>NC_142879.1:62155000-62470000 GCF_051225735.1 Oryctolagus cuniculus
TGAGGGGCTGGAGAGAGAGACCTGCAGGCAAAGCTCAGTGTCAGGCCTGACCTGTTGCTTTGATGAACACTGCTGCCACTTACTAAGCTGGAAAGACCTGTCAAGACAGGTGGTGGGAAGATTTAATTTTAGAGGGGAAACCAATAGTTTCTTATTGGATTTTGAGGTTCATAATTGTGCAGCATCCATGTGAGACTGCCAAGCAAGCACCTGGTTTTAAGATCTTGAGGCTTGAGGCTGGTGCTGTGGCACAGCAGGTTAATGCCCTGGCCTGAAGTGCCAGCATCCCATATGGGCGCTGGCTCAAGTCCCGGCTGCTCCACTTCCAACCCAGCTCTCTGCTATGGTCTGGAAAAGCAGTACAAGATGGCCCAAGCCCTTGGGCCCCTGCACCTGTGTGGGAGACCCAGAGGAACTCCTGGCTCCTGGCTTTGGATCAGTGCAGCTCCAACCGTTGTGGCCAATTTGGGAGTGAACCATCAGATAGAAGACCTCTCCCTCTCCCTCTCTCTCTCCCTCTCCTCTTTCTGTGTAACTCTGACTTTCAAATAAATAAAAAAAATTTTTTTTTTTTTTTAAAGAAGAAGCAGCTTCAGCACTGGAACTGGAGGTTGAGCTTGTTCAAAGTGGTTAGAAAGCAACAAGTTACTTTAAAAAAAAAAAAAAAAAGATCCTGAGGCTGGTGGGGAACTTTGCCTTCCATTAGTCTTGGAAGGAGTCTTTACCTCTGCAAGCTGGGCCCTCACCTGACCACCTGATGTATGCACTGTAGTAGATTAAAGTCAACCCCACACGAGGCTGCCCCTGTGCAAACCATCACATGCCATTTCTCCTGTGCACAATGTTACCTGTTCATTGTATCTCAGATAATTCCCTCTCGTCCAAGTTGGAGCATGGCCTGAATTGTGTTGGGAGTGTAGACACAGACTGAGAGTGGTGGCCTACTAATAGCATAAGAATCCAACAATAAGGAGGTGAGCATGTTGATCAGCTTTTCTTTAACAAAATTCCTGAGGCTGCCAGCTTGAAAGAGAAAGGGGTTATTCAGGCCACAGTTTTGGAGATTCAAGTCTGAAATCAGGTGACCCTATTGGTTTGACCTCTGATGAAGGCAGCAGATGGCAATGGCATAGGGTGTGTGGAGGAAGAATCATATAGTGAGTCAGGGAACACACTTGGGCTTTCTAACAACTCTCTTGTGAGAACTACCTTGCAAGGGGAGTGCATGTCCCCAGTGACCTAAGGATCTCTTCGTGAGCCACATCTCCTAAAGGGTCCACCTCTTCCCAATAACACCACCATGGGGATCAAAACTTCAACATGTGAATCCTTGGAGGATATTTAACATCCAAAGTTACATCCCAATGATAGCAGTAAGGCAAGAAGAAATGGGAGGGACAAAACTGACAGGGATCCACTGAGACATATAATTTTCTCAGTAATTCTTTACATTCAAGTATAATACAGTTGGAGGTTGGCTTCTGTCCTCTGCCATGGATGTAGGCATCCTGACACTTTCATACCTGAGCAGATGAGGCCCCGTCCTGATTTAGAGGACGCCACTCTGGGTCTCCTCCAGCAGCATACGCCCCCACAGGGTGGGGTCTACAGGGCCAAGAGGACATGTCTGCCTAGCACTTGTGCCTTATTTGAGTAATTCCAAAGTACCAGGACCCCAGAATTAGTCTCACAATAGGCACATGACACTTCCAGAGCCTCCATGGACCCATTCTTTGTCCAAGCAAGGAATTTCATACTGTGGGTTAGAGCTGGGAGGAAGAATGACACAACAAGGAGGGAGAGCAGATCTGTGAGCTGGGGTATGCTCTGCCCACACCACTCCCCACAATTCCCCAATGCAGAACACTGAGGACTCAATGCTCTTGAATTTAAACCTGTACTTCCAAGGTTTTTTTTTTTTTTTATTTGACAGGTAGAGTTAGACAGTGAGAGAGAGAGACACACAGAGAAAGGTCTTTCCTCTGTTAGTTCACTCCCCAAATGGCCACAAGGCCAGCGCTGTGCTGGCCCAAAGCCAGGAGCCAGGTGCCTCCTCCTGGTCTCCCACACAGGTGCAGGGGCCCAGGTACTTGGGCCATCTTCCACTGCCCTTCCGGGCCACAGCAGAGAGCTGGATTGGAAGTGGAGCAGCTGGGACTAGAACCTGGCACCCATATGGAATGCCGGCAACGCAGGCGGAGGATTAAGCAAGTGAGCCACAGAGCCGGCCCCCGTACTTCCAAGTTTTTACAAAGGTGTATTATTCAATGCAGAAGGATAGAATATATTTGCTTTTGGTTTCATTTAAACTATCACTGCTTTAAATATGTGATAGGTAGAGCTTCATTTTTATGGTTAACCTGTATATTATGTCAGGGCTAAAGTTCTTTAAATCTTTTTCTGGTCAGTCTGTAGGCGCAGGGATGGGGAAGCTTTTCTCTGTCAAGGGCCATTTGGGTCATACAAAATACAAGGGCCATCATTTGTGGGTCATACAAAATTATTAAAAATCTAATACGTTAGACTTTTTGAATTTCAAGCCCCAATCGTGGTTGCCTTGGGAGGACCAGACCAAATGATTTAGCTGACCTTGTACATCCTCAGGGTTGGATGTTCCTCACTAGGCACACATGAAGGGAAGTTATGGCAGAGTAGGACAGGGTCAGGCAGCCAATTTGGGGAAGGATGAACTTCAGAGTCTTCAAACTTTTCCAAGTTCTCTCTCAGGTCACTGTAGCTATCCAGTAGTATAGGGAATTGGAATATTCTCCTTGAATAAGCTATCACCACCAGGTGGTGCCAAACCATCTAGGAATAGGGCAGTGATGGCTTATTGGCCAATAAATACTCAAAGGCTCAAACAACTTGAAACCTCATGGTAAGTATATTTGAATCCTCTGAGAAGTTAGTATGGGACAGGAGGCCAGGAATAGATGTTGGGGAATAGTAGCTAAGAAAATTAAATGGATCTCTTTGATGTGAATGCTAACCCAAGGGATCCTGAATCAATCACTCCATAGGAAAGAACTTTGAGAGGAGCAAAGCACTAAAAAGGAAAGCCCAAGTCCTCCACACTTGTGGGCTGCCATGGCAGCTGGAGGATGGCATGAGGTCATCCCAGAGGGGCCAGTGGCCCAGGTGAACCTTGGGAGCAGCGCCTGGGAGTGAGGACTCAAACCAGCAGGGGGGAGATGGAAACCAAAGCAGGAAAGGGAAGGCGTTTCCAGTAACAGGACAAAATTAGTCACAGTGGTGAAGCTGTAGTCACAACATTTTGAACAGATCTTTTGGCTGAACAAGAAGGGAAAGACACTAAATTTATTTTATTCCTGCATATGTCCTTCATCAGAGGATATTAAATCACTTTGCCCACACCAAACACCTTGTTCAGAGACCAGTTGCTTCCATTTTATGAGTCAGTGACTCATGCTAAGGGAGAACGTAGGATGCATGCATAAGGTCATGTTATGGGAATTGGCACTATAGTAAATATTTGCACACTCACTGTAGCCCCCAAGATCAAACCTCCTATTTTACCCAACTTGCATCTAACCTCCCAAATAACAACATACGATTAAAGGAAAGCTACCTCTCAGATATCAGACTGATTGTGCAAAACCGAAATATTAAAACTGAGAGGGATGGTGCAGACAGGGATTAAATAAAGGAGAGACAAGGGTAGGAACAAGTGGAGACAGGAAGGTCATGTCCACTCAGCAGCTGAAATCTTGTGGTCTCCTAGAAAACCCACAGATAAGGGAACTTACCTTTTCTGATGACTCTGTACGTCTGCTCAAGGGCAAACTTTGCTGAGAATAGGAATAACCCCTGGTAGCTGAGCACTGACCTCTCACACAGCCAGGCTTGGTGTCCTCGTCTTGAACATCGGCAAGATCATGGAACACTGACATCAGGCAAGACAAAGCCAGTACCGCTCTGCAGTCATGTTTTGGTGCAGACAAAAACAAGACTGGGTTACACAAGTGGCTGAGTTTCTGCTTAAGCTGGTGAATCACTGACTGCTCCTTCTTGACCAGTCCTAGTTTTAGCCATAATCTTTTCTTTCTGCCTTCTGGTAAGAATGAAAATAGTCACAGAATCACTCCCACTTCCTGGCACCATCCAATCTTGAGCAACATCCTGCTGCCTCCAACCCTTCCCAAACCACCCAACACAAGCCACACTACTAGAATAATTCCCTTCTTAGCCCTGTTACTGGGCTGTCCCCTGGTTTGCCAGTGTGCATTCTCCCTTTTGGCAAGGGGTTAATATACCCAATTTTGTTTAATCGCCTGGAGGGCGGTGAGAAGCCAGTTAATTTATATAGGGCAGACATGGAATGTTCACTAGTCTACAGATTCTACATGTGCTTTTTAAGAAAGATTTTATTTCTTTATTTTGAAAGTCAGAGTTAGAGAAAGAGAGAGAGCAAGCTTCCATCCGTTGGTTCACTCTCCAGATGGCTACAAGGGCCAGTGCTGGGTTGGGCCAAAGACTGGATCCAGGAGCTCCTTCTGGGTCTCGCATGTGTGTGGCAGGGGCCCAAACACTTGGGCCATCTTCCACTGCTTTTCTCAGGCCATTAGCAGGGAGCTGGACTGGAAGTGGAGCAGCCAGGGCACAAACTGATACTCATATAGGATGCCAGCATTGTAGGTGGTGCCTTTACTTGCTAAGCCACAACACTGGCCCCCAGATGTGCTTTTATAAACCCTGCCTTGCTTTTGTTCATGGACTGAAGTTACTTTGTCTGCTTATGAGTCAAACTATTTTTTGTCAAAATGGTGAATCTTCCTTTACTTGGCACAATGCTTTATGCTTTAAGGCCAATTTTGTCAATTTTGTTTATGAATATAACTGTACAAATTTGGAAGAAATCATTATTTGGATGGTGTGTATTTTTCCACTTTTATACTCTCAGTCCATAGATCTTTTATTATTGGATAAGATAAAAAATTTAATAAACTATCCTTAACTTTCAGTCTACTCACATTTAGTGTAGATGCTTAATTTTTTTATTTTCAATTTTTAAGCAGAGTTACAGAGAAAAAGGGAGAGGGAGAAGGAGAGGGAGAGCGAGAGAGAGAGAGGGAGAGAAAGAGATACTTTCCAACCACTGGCAAACTCCCCAAATGCCTGCCATGGCCAAGGCTGGGCCAGGCCAAAGCCAGGAGCCTGAAGCTTCATCTGGGTCCCCCACACGAGTGGCAGGGACCCAAGTACAACTTGGGCCACCTTCTTCTGATTTCCCAGATGCATTAGCAGGGAGCTGGATCAAAGTGGAGCAGTCATGACTTGAACTGGTGCCCAAATGGGATGGCAGCGTTGCAGGTGGCAGCTTCACCCATTATGCCACAGTGCCAGCCTCAGTGTAAATGCTTTTATAATAAGTGTTTATAATTAAAAGCTTTATTTTACATGTGTGTATGCTGTCCATCTTTCTTTTCCCCACTGTCCTAGGTTAGGAATTTTGTGTTTAATTATTTCTCTCCTCTTGGTGGTGACCCTAGGAAATTACAACTTACCTTCTTAATTCTTTAAAGTCTGGATTAATTTATTTACCCTGACCCTGGGTTATAGAGGAAATTTAAATAATTTAACTCAATTTGCCACTTCTGTTATTTCTTAATTTCATGTCTTTTAGTTGTATCCTGGTTTATTTATTTTATTTTTATTAAATTATTATTTATTTTATTAATCATTGTATTTATTTCTTTTCCTGTTTGAGGGAGTCAGTGTCTGGATTTCCCTACATATTTTATGTCCTTTAAAACTACCTTCAACCAAAAGTCTACACATGATGAACTTTCAGTTTTTATTTGTTCTGAATATGTCTTTATTTTGCTCACATTTATGACACATCATTCAGTCTAGGGTTTTAGATGGGAAGCTTTTTTTTTCCTGTGCCTATAAATCATTTTATTCCATTTTATCTTAATGCAATGGAGGAGCCAGCTGTCAGTCTAATTGTAGCTCTTTTTTTTTTTTTTTTAAAGATTTATTTTATTTATTTGAAGGACAAAGTTACAGAGAGGTAGAGACAGAGAGAGTCTTCCATCCGCTGGTTCACTCCCCAGATGGCCAAAATGGCTGGAGCTGAGCTGATCCAAAGCCAGGAGCCAGGATCTTCTTCCAGGTCTCCCACGTGGGTGCAGGGGCCCAAGGACTTGAGCCATCTCCTACTGCTTTCCCAGGCCATAGCAGAGAGCTGGATCCAAAGTGGAGCAGCAGAGACTCGAACTGGTGCTTATAGGGGATACTGGCACTGCAGACAGCAGCTTTACCCACTACACCACAGCGCTGGCAGGCCCCAATATTTAATTTTAAGATATTTCCATTAAGTTATATTTTTTGCAGCTTTACTATGATCTGATCAAGGGTGGCTTTTTTTTTTAATTTATTGAACTAGGAGTTTATTATACTTTTTGAATCTGTGAATTAGAGTCTTTTATTCACTGCCATTAGTTTTTCTATTTTTTTTAAAGGTTTTATTATTTACTTGAGAGGTAGAGTTACAGACAGTGAGAGGGAGAGACAGAGAGAAAGGTCTTCTGTCCATTGGTTCACTCCCCAAATGGCCGCAACCACTGCAGCTGCACCGGTCTGAAGCCAGGAGCCAGATGCTTCTTCCTGGTCTCCCACGTGGGTGCAGGGCCCAAGCACTTGGGCCATCCTCCACTGCACTCCCGGGCCATAGCAGAGAGCTGGACTGGAAGAGGAGCAGCCGGGACAGAATCCGGCGCCCATATGGGATGCCGGCGCCGCAGGTGGAGGAATAATGCACTGCACCATGGCGCCGGCCCCTGCCATTAGTTTTTCATGTATTGCCGCTAATTCTCTTCTTTCCCATTAGGACTTTGATTAAACGTGTGTTATATCATCTTATTCTATCATTTACATCTCTTAACCTTGCTATCACATTTTCGATCTTTTTATCTGTGTGGCATCAGAGACAATTTATATAAACATCTTTTAATTCTGTAACATTCTGTTTTGCTGTTTTCAATTGAGTTCCAAACTCATTTGAAATTTAATAAGATTTTATTTATTTATTTCAAAAGTAAGAGAGAGATCTTCCATCCACTAGTTCACTCTCCCAAATGACCACGATGGCTGGAGCAGGTCCGGTCTGAAGCCAGGAGCCAGGAGCTTCTTCCAGTTCTCCCACAGGGGTGCAGGGGCCCAAGCACTTGAGCCATCTTCCACTGCTTTCCCAGGAAAACTAGCAAGGAGCTGGGTTGGAAGTGGAGCAGCCAGGACTCAAACTGATGCCCATGTGAGTTGCTGGCATCACAGGTGGTGGCTTTACTCAGCTCCAGCCCCAGCAAAGTGTTTTTTTTTTTTTTTTTTTTTTTTTGTGATTGGTATATTTATCTTGTTAATTATAAAGTGGAATATTTAGTCTCTGAGCTGACGGTAAATACAAACCTCTAAATTATCTTATCTTGACTCATTAACTTATCTTTTCTGCATGTGCCCATTACATTGCTGTGTGGTAAAGGATGTTAGGTGTGTCATGAGAGCAGAGATGAAAAATCCGGAAGTCAAGAAAGGCGTCCTGGAGGAAATGACCTCTAAACCAGCCTGAAATGATGAATAGGAATTAGCCAGGTAAAGAGGGTAGGGGAAGAGTTTTCCATCTAGAGGGACTAGTATATTTTGGAAGAACTGAAATGCAGTTAGTAAGCAGGAACTTAGGAGCCCAGGGGTGAGGACAGCAGAAAATGGAGAAAGAAGCTGGAGAGGTAGGCAGGGGCTGTGGTATCAAGTAGAGGTGATGGGCTTTATTTTAAGGTAAGATAATGGCACTAAATATTTTAAGGAGGGGCGTGCCATGATCAGATTTTAGTTTTAGAAAGACTGTCCTTAAGGTGTGCCTAGCAAATGTTAAAGGAGGAGGGCGGGATGATCAGATTTTCCTTCTAGAAAGGATCACTGGTCCCTCTGGCAAGAAGAGATCAGCAGATAAACTAGGAGGGAAGACTTGTGGGTTTATAAGGAGAGTGACAAGTGGAGATGTTCAACTGGGAGCCAGAAGAAACCTAGACCCAAGGTTAAAGTCAAGACCTCTGCCATGTCTCCTATCTTCATCTGCCAGCGTTGCAGCCAGCCGCTGAAACTGAGCGAGCCCCTGGAGATGCTGGCCTCAACACAGGGGGAGCAAGGAGAGAGCCAGGAAACCGGCACCTCCTCCGAAAAGATGAGAGGGAGTGAAAAACTACAGGTGGGTGCCTCCGGAGGAGCCCTTCCCGAAGACAGCAACACACCGGAGGACAGCGGCGGCTTCATCCTGCTTGGGGACGTTTGCTCCGTGGGAACCTTGAGTAGCCTCCAAGAGGCCACCGTGCAGATTTTTGACATCCTCTCCGGGCAGAAAGATGTGGAGCATCCACTGTGTGAGGAGTGTACCGACAACCTCCTGGAGCAGCTGGACTCCCAGCTCACCCTCGTCGAACTTGACACTCAGAACTACAAACGCTGCCTGGAGTCCGGGGAGCTGCAGGAGGAGCCTGAGACCGAGTCGCTGCACGCGGAGCTGCGGGCCCTGGAACTGGAGGAGGCCCGGCTGGCCCGAGAGCTGGAGGACGTGGACAAGGGCTGTGCAAGGGTAGCAGCGGCTCTCCAGGAGGCCGAGGCAGAGACACAGGAGCTGGAGCAGCGGGAGAGGCAGTCCCACAGGGAGTACAGTGCGCTGAAGTGGCAGCAGCTGGAGCTGTGTGACCAGCTGGGGAGCATAGAGAATCAGCTGTGGTACGCCCAGGCGCAGCTGCACTGGCTGAATAAAACCAGCATCTTCGAAGTCACGTTTGAAATCCGGGAGGAGGGCTCCGTGGGCATCATCAACAACCTCCGCTTGGGCTGCCTCCCCATCGGCCCTGTGGACTGGAACGAGATCAATGCTGCCTGGGGACAGGTGGCCTTGCTGCTGCTCGCCCTGTCCAACACAGTTGGCCTGGAGTTCCAGAGGTACCAGCTCATCCCTTGCGCACACCACTCCTATCTGAAGCCTTTGACAGGTAACTCGGCTCTGCTACCCTTGTTCTCTGATGGGAGCCAGAATGTTTTCCTGAGCAACAAGTTCGACTGCGCCATGATTGCCTTCCTGGACTGCTTGCAGCAGTTCAAGGAAAAGGCTGAGAAAGGGAAGCAGGGCCTTCGGCTGCCCTACAGGATCCGAGTAGAGGAAGGCCTGCTGGAGGACTCCACAGGCAGTGGGGAATGCTGTGCCCTCAGGAGCCATCTGAACACCAGGGAGCAGTGGACACGGGCGCTCAAATTCATGCTTGTCAATTTGAAATGTAGCCTTGCTTGGGCCTCCTTAAGATATCATAAAAGTTAAGCCTTTTTCCTAAAATATTGTGAAAATATTCAATTGTAAAGCTAAGGAATACAATGTGTTTCTAATTCAAAAGCTCACTGAGCACACCAGGTATTAATTTAAGAACAAGGTCGAATATTAGGGGCTGGTGTTGTGGCACAGCAGGCTAAGTATCCCATATAGAAGTGCTTGTGTGAGTCCCGGCTGCTTGGTTCCCCACCCAGCTCCATGCTGCTGTGCCTGGGAAAGCAGCAGAAGATAGACCAAAATGCATGGCCTCTGATAGTCATGTGGGAGACCAGGAAGAAAATCTTGCCCAGAGCAAGCCAAAGCCATTTCTGTTATCTCTAATGCATCTTTGGCTTCTTTGTACCATCACCTAGATTAACATTCAGAATCACAGAAAATGGTTTACAAGAAAACAGGATTATTCCTACATAAAGGGATAATGGGAGGCAGTTGATAAGAAGCTCAGAGGCAGTGGGACTCTTGAGGAGTTGGCCTGGTGGGGTGGGGTAAGAATGTTTAAGACTTTAAGTTGTAAGTGTTGTAAATCCCTCCTTTATCCTTGAGAAAAATTCAATAAATTTCTATACATTCCTTCATGACTTAATGTGAAAAGCTGTTTTATTACTTGGAGTTAACGTTTTTTAAAAAAATATTTGAAAGTCAGATTTACAGAGAGAAGGACAGAGAGAAAGGAGAGAAATCTTCCATCCACTGGTTCACTCCCCAAATGGCCCCAACCACCAGGCCAAAGCCAGGAACCAGGAACTTCAAACAGGTCTTCCATGTAGGTACAGGGGCCCCAAGCACTAGGGTTATCCTCTGCCAACTTCCCAGGCACACTAGCAGGGAGCTGAATTGGAAGTGGAGCAGCTGGGACTTGAGCTGGCAATCCTATGGGATGCTGGCACTGCAGTTGGCAGTTTAAGTGGCTATGCCAGGTGCCAGTCCTTAGGGAGCTAACTTTGAGGGGAGGGGATGGGGTGGCCAAACACATTAGTGTTAGCTGACAGCTCAATAAAGGGGCCATGAGGTAAGCCCTTGTAGAAAACAAAAAAAGGAATAAACCAGAGACATTTCTAAACATGTAAATTGCATTGCAGCATTTTCTTGTGTCTCAAATGCTCTCAATAAAATTCCAAATACTTACCATCATTTTCAGTCCTAGGGAGAATTTTCTCTGCCTGCCTCTAGGCTCACACACACATCTCCTGGCTTCTTCCTGTTCCTCTGTGCCAATCCACCCTTCCCTGCCCTTTGCCCATGCTCTTCTGGGTGTGTCAGTGTCTTCTAACCAAACTATAAATGCATACAGTATTGACTTAGCTTTGTAGTCCAGAGAGTATGTAGAAGAACCCCAACACACTAAACACTATAAATAGAAGTCATTGTGGGGAAATGAGAAAAGGGAAGAGAAGAATTTGTCATTGACTTGGAGGGAATAGAAAACTCCAATAGGATATGGCTAAAGGTATTGAGGTCTGTGCCTATGATGGAATACTGTCGATTACAGAACAATAATGACAATGTTCAGCAAAAATGCTTATCAAATATTACATAAAATATTGGGTTATAAAATATGTAACCTGGAATCACAGAAAAGCTGGTATTGTGTAGCTGGTTAAGCTACCACTTGCAATGCAAGGTTCCCATATTAAGCATGGGTTTGTGCCCTGGCTGCCCCATTTTTGATCCAGCTACCTGCTAATGTGCCTGGGAAAGCAGTGGATGATGGCTCAAGTACTTGGGCTGCTGCCATATGGGAGACCCAGACAGAGTTCTAGACTCCTGGCTTTGGCCTGGCCATTGTGGCCATGTGTGGAGTGAGCCAGTGGATGGATCTCCTTTCTTTGTCACTCTGCCTTTCAAATAAATAAAATAAAACCTTTAAAAACTACTTAGAACATATTTCCAACAATATATATTCCTTAAATATATGAAAGTATTACCACAAAAATTTTATATTTAAAAATAAAGCTTTCTACCTAAGATTAGGAAATAGATCAGATCCTGGCTATTAGTACTTCTATTTAACATGCACTGTTGGGGCCGGCACTTGCAGTGCTGCCATCCCATTTGGGCGCTGGTTCAAGTCCTGGCAGCTCCACTTCTGATCCAGCTCTCTACTATAGCCTGGGAAAGCAGTGGTAGATGGTCCAAGTCCTTGGGCCCCTGCACCCACGTGGGAAGACTCAGACAGAGGAAAATCCTGGCTCCTGACTTTGGATCAGCACAGCTCAGGCCATCGCAGCCAATTGGGGAGTGAACCAGCGGATGGAGGACCTCTCTCTGCATCTCCTTCTCTCTCTGTGTAACTCTGACTTTCAAATAAATAAATCTTTAAAAGATGCAGTGTTGGTCTTAGCTAAGGCACTAGTTAAAAGGTAAAATGCATAAAGATTTGATGGGCAATAATAGTATTTTTTTAAATAAAAGATTTATTTATTTGAGAGGTAGTGTTACAAAGGAGGGGGGAGAGATGAATCTTCCATCCCCTGGTTCACTCCCTAAATAGCCATAATGGACAGAGTTGGGCCAGAATAAAGCCAGGAGTCAGGAGCTTCTTCTGGGTCTCTCATGTGGGTGCAGGGGCCCAAGCATCTGGGCCATCTTCCACTGCTTTCCTAGGTGCATTAGCAGGGAGCTGCATCAGAAGTGGAGTAGCTGGGACTTAAACCAGCACCCAGATGGGATGCTGGCACCACAGGTGCTAACTTTACCCACCATACCACAGTGCTAATTTCCCAGAAAATTGGTATTTGTTTATGACACAATCATATGTTCCCCCCAAATCAGCAGATAAATGATATAATTCATAAGTGAATTAGTAAATTCACTAGTGGCAGATAATACAAATCAAGTATGTTCATTGTAGCAGCAATTAGAAAAATAAATTTACTAGAAAAGGTAATTTACTCAAATAAATTTAAAATAGTTTAAATCATTAAATAATCAAAAATAATCTGGCAAGCCCTTTGCACAGAAAATTTAGTGACACAACATCCTTTGCACAGAAAATTATTAGTTGCTTCTAGATCAAAGGTTGGCAATTTCTTTCTGTAAAAAGCCAAATAGCAAATATTTTAGGAGTTTTCATTCATGTGGCCTGTCTTGCTACTGCTCAATGTATTTTATGGCATAAAAAAGTCAGAAAATATATAAATTAATGGGTGTGGCTATGTTCTGTACCTACCAGAACAGGCAGCAGACTGGATTTAACCCAGAAGCTGCAGTTTGCTGACCCCTGCTCTAGAAAGTAACTCTGTTGAGTGATGAACTACGTTTATCTTCTTTGCAGTTACATCCCAAATACCCTGCACAAAGCCTGCTGCATAGTAGACAGTCAAGGAATAATTGAATGGAAAAGTTACAAAATTATACTGAGTTGTGGGATTATAGAAAATTTATTCTTTGTGGGTTTTTAAATATTCTCTAGATTTCATATATTTGTCTTATACTAAAAATAATTAGGGGGTGGCACTGCGGTGCAGTAGGTTAATCCTCCACCTGCAGTGCCGGCATCCCATATGGATACTAGTTGTAGTCCTGGCTGCTCCTCTTCCAATCCAGCTCTCTGTGATGGCCTGGGATAGCAGTGGAAGATGGACCAAGCACTTGGGCCCCTGCACCCGTGTGGAAGACCCGGAAGAAACTCCTGGTTCCTGCTTTGGATTGGCACAGCTCCAGCCATTGCAGCCACTTGGGGAGCGAACCAGCAGATGGAAGATCTTTCTCTCTGTCTCTCCCTCTCACTGTTTATAACTCTACTTCTCAAATACATAAATAATAATAATAAAAAGATTAAGAGGTATGACTAAATGCCAGGTTAGCTTGTTTCATTTTGAGATGATCGCCAGGCCTTACCCCTGTCCCAGGATTTCTTGCATAGACACAAATTTTCAAACAAAATCATTTTAAAGTCAGAAACTTTTGGCCAGGAGATTTCAGGCATCTGGACTAAAAGATAAATCCACTGTAGAAAAAAAACAGTTCTAGGTTTTGCTACTCAGAGTGAGGTCTGGAATGGCTACCCCAGCACCAACTAGGATAAGAAACATAGTTTTTCAGGCTCACCCCAGACTTAGTGAATCAGAATATTCACTTTTAACAGGGAGCATTTGCGATAAAGAGACAGAGCGGAGACAGCCAGGAGCTCAGAAGAACTGGAATTCAACTGGGTTGCTGCTGAGAGAGATAAGGAGAGATGCAGGGATGAGCACCATCTTGGAGATGTGTTAATGCCATGTCAAGGAGTTTTAATATGTAATCAGTGGGGAGCCACTAAGACCACAGCCCTACCACCTTGGCTAAAACCAGACAAGTCTGCAGAAGTCATAGACTTGCATTTGAAGAAAGATCACAACTACAGAGTTAAATTATTGAGATAAGGAGTCTTCAAAAGCACCAGCCCTAGAGGAACCATCAAGGGAATGGCAGGTAATGGTTGTAGCATTAGGCAAATAATGTGAGAAAGGGAAGAGAGAAGAGTCAAGAGAGTCAAGAAAATGAAGACATTTTTGTTCCCTTTAATCAGAGGATTTTCAGAGTGGCGATGGCAAGATCTAGTTGGCAGAAGGCAGGGAAGTAAAAAGGAGGCTAGGTAGAGGCAATGAACACAAATAATTCTTTGGAGACCTTTGGCACTTAAAAGGAGGACCAAGAGAAGCATAGGACTATTGAAGCTGCAACAGATTTGAAAATTTATATGAGCTAAGAGGAAGGGTATATAGGAGAAGATTAAACATACACAGAGAGAAAGACAAGGAGAGAAAGAGAATGAGCTCTCACCTGCTACTTTACTCTCCAAATGCTCACAACGACCAAGAGTAGACCCTGTGAAGCCAGGAGCCAGGAACTCCCATGTAGTGGCAGAAATTCAATTACTTGAGGCATCTCTTCTGCCTCTCAGGATCTGCATTGCAAGAAGCTAGAGTCAGGAGCCAGAGTTGGGCATTGAACCCAGGCACTCTGATGGGTAAGGGGCATGTTAACCACTAGGCTGAATGCCCACCCTGAGAGATTTCTTCCTTTTTTTTTTTTTAAGATTTTATTTATTTATTTGAGAGGCAGAGTTACAGATAGAGAGACAGTGAGAGAGGTCTTCCATCCTCTGGTTCACTCCCCAAATGGCCACAACAGCTGGAGCTGGGCCCATCTGAAGCAGGGTGATAGGAGCTTCTTCTTGGTCTCCTATGTGGGTGCAGGGGCCCAAGGACCAGGGCCATCTTCTACTGCTTTCCCAGGCCATAGTAGAGTGCTGGATTGGAAGAGGAGAAGCCGGGACCTGACCTGGACCCATATGGGATACCAGCATCTCAGGCAGAGGATTAACCTTCTGAGCCACAGTGCCAACCCTGACAGGTCTATTCTTGAAGAGGAGAAAATACAGTTCTTTGAGACTAGGGAGAAGGTGCAAGGAGATGCAGATTGCTGGCAAGAGTTCAGGAATATTGGTGGGGAATTGATGGAGAGAATGCACACTTGGTGTGGGAGAAATTGGGATGGAAAGCTTTAATACAAGCTTCAAAGCCTTCATGGAATGAGGTGGAATAAAGGCTATGGTCTTCAGATTGAAAGAAGTTGGGAAGTTTATCATGAACAACCTTATAGGGACTATAGAGGAAGGGTTACTTAGAGATTCAAGACAAGAAGGAAAATTCTGAGGAAAGAAAGATGAGGAGTGAGGTTGTGTCAGTTGAGAGGAGAACTCTCAGAAGAGGTTTTCACTTGGCCCTGGACAAGGATATTGGCAGTGGGACACATATCAGGGCTGCGTGTTTCTACTGTGTGACCATGGGAGGTTGAGGCTTCCAATGGTGTTAGGAGTGTCAGAGGTTTGCTAACTTCATTGCTATACTGGAAAGCTGCTGAGAAGTAGGTCTGCGACCCCTGAAGACCACTGGCACCTACCAGATGGCAAGGAGGATCATATGGTTTCCGGACACCTGTCAACATGTTGATTAATTGTTAAGTTCTGTGGTTTTGTGGGGAAAACTAATGAAGTCCTAGTCTGTTGGAGAGCAGAATCCCTTAAGCAGACCCTGCTGTAAGCACTGGGAGAAGAACACTGACTCCCAGGTGTTCTCCTCTGATGCAATCACAGTGGATTGTAGTGGCCATTAACTATCCATGGTCGCACAGGAGGAGCCTGAACTAGCTTCCAGACTATGGCCCTTGAGCACACCTGCCTCTACAGGGAGTTGTTCTGCAATTGAAATCCAATGGCATGTCCAGTGTATTGATTCAAGCAGTAGAAGGAAAACAACCCTTTAGCAGAGCTCTCTGCAGTCTGGATGATTTTGCTGCATACTCATATGTCTTATAGCCCAGGTAACAAAACCTGACCTGCGAAGAAAGTTGTCAAAGTCCATGCCTTATCTAAAGGGAGGGCTGGGAATTGGATGCTTGCATCAAGATCTTCCAGCATTTCAGCGGATCCTGGACATCTTGATTTGTATAAGACATTATTTAGTTTCTAAATAGTAATGTCTAATCAAGAGATTTAAAAGCATTGAGTCAAAAAAAATAGTTTGGGGGGGCTATATTTGGCCCAAGAGGTGTTAATTTGCAATCACTGGCTTATTTCACACAGTTGATTTGAGAATTAAATGAGATACAAGTTTATGAAAAACTTTTTTCAATGCAAAATATAACTAATACCAATTGTTATTTATGCAGTAGGTAAAGTAAGTAAGGAGAAGAGCGATGGCTGCTTTTTTGGAGATAGGAAATGGGGCATTTGACCTCTACTAGAGGTCTTAAGACAGCAACTTGCAATAAATACAATGCAATTCTCAGATTTCATTGCAGATTTCCTTTAAAAAAGAGATCAATATTAATATCAGTTGGGTGGCAAGTAGAGAGGGCTGAGTTTATTATTTTCTAAAACTCAATATAGTATAAAGAAAGAAATTTAATAATATATCAAAATTTAACACAATCACACACACAAGGATTATTTTAAGTATGCTTTTAAAACTTCATTTATTTATTTGAGAGGCAGATGTGTAGAGCGTCCATCTTCTGTTCACTCCTCACATGACCACCATGGCAAGGGCTGATTCAGAACTAAAGCTGGGAGCTGGGAACTTAATCCAGGTCTATCATAGGGTAGCAGGAACTCAACCACTGGAGTTAGGATTGCTGCCTCCCCATTAGCGGAAAGCTGGAAGCTGGAATCGGGAACAGAAGCCAAGCTGAACCCAGATGCTCTGATGCAGGATGAGGAAGTCTTAACCAACATATGCATTATGCTAAATACCCATCCCTGTAAGTACTCTTGAAACCAACAATCGTAATAAATATACTCTAGATAAAAATATAGTATAATGAAATATTAAACCTTGCCTAGTAGTTTTTTCAGTAGTGGTAATACTAGTTTATAATTTAAATTATTTTAAAATTTGCATTTAGGATAAAACCATCAACATTTGAGTTAGAAATATTGGTGTGAATTCTTGTGCATAGTATGCATATTTGTTTTCTTAGCTCTGTTTACTGAAAGTATTAGAAGTAATGAGAATCTGGTAGCCATAAATAACCCCAGATCTTGAATTCATACCATTTTCTACTAAATGGAAGTTTCTTAGAGAATTGGTTAACTCCAGATTAGGGAGGGGTGGTGTATACATGAGTTAGTACCATGTTGTGCCATAAATTAAGGAAGTTGTTAAAGACTAATATGTGGGGGCCAGCGCCATGGCTCACTTGGTTAATCCTCTGCCTGCGGTGCCGGCATTCCATATGGGCGCTGGGTTCTAGTCCCGGTTGCTCCTCTTCCAGTCCAGCTCTCTGCTGTGGCCCTGGAGGGCAGTGGAGGATGGCCCAAGTGCTTGGGCCCCTGCACTTGCATGGGAGACCAGGAGGAAGCACCTGGCTCCTGGCTTCGGATCAGCGCAGCGTGCCGGCCGTGGCAGCCATTTGTGGGGTGAACCAACAGAAGGAAGACCTTTCTCTCTGTCTCTTTGTCTCACTGTCTGTAACTCTGTCAAATAAAAAAAAGACTAGTGTGTGCGTGTGTGTGTGTGTGTGTGCGTGAGGAGGGCTGTTGCTGTGGCATTTGGGGAGTGAACCAGATCTTTCTCTGGTTGGAAGATGGAAGATCTTTCTCTGTCTCTCCCTCTCTTTCTCTCTTGCTCTCTATTACTGCCTTCCAAATAAATAAACAAATCTTAAAAAAATAAGACTAGGGGCTGGTGGTGTGGCATAGCAGGTTAAGCCGCTGCTGCAGTGCCAGCATCCCATATGGGTGCCAGTTTAAGTCCCAGCTGCTCCACTTTTTTTTTTTTTTAAGATTTATTTTATTGTTTGAAAGTCAGTGTTACAGAGAGAGGTAGAGCCAGAGAGAGAGAGAGATGTCTTCCATTCCTCTGGTTCACTCTCCCAAATGACCGCAACAGTCAGAGCTCAGCTGATCTGAAGCCAGGAACCAGGAGCTTCTTCTGGGTCTCCCATGTGGGTGCAGAGGCCTGAGGACTTGGGCCATCTTCTACTGCTTTCCCAGGCCATAGCAGAGAGCTGGATTGGAAGGGGAGCAGCCGGGACTCGAAGCAGCGCACCCATATGGGATGCTGGTGCCACAAGCTGGGGTTTTAACCCACTGCACCACAATGTCAGCCCTAGATCAGCACTGCTCTGGCTGTTGAGGCCATTTGGGGAGTGAACCAGTGGATGGAAGACCACTCTCCCTCTCTCTGCCTCTGCCTTTCTGTAACTCTGACTTTAAAATAAATAAATAAATAAATATTTAATTTAAAAAAAGGACTAATGGGAGATTTCAGGAGAACAGAGTAGCCAGCTTGAAGGGGCTCCCATTGACCAAATTTGGGACACTTTGACCAATATGATGTGACCAATATGACAATATGAATGACAAGTGTTTGTAAATTATTGCAAAAACAAAAATCCCAGAATCCTTAGTGATATTAGAAATGCAAGAGGAAGAACATGCATTTGTCATGATCTGAGGTGATTAATATGGCCAATTCTTACCTTAAAATTCAGCATTTAAAGGGAAAATGATGAAAAAGCATGTCTTGCTTCTCTAGGAGAGCATGCAAGCTGATCCCCAAATAAGTGAAAATTCTTCTTTATAGAAAAATGGCATCTAAAAATACAAAGGGAGCAATAAAGGTAGAAAATATCTGTTTTGGAACCTCCAAAGAAATAAGTGATTCAGATGAAGAATAGTCTGCTGAGAGAGGATCTAGGGAGAGGATGCTTGCACTGCACACTACTGTAATGTCCCTGGCTTCACTGACATTCCTTTACAGTGGGAAAGTTTGCTGTCAACACTTCAACCAGGCTGTCAAAATTAACATCACTAATAGGGAGGAGACCTACCATTAGGCACCTCCTAAGAGGATGTGTTAACCTCATGATAACACCCATGAAGTATTCTTGCCAAAAAGAAAAATTAGTTTAACTCTTACCAAGCCCTTAGACCTATTTTCCAGTTTACTGTGGTAAGTTAAATGCCATTTCAGGGAAATAATCCAATTAATCAAAAATATGAGATTTCCTGTAAATGGACTAATTTAGTTTTCAATAAGTCATTTTTAAAATTTATTTATTTTAAAGGTTTATTTATTTATTTGAAAGGCAGAGTTACAGGGAGAGACAGAGGGAGAGACAGAGAGAGAGGTCTTCCATCCACTGGTTCACTCCCCACATGGCCTCAACGGCTGGAGCTGGGCCGATCCAAAGCCAGGAGCCAGGATCTTCTTCCAGGTCTCCCATGCAGGTGCAGGGGCCCAAGCATTTGGGCCATCTTCCACTTCTCTCCCAGGCCATAGCAGTGGGCTGGATTGGAAATGGAGCAGCCAAATCTCCAACCAGTACCCACATATGGGATGCTGGCACTGCAGGTGGCAGCTTTACCCACTATGCCAAAGCCATTTTTAAAAGTAGGAGGAGAAGGCCTGTACTGTGGTATAGTGGGTTAAGCTGCCATCTGCAGTGCTAGCATGTCCTATAGGTGCTGGTTCGAGTCCTGGCTGCTCCACTTCTAATCCAGCTCCCTGCTAATATACCTGGGAAAGCAGCAGAAGATGGCCCAAGTCCTTGGGACCCTGCACCTGCATGGGAGACCTGAAAGAAGCTCTGTGCTTCTGACTTTGGCCTGGCCCAGCTCTGGCTGTTACAGCCATTTGAGGGGTAAACCAGCAGATGGAAGATCTCTCTCTCTTTCCTTGTCTCACTGAAACTCTGCCTTTCAAATCAATCAATCAATCAATAAATAATTTTTTTAAAAAAGTAGGGGGAATGTATTAGATTAAAAAAGAAAAATTAGATATAATAACCAAATATAATTTTTTTATTTTATTTATTTTTTTTGACAGGCAAAGTGGATGGTGAGAGAGAGACAGAGAGAAAGGTCTTCCCTTTGCCATTGGTTCACCTTCCAATGGCCGCTGTGGTTGGCGCACCATGCTGATCCAAAGGCAGGAGCCAGGTGCTTCTCCTGGTCTCCATGGGGTGCAGGGCCCAAGCACCTGGGCCATCCTCCACTGCACTCCCGGGCCACAGCAGAGAGCTGGCCTGGAAGAAGGGCAACTGGGACAGAATCCGGCACCCTGACCGGGACTAGAACCCGGGGTGCCAGTGCCGCAGGCGGAGGATTAGCCTATTGAGCTGCGGCGCCGGCCACCAAATATAATTTGAACTTTGAGAAAGAAGAAAATTAGCCCATGATGTCCATACCTGAGCTGGCCTGGTCCATACAGGCCGTGGAGTTCTCTTGTTGAGCATAAAATATTTTACAGAATACCAAAATATAAGGTTGCTCTGTGACTTTTATGGAGCAAGACAAAACAAACTATTCTATAATCCTACGAACATGCAAAAAAAACTTGTCCAGGCCACAAAAATGGCTAAACATCTTCCTTTCCTGCATTGTTTCTTCTGCTTCCAGAAAAACATTAAAATAATCATGGAATTGCTCTTGGTTTTTGACAGCCCACAATCTATAACCAAACCACTGCTATCTTGAACCACTCATACGAGCCAAATTCTTATGAGCCCCAACTCAAGCTGCAAACTGTTCAATCAAATATGTCCTGTCCCCCTGCCTTGATAAGTATACCTACATAATTACCTGGAAGACCAGTTGCAAAGTGAGATGTCTAGGACTCCTTGAAGTTATTGTCTAGGATATACTGTGTGTTTTTGTAGCCCATAAACAATCTTGCCTTCTCTTTCCACCCCACCTTCATTCCATAAGACAGCCCCTCTGGCTTCCATGTGGACACGTCAGCCCTGCAATCAGCTACCCTGGTAGGCCAGAAGTACACACATCAGTAGTGTAGGCCACCTTGGGGAAATGGGCAGCAAAAGATATGTATGTAGTTTCTGACATGGGCACTGGTCCATTTGCACAAAAAAGTACAAAACCCGGGTGTCTGGAGCATGCTATAGATGGGAAGTCCTCTTGTCGGATCTGTTTTGTTTTGTTTTTGTTTTTGTTTTTTTTAGTGTCTGTTTGTTTGAAAGGCAGAGAGACAGAAAAAGAGAGTTTCCATCCATTGGTTTGTTTCTCAAAGGCCTGTAATAGCTAGAATTGGGCCAAGATGAAACTAGGGCCGGGGGACTCAATTCAGGTCTCCCATGTGGGTGGTAGGGGCCCAATTACTTGAGCCATCACCTGCTGCTCCCTAAAGTTCACATTAGTAGGAAGATGGAATTAGGAGCAGAGTTGAGACTCAAACCCAGGCACTCTGATGCAAGTGGCTTTACTACTAGGCCAAACAAATGCCTGCCACCACATTTTAAAAAATTAAATATTTACTGATTTATTATGTGAAAAAAATCTCAATGCTTTCAACTTGAATTTTTGTCACTACTTTTAAACAGTTTTGGAGTTTACTGACCATTATATTTCCTCTTTGCTGGACAAGGGATACTTATTTTACTTTTTTGTTTAAGATTTATTTTATTTATTTGAAAGACAGAGAGGTAGAGACAGAGAGAGAGGTCTTCCACCCGCTGGTTCACTCCCCAGATGACGGTAATGGCCGGAGCTGTGCCAATCCGAAGCCAGGAGCCAGGAGTTTCTTCCAGGTCTCCCACATGGGTGCGGGGGCCCAAGGATTTGGGCCATCTTCTATTGCTATCTCAGGCCATAGCAGAGAGCTGGATCAGAAGAGGAGCAGCCGGGACTAGAACCGGTGCCCATATGGAATGCTCATACTTCAGGCCAGGGCTTTAACCCACTGTGCCACAGTTTCAACCCCTGCTTTTTTTTTTTTTTTTTTTTTTAATAAAGAGGAAGGAAGAGAGAGAGAATACCTACCTCTTCTTCTTCTTTTTTTAAGATTCATTTTATTTATTTGAAAGACAGTTACAGACACACACACACACACACACACACATACACATACATACATAGAGGTCTTCCACCTGGTGGTTTACTCCCCAAATGGCCTCAAAAGCCAGAGCTGAGCCAATCCAAATCCGTGAGCTTCTTCTGGGTCTCCCACGTGGGTGCAGGGACCCAAGGACTTGGGTCATCCTCCACTGCTTTTCCAGGTACATTAGCAGGGAGCTAGATTGGACGTGGAGCAGCTGGGACTCAAACTTGTGATCATAGGAGATGCTGGAGCTGTAGGCCTGGGCTTAATCTGCTGCATAACAGCACTGCCGCCCCCCCCCCCCCCCCCCGCCGCCATCTTCTGATTAACTTCCCAAATATCTGCAACAGCCACACATGGACTGGGCCCAAACTGAGAGCTGGGAACTCAATCCAGGTCTTCCACGTGGGTGGCAGGGACCAAAATAATTGAGCCATCACCTACTTCTCCCTTGGTCTGTTTTGGTGGAAAGCTAGAACTGAGAGTTTGAGTTGGACGTGAACATGCCAACTGGCATCCTGACCACCGCACCAAATGCCTACCCTAATAAAAGCCATTTAATCTTTTTTCTATGAAATTATAAGAGCTTTTTGTATATTAAGGAAATCAACGGTTTGTCATATGAATTACAAAGATCATCCTTCTCCAGTTTTCTCTGTATTATTTATATTAGAAATTTTTATTTGGACAAAATTGTAGTCTTTTTCTTTATAGCTTTTGGGATTTGAGTCATGATGAAAAATATGGCCTTCACACCAAGATATAAAATTACACAGCTGTTGTTTTGCTTTCCTCTGTTGCCATTATGGTTTCATTGTTTCTACATTTAAATATCTAATCTATCTGGAATCTATTTTATTTTTTAAATTTATTTTTTAAGGAATACAAATTTTATAAGTGCAACTTTAGTTATTCTTCCCACCATACCTATCTTCCCACCCACACTGCCCCCTCTCCCTCTTCCCTTGCCAGTCCCATTCTCCATTAAGATGGACTCTGTTTTCACACAAAATTATATTTAGGGTTCAAGTTTTCCTTTTATTCTGAATGACAAGCTCATTAACTCCACTGCACTTGCTGACTCATCTATCCTTCTGCATGGATTATCTGACTTGCATGTAGAGGAAACACCTCTTATCTCCTGAACAGCACCCTCAATCCCTCAAGAGGAGACACAGTGGCACCTGGCAGATTCTAGATGCCCAACAAATACTTAGTGGACTGGGGTGCATAAATCTGAGAGCTGGATGTAGCATCTTCAGAGAGATAGTGATTGTGAAAATTAAATGAAATAATTATGGTTCTTTAAAAAATAATCACAAATTAAGATAATACTAGTATGTTTTTCTGGTTTTTGTTTTAAAGTTGTCTAATATTATAGTTAGACAATTACATTAGTATCTGAGTCATCATCTGCAAACACTGGCACACAAATCAAACAACAGACTTGGTATCGCAGTTGACCTCAGATTCTTTTTTTTTTTTTTTTTTAATTCACAGGGTCAAGGTATTCTGGGGAAGGAGGGAGAAACTACAATAGCAAACATTTTTTGGCTCTGTTTTTGCTGTTGCTACAAATACAATTATTGGGGAAAAAAGCTTTTTAAAAGTCTCTGTTGTGTTCATGTTTACAAATACATAATTGTAGCTGCATTCATCTTAGATTTATTCCCTGCTATGTCTCTGACTCTCGGTCCCTCTTGAACATAAGATTTCCAAGCAGATCCTGTCACTTTGAAAACAGCCTGCTTCCCACCTAGACTTCACTCAGGTCAGAGCTTCTCAATGTGGATCAAGTCATATGAGCCCAGGACTACCGTCTTCACACTCCTGGGAAGTCTGACTGCTCTTTCTCCTCCCATCACAGGAAAACTTTCCTGATTATGGTTGATCTGTGTCCATTTCTCTCCTGGCTTTGGCAAAAATCAATTCAGCAAGTATGTTTTGAGCAAATCCTCTAGCCCTACATGATTCCAGGCAGCTGAAATACCCAAGAAAGTGCCAGTAATCCAACAGATGTTCTGAAATACGGGCCTGTGACCGAGGGCCCAAGAAGTTACTTAAATGTCATCTGTAAAACAAAATCATGAGGTTCCGAAGGAGCCACACACAAATGATTGCAATTAGTCATTTTTACCAAAGTAGGATTGGGAAATGCGATGGTTCAGAGAGAGCATCCAGGAATAAAGAACACATAGAGATGATGTCACTTGTGACCAAAAAACTGCCCCCTCTGCGATGTGCTCTTTCCACTTGAACTCTCTGCCTCTTTGCTCATCTGCAAAATAGAAATATTGCATGGTGCTTACTACAAAGAGTCATTTAGAAGATTAAATGTGACAATGACTATAAAGCACTTGTAATCAGGGACCAGTGCTGTGTGTAGTGAGTAAAATCCCCGCCTGCTATGCCGGCATCCCACATGGGCATCAGTTCATGTCCTGGTTGTTCCACTTGCATTCCAGCTCCCTGCTGTAGCACCTAGAAAAACAGTGGAAGATGGCCCAAATACTTGGGCTGCTGTACCCATGTGGGAGACCCGGATGGAGTTTCTGGCTTCTGGCTTTGGCTCATCCATTGTGGCCATTTAGTGGAATGAACCAAGAGATGGAAGATCTTTCCTTCTCTCTTTCTCTCTCCCCTTCTTGCTCTCTCTATAACTCTGAATTTCAAATAAATAATTTTTATAAATCTACCAATATAAATTTGTACAACATTTTATGATGATAATTTGGCAGTGACTGTCCAAAGTTTGAATGGACTTTTCTATCTAACCTTCCTAATTCTAGGAAACCTGAAATAATTGTGTAAAAGTGTAACAATTAGACAGTCATTCATTCATCAAATATTTTCAGAGTGTCAACTCTTTTTTTTTTCTTTTTTGACAGAGTGGACAGTGAGAGAGACAGAGAGAAAGGTCTTCCTTTTTCCATTGGTTCACCCCCCAAGTGGCCACTGCGGCCGGCGCACCGCGCTGATCCGAAGCCAGGAGCCAGGTGCTTCTCCTGGTCTCCCATGCGGGTGCAGGGCCCAAGGACTTGGGCCATCCTCTACTGCACTCATGGGCCATAGCAGAGAGCTGGCCTGGAAGAGGAGCAACTGGGACAGAATCCGGCGCCCCGACTGGGACTACAATCCGGGGTGCTGGCACTGCAGGCAGAGGATTAGCCTATTGAGCTGTGGTGCCAACTCCTTTTCTAAGCTCAGTACTATCGCTCACATACACACACACACATTGAAAAGGGCAATACCACTGTTCACAAGGACTCAATGCCAATACAGATCAGAAACACGGATCACTACTGTAGCTTCATATTGCTGCAAGTGCTATAGGAATGGCAATTTCCTAGGAGCCTCTTATAAGATAAAGTAACTACTGGTAATTGCTTCAAAGTTTGGGAAAACGTAATTGTAAGATAATATTTAGAACCTTCAGAAAAGCAAAGGATTGTAGTTTTTATAAATGTTTAAAATACATTATGGAAGACTAAGAGACTGGTAGAATTCAAATTAACATATGAGAAATATGTTTCTTTCTAAGTTCTTCCCCAGGCACATTAGCAGAGAGCTGGATCAGAAGTTGGGCAGCCGGGACTCAAACTGGCACCTATATGGGATGCTTAACTCACTGTGCCACAGCACCTACTCTTTTCTAAGTTCTTGTTAACATTTTTTAAAAAGATTTATTTATTTACTTGAAAGGCAGAGCTACAGAAAGGGAGAGGGGAGGGGTGGGAAGGGAGGTCTTCCATCTGCTGGTTCATCCCCCAAATGGCCGTAAAAGCTGAAGCTGGGCCAATCTGAAGCCAGGGGCCAGGGGCCAGGAGATTCTTCCATGTCTCCCACACAGGTGCAGGGAACCAAAGACTTGGGCCATCTTCTGCTTTCCCAGGCCACAGCAGAGAGCTGGATTGGAAGTGGAGCAGCTGCACCTCGAACCAGTGCCCATATAGGATGACAGCATTGCAGGCGGTGGTTTTACCCGCTATGCCACAGTGCTGGCCCCTCTTGTTAACATTTTAACAATGGATTAAAAAGAAAATACAGTCAAAGGATGCTTGACTCCTTCTTGTACAATGTAATTAAGCTCCAGTCACAACCTTCCGTTCGTTCATTGCATTTCCTTTTTAAAAAAAAAATTTATTTTTATTTTTATTTATTTGAAAGGCAAAGTTACAGAGAGAGGAAGAAGCAGAGAGAGAGACAGAGAGACAGAGACAGAGGGAGAGATCTTCCATACACTGGTTCACTCCCCAAATGGCCATGATGGTCAGGGATGGGCCAGACCAAATCCAGGAACCTAGAGATTCTTCTAGGTCTCTCATGTGGGTGCAGGGGCTGAAGTGCTTGGGACATCTTCCATTGCTTTCCCAGGTGCATTAGCAAGGGAGCTGGACTAGAAGTGGAGCAGCTGAGATTCTAACCAGCAACCACATGGGATACTGGTATCACAGGTAGCAACTTTACCCACAAAGCCAAAACTCTAGCTCCTGTTCATTGCATTTTCAGCACTAACTACACCAAAGCCTTTCTCCTTAGCAAGTGCCTTTGCAGCTTTTTAGTTTTCAAGGTCAACTTTCTCACTGTCCCCTCAAGTTTATTTATTCATTAAAAAAGTAAGAGCAAAAGTGAACATCATAGAAATGAGGCATGCCCTTCCTGGACTTTCCATTCTGATGGGTGAAGTAGATGAGTAGATGAAGACAAAGATTAAACTTGTAATGAGGTGACGCTGGTGTTGGAGTGTCATCTTATTGGCTTGCAATGCCAGCATCCCATATGGGCACTGGTTTTTTCCTAGCTGCTCCACTTCCAATCCAGCTAATGCACCTGGGAAAGCAGTGGAAGATGGTCCAAATGTTTGAATCCCTGCTACCCATGTGGGAGACCCGGATGTAGCTCCTGGCTCCATCTATATCTTTTACATGGTTGGCACTTGGGCCATCTTCTGTTGGTTGCTTTCCCAGGCACATTAGCAGGGAGCTAGATTGGAAATAGAACACCCTGGACTTGAACTGGCACCCATATGGGATGCCCGAGTCAAAGACAGCAGCTTAACCTGCTGTACCATGATGCTAGCACCTATGGATTATTTCAAACATGCAAAAGTTATAGAATATGATAATAAATACTTAGCATGCATTTTATTTTTTTGAGTATGAGTCTTCTTATTTTTATTTTTTTCTTCCCACTGTACCTGCCTTCCCATCTTCTCTCCCACCCCTCTGCCTCCTCCCTCTCCTATTTCCATTCTTATTTTTCACTAAGATCTATTTTCAATTAACTTTATGCACATGTGATTAACTCTTAAGAGTTCAACAAATAGTATGGAAAAAAAAACTTTCCCTCAACAGTTGAGAGAAGGGCTGTTCAAAGTCATTGCTTCTCAAACTGTCAATTTCACTTTTATAGATTACCTTTTAGGTGCTGTATGAGTTATCACAGATCAGGGAGAACATGTGGTATTTGTCCTTTTGGGACTGGCTTATTTCACTAAGTATGTTGCTTTCCAGTTTTATCCATTTTGTTGCAAATGACCAGATTTCATTTTTATCACTGTGTAGTATTCCATGGTGTACATATCCTGTAATTTCTTTATACAGTCTTCAATTGATGGGCATTTGTATTGATTCCATATCTTAGCTATTGTGAATTGAGGTCTTAGCATGCATTTTCAATGATCTTCAGAAAGTGGCTGATCTCAATCTCTACTCTCTTCCTTATTTTGAAATAAATCTAAGATGTTGCATAATTTTATTGATAAGTATTTTAGAATGTCCATTCCACAACACAGCCTTGGGACCTTTATCTTTCTTAAAGGGAATTGAACTATTCTGTCTAGTCAGTGACAGAATCTACTTTCGATAAGTTGCTGCAGAAAGGCCTCTTCAAGAAGGTAGCATTAACTCTGAGACATAGAGTAATATTTTCCAAATTATCTGTGGTCAAGGACCAGTTTTTCTGTCTTTTAAAATTTTCAGTCAGATGCAGATGAGCATATTATGAAACATAATAAAAATAAATTACGTCAAAAGAAAAATTTGGTAGCCTATGGGCCAAATAAAGTCCGTAGCCTGTTTGTGTGTGATTCTAATACTAAAGATGTTGTTTATTTTGCTTTATTTTTAATTGGTTGGAAAATAATGATATTTCATTACCTAGAAAAACTATGTGAAATTCAAATTCCACTGTCCATAAATAAAGCTTTATTGGAACATAGCCACTCTCATTCATCTATGTTGGGTTTGCTTTCATATGTTTTCATGTTGCAATGAACAGCTGAACAGTTACGATAGACAGTGTGGCTCACTAGCTTAACACAATTGCTATCTGTCTTGTACAGGAAATATTGCCTGACTTTGACAGTAAATTGAAATCCCATTATTTTATCATTATATTTAAGAGATGTAAAACCACTATACCAAATTGCTGTAAAACTTACTCTTAATGTTTTTACATCTCTTATTGTTAACTTGTAAGCTTACAAACTTGCTAATCATCTTCTATTCTCTATGTCAGAGGTGTTCAAAGTCCATGGATCATACCTTGGAGAACTCTGACCTGGAAGGCAGAGGAAGGAGCCTCATAGTGAGACGAAGAAGTGTTCCAGACATGACTAGGTGAGTGCAAAATGGTCATGGGAAAGAACTTGGCCTGATCTAGGCTAGAAGATGCAAGCTTGGCAGTCATGGGCAGGGTTTTCACTGACAGGTATCCTGTTGTCCTACACTATGTTTATAAACAAATTAGAATCTTGTAGGCCGGCGCCGCAGCTCACTAGGCTAATCCTCCGCCTAGCGGCGCCGGCACACCAGGTTCTAGTCCCGGTCGGGGCGCCGGATTCTGTCCCGGTTGCTCCTCTTCCAGGCCAGCTCTCTGCTGTGGCCAGGGAGTGCAGTGGAGGATGGCCCAGGTGCTTGGGCCCTGCACCCCATAGGAGACCAGGAAAAGCACCTGGCTCCTGGCTCCTGCCATCGGATCAGTGCGGTGCGCCAGCCGCAGCGCGCTGGCCGCTGCGGCCATTGGAGGGTGAACCAATGGCAAAGGAAGACCTTTCTCTCTGTCTCTCTCTCTCACTGTCCACTCTGCCTGTCAAAAAAAAAAAAAAAAAGAATCTTGTGCTACTAGTTTTTACATGAATGATTTCTTTTTAAAACCCAGATTTCTGACTTGTGGGAAATCTGAAAATGTAGCACTGAGCAATCTCCTGGAGTAGAGAAGCATCTTCCCATTGGATGAGTTGTGTGTGGGCATCCCAGCCCACCACAGTACCCCCTTCACCTGCCAACAAGAGCTGCGTTGCCCCTATAGACATCTGAGTTTTTGACCCTTGCTTTATGCTGTTAGGAAGGCCTAGGATCAGAATCAAAGTATCCATGGGAACAGGTGAGATGGAAACTGTGTGGAGAGGCAGGTGAGAATCAAGTGTCTCAAGACTAAGAGGTCTTGGAAAAGGAAATAGATAAGGTGCAGTGGAGGGGTTTTATGTAAGGGAGCTCATTAAGGTAACTCGTGTAGGTAACAGATTAAGGCCAAGTATTGTTGTAGGAGAAGAATGGCAAAATGGTGGAAGGCCAGGGAATTGGTGACAAAGATTGCACAAGAGATTGTCAGGGGAACTGGGAAATTAAGATATGTTTTGGAAGAATTGTGAGGACTTGTTGACAGGTTTCAGGTTGGGGTGTGATAGGAGAGAAACCAAGGATGGAGGATGATGTCTAGGTTTCTGACTTCATCCACCATTTGGACAGTGGTGCCATTTATGATGGAGAAAAAGTGGCAGAAGGAGGCTGGAGACAGCGCTTAGAAAAGCGGTGTGGAGCACTGTTTTGGACCCCTTGTAAACTGTATGTGAAATTCAACAGTGAAGGTGCCACATGGGTGCTTGAATGGAAGAGTGTAAAGACTGGCTAAAGGTGTTCCTCTCATCTAGCCTTAGAGGTTAAACAAGCCCTGCCTAAAGATCACTACCCACTGCTCCTGCTGCCTTCACAATTACCCCAACACTCACTGCAGAAAATCCAATAAACAATTATAGAAAACTCTTTTCTTGGGGTAGTTTCTGTCAAGTACAAAAATTATGAAGACCTCTACCCTTTTGAAGCTCCTATTCTGAAGGAGGAAATCCAGGTTTTTAACATTTTAACATTATGAACATTGCAACTCAGTTAATTTTCTCATACTTTCATGGAGGTTCTGCCCTGGAAGTATGGAAACTCGTGTTGATGGTTAGTATAGGGGAAGATGGCAGATGTGTGAGGCAGGTTAGCTCAATGCTGGAAGACTGAGTCAAAGAAATGTGAAAGATATAGGGAGACCAACCTTGGCTACTGGTGGGATGACTGCTGGAGATTAGCCCTTTAATGAATGAAACCCATTTATCCCCAGGCACCTCATTCTTCCTCTCTGGGCTTTGGTTTCTTCTTGTCAATACAACCAACATTTATAATGAATATAGGGTGGTTCTGCATCTCTTTAGGGGAAATGCATTTCCCATGAGATCTATTATGAGATTTGTCTCAATTAACATTTCCAAATTAGCACTAAGTGATACAAATAAGTTCTGCTATCTATAAAGTATCTTGAGTGAACTGAGTTCAGTCTTGAGTATTTGCTCTTGAACCATCATTTAAGCCCCATCTGCTTCAACCCCTTATCAACCTTGAAGAAGTATGATTTTGAGTCTTTTTAAAATTTAACTTCACCATCAACATTTCTGAGGTGCTTCCAAAATCTAAAAGTGGATTCAATAAGTGACCAAGATTTATCACAAGTGTCTTGATATATGTTTGCAAAACCCATTCAACTAGATTATTTTAAACCTTCTAACTCTAACGTCATATAATTTTGAAATACCTATGAATAGAAAGCTGGAAGAAAATCAGTATCTTTTAGAGTCATAGCAGCAACTTATGTCTGGATTAAACTGGGATATAAATAAAAAAGCAATAGACAAAATTACTACCTTTTATATTCCAATTGTTACCATTTAATTTCTGAAACCCCTATTGGAGAAGATAAAGGCATATCCCCTCATACCTTGGAGCTGGGCTGATACACAGCTGTGTCTTCCTTATGAACACAGCTAATTTCATAGAGCATCAACATCAAACAAGGTCATTCTGTGACCCTCCATCATGATCAAGGCAAAAACAAGACCACTCTGTAATCAGATCTCACTGTAGACAAAACATGAACATTATCCAAACCACATAAATGGTCAAAGAGTTTCTATCCTGGCTCATATCAATCACTGCTGCTGCTTTACAATTGAAGTTTAACCTCCTTCATTCTTTCTCCCTTAATACAAATGAAGATACCTAATATTAGAATTATTCCTGCTTCCTTACAGCATCCAATTCATAGCAAAGCTCTACTTCCTTTCCTTTCCTTTCCTTTCCTTTCCTTTCCTTTCCTTTCCTTTCCTTTCCTTTCCTTTCCTTTCCTTTCCTTTCCTTTCCTTTCCTTTCCTTTCCTTTCCTTTCCTTCCTCTCTCTCTTTCCCTCCCTTCCTCCCTCCCTCCCTACCTCCCTCCCTTCCTCTCTTCCTTCCTTCCTCTCTCTCTCTCTCTCTCTCTCTCTCTCTCTCTCTCTCTCTCAAGATTTATTTATTTATTTGAAAGGTTGAATTACAGAGACAGAGAGGCAGAGGTAGAAACATAACTCTTCTGCCCTACTGGTTCACTTTACAAATGCCTGAACAGCCAGGGCTTGGCCAGACTGGAGCCAGGAGCTTCATCTGGGTCTCCCAAATGGATGCAGGGGCCCAAGTACTTGGGTCATCTGCTGCTTTCCCAGGTGCATTAGCAGGGAGCCAGATCAGAAGTGAAGCAGTCAGGACTTGAACCAGCACCCATATGGATGCTGGTGCTGAAGATGGCAGCTTAACCCATTATGCCACAGCACTGGCCCCAGCTCTATTTTCTTTTAACCTTTCAAAATTACCTAATATAAGTTCCAACCCCAAAACACATTTCTATCTCCCACTTACTGAGACACACATGGCTTCCCATGTGTGTATTCCCCCATACTGTGATGGGTAAGAAACCTAATTTGTCCAGCATATGTGTGCTTTTAGTAGCCTCTGACTAGAGAACATTAGCAAATTCAAAGCTAAACTATTCTCTGGAAAATGAATCAAATGGCCAATTGTAAATTGTTTGGTCTCTCAATAGAAAGTCCAGAGATTTCTTGAAGCAAATGTAGTTTGCTTAAATCAGGATGTGGTTTACCTCAATACTTGTGCAATTGTAGATCACTTCATTCAGCTTTGTAAGATTTAAAGATCCTCAAGCAGCTGTTGTCCTGGGAGGGAAGCTCACAGAAGATGGGGTAAGCTACAGATTTTTGAAAATTACCAGATTTAAAAGATCCAAATAGATGAGTATGGATTATCTGAAAAGACCTCAGTCAGAGGATGGGGGTGGGGTTTGAAGGGGCAGTAATGTTCAGCATGAGGACCTGGATGACACAATTCTGGGTATTCTATTGCCCCTAACAATGAGAATGGAAACTTCTACAATTGTATTACACAATACTCCTGAGATAGATGGGTGAAAAATCGCTAGGAAAATCGAGTTCCATTTGGCACAAACAGTGATCAAAAGGGCACCCGAATTGTCAGTGAGCTCAGAATGCTTCACACTGAGCTGAGGAATGCAGGAAAGTCTCTGTAAAGGAAATTACAGCCTCCAGATCCCTCATGCCGCCATGAAAACTGGAACCCACAAATGATGCAATTGTAAAGGCAGCTGGATACTTGCACATAGCACTGTTGGGAGTTAGGATTGAGGGTGGGAGAGATGAGGGTAAGATCCCACCATGAGGAAAATAGAAACCAGGCAAGGAAAATGTACAAACTAATCCTGGTAACAGAAATGAAACTGGTCACAGCTGTTAGCTATAAGAGATGGGAAAAAGCAGTAAGTAGATTCCACTTTTGCATGATGTCTTCCATCAGATATTGTTAAAACACACTTCACTATCATTAATTCAATCCTCTAGCACCATGCTGAGGGTGAGTCAGCCTGTTTTATAAGCAACATGGCCAACTGCGTGACTTATGATTGGGAGGAAAAGCAATCACATGAATAAAACATTCCCCAGCAACTGGCTGTGGCACCAAGTATCACAAACTCATTTGCAAATCCCACATTTTCTTCACTGAAGTTTATCTAAAGTTTAACATTCAAAGAAAAATTTTCTCTCAAAGTGTAGTGTAATGAAATCATTTAATGAATCTCAGTTAAAGAAGAAGTTAGAGGCTGGCATTGTGGCATGGGGAGTAAAGCCACTGGCTGCGACACTGGCATCCCATTTGGATGCTGGTTTGAGTCTCGGTTGCTCCACTTCCAATCTTGCTTCCTGCTGGGAAAGCAATGAAACATGGCCCAAGTCCTTGGGCCCCTGCTACCCACATGGGAGACCTAGAAGAAGCTCCTGGCTTCTGGCTTCTGGCTTTGGACCAGCCCAGCTCAGCTGGTGCAGCCATTTGGGGAGTGAACCAGTGGAAGGAAGATTCTCTCTCTCTCTCTCTCTGTGTGTATGTGTGTGTGTGTGTGTGTGTCCCTCTCTCTTTCTGTATCTCTGCCTTTCAAATACATAAATAAATATTGAAAAAAGAAGTTAAAGAAGGGGTATTCCTTATATAAAGATTGTAGTTTAGCTCTAAAGTTGAGATTCTGTTGAGATACAAAATCACACCAAAATAATTACAGCAACTTTGCCAGGATCTTTCTAAGTGGAGGGATTCCAACTATTTTGTCTATCACTATGGTTAGTATCAAGCTCAGGATGCTGTCCACTTTATGTGCTGAATCAATTCTTATTAAGTAACTACTAGATCCTCAGTGTGTGGCAGCAACTGTTAGTAAAGGTAACTTGTCAATGCCTTCTCAGTTAAAGTGCCAACTCAGCAACCCCAATGATATGTGATATGGGGCATTTTCTTATGACTTTATTTGCTCCTAATATTCCATTCATTCCACCCACATTTTCCAAGTGCCTATAGGATGCTAGAAGCTGTGGTGGATTCTGGGTGTCCAAGGTTGATGAATATCTGGCACATATACTCATTGAGTTTAATCTCAGGTGAAAAAAAATAGAGGTGAAACAAACAATTTACAAGTGGGAATTGACCTACAATGGTGACAAGGACTATGAGGGAGACTGGACAAGGAAAAAGAAGAGAACAGGGAGAATGAGCCTTATGTACTGAGCAAAGGATAGAGGGGAATGACATGATTTTAGGGAAAGGATGGAGAGGGCCACACCAAGTCTTGTAGCCAGTTTTATGGTTGAGTTTTTTTTTTAAAGATTTATTTGAAAAGCAGAGTTACAGAGAGGCAGAGAGAGATCGATCGATTGATCTTCCATCCACTGGTTCACTTCCCAGATGGCTGCAATGGCCTGAGCTATGCCAATCCAAAGCCAGGAGCCAGGAGATTCTTTGGGTTTCCCATGTGAGTGCAGGGGCCCAAGGATTTGGGCCATCTTCCACTGCTTTCCTGGGCCATAGCAGAGAGCTGGATTGGAAGTGGAGCAGCCAGGACTCGAACCAGTGCCCATATGGGATACCAGCACTGCAGGTGGAGGCTTTACCCACTATGCCACAGTACTGGCCCCAAATTTATGTTTTTTATAACTGTATATGTTTAAGGTTTACAGCATAAGGCTTTTATCAATATATATTCAAGGGGGCTTCAAAAAGTTCATGGAAAATTTGTGTTGTCTTTTGATTCTATTTTCCATGAACTTTCTTTTTATTATAATATTTATTTGAGAGAGAGAGGTACATGATGGTGGCAGGGGAGAGCACTCTCCCATTCAATGCTTCACTTCCCAGATGCCTACAACATCCAGCACTGAGTTAGGGTGAGAGCCAGGGGCTGGGAATTCAGCCTAGGTCCCCTACATCAGTACAGGAACACAAATGTGTGAGCCATCATCACTGCCTTTGAGGGTCTGCATTGACAGGAAGCTGGAATCAGGAGCTGGAGCTGGGAACTGAAGCAAGGCACGCCAATGTGAGACATGGGCATCTAAACGACTGCTCTTGCAGACTTTTTGGAGGTCTCATGGGGGGAAAGTGGAGATGATTTTTTGATGAATGATTTAGTTTAAAATCTTGGCACTGACCAATTGCTGCAAAGAACTGAAACACCTAGTCACAAGGTTGGGCATGAAACAGCTGGGAGACCTCATTCCCTACATGTCTCTTTCATGGTTGTAGTCAGGTAGCTAGTTTTGTGTGTCCCAGTGAGTCCTGACCTTGACCTGCTTCCATTGGAGGAGAGCCTGGTTATTGAGGCACCAGCCTGCCACCGTTCTCTTAGCTAGCCTAGTTTTTCCTGAGTGTGCATTTTTTAAAACCTAGAAACCTTTTATTAAGATATACAAACTTTATACATTTCATGTATACAAATTTAGGAACATAGTGATTCTTCCTAGCCTACCCTCCCTCCCACCTGTACTTTTACTCTTCTTCTCCCTCTACTATTCCCATTCTTATTTTTTACGAAGATCTATTTTCAGATATCTTTATACACATAAGATTAACCCTACGCAAAGTAAAGACTTCAACAAATAGTATGAAAAGAAATGTTTCTCAACATTCGAGACAGAGGCTGTTCAAAGTCATCACATCTCAAAGTGTCAATTTCACTTCTATAGATTACCTTTTAGGCATGCTATTAGTTACCACAGACCAGGGAGAACATATGATATTTGTCTTTTTGGGACTGACTTATATCACCAAGTATAAGAGTTTCCAGTAATATTTATTTTGTTGCAAATGACAAGACTTCATTTCTTTTTTCTTTTCTTTTTTTTTTCTTCTGTGTCGTATTCCATGGTATACATGTAACAAAATATCTTTATCTAGTTTTCAGTTGGTGGACATCTGGGTTGATTTCAAATATTAGTTATTGTGAATTCAACTGCAATAAATATGGAGGTACAGATAACTATTTGATATGCTGATTTCATTTCCTTTTGGAATGGAATGAATGAAATTTCCAGGAGTTAAATGTCTGAATCATACGGTAGGTCTATATTTAGATTTCTGAGATATCTTCATACTGTCTTCCACAGTGGCTGGACCAGGTTACATTCCCACCAACAGGGGATTAGGATACCTTCTCCCCCACATCATTGCCTGCATTTATTGTTTATTGATTTCTGTATGAAAGCCATTCTAACTGGGTGAGGGGAAACATCATTGTGGTTTTGATTTACATTCCCTGATGACTAGTGATCCTGAGCATTTTATCTTATGTCTGTTGATCATTTAGATTTCCTCTTTTTGAAAAATTCCTGTTCAAGTTATTCCCCTATTTCTTTCTTTTTTTAAAAATTTATTTATGGCCAACGCCGCGGCTCAATAGGCTGATCCTCCACCTAGTGGCATCGGCACGCTGGGTTCTAGTCCTGGTCGGGCACCGGATTCTGTCCCGGTTGCCCCTCTTCCAGGCCAGCTCTCTGCTGTGGCCCAGGAAGGCAGTGGAGGATGGCCCAAGTCCTTGGGCCCTGCACCCCATGGGAGACCAGGAGAAGCACCTGGCTCCTGCCTTCATATCAGCGCGGTGCGCCGGCCGCAGCGCGCCAGCTGTGGCGGCCATTGGAGGGTGAACCAACGGCAAAAGGAAGACCTTTCTCTCTGTCTCTCTCTCTCGCTATCCACTCTGTCAATAAATAAATAAATAAATAAATAAATAAATAAAATAAAAATAAAAAATAAAAAAAAAACTATTTATTTGGGGCTGGTGCTGTGGTATAGCCAGTAAAGCTGCTGCCTACAGGGCCAGCATCCCATATGGGTGCCGGTTTGAGTCCTCGCTGCTCCACTTCGAATCCAGCTCTCTGCTATGGCCTGGGAAAGCAGTGGAAGATGGCCCAAGCACCTGGGTCTCTGCACCCAAGTGGGAGACCCAGAAGAGTCTTCTGGCTCCTAGCTTCGGATCAGCACATCTCTGGCTGTTGTATCCAATTAGGGAGTGAGCTAGCAGATGGAAGACTTCTCTCTGTCTCTATCTCTCCTTTCTCTAACTTTCTCTCTTTCAAATTAAATAAATAAAGCTTTTAAAAAATAGAGGGAGGGAGGGGGAGAGGGAGGGTTAGGTCTTCCATACACTGGTTCACTCTCCAGGTGGCTGCAATGGCCAAAGTTGCATCGACCCAAAGCCAGGAACCAGAAGCTTCTTCCGGGTCTCCCATGCAGGTGCAGGGGCCCAAGGATTTGAGCTATCTTCCACTGCTTTTTTTTTTAAAAGATTTATTTATTTATTTGAAAGTCAGAGTTACACAGAGAGAGGAGAGGCAGAGAGAGAGAGGAGAGAGAGAGAGGTCTTCCGTCCACTGGTTCACTCCCTAGATGGCTGCAACGGCTAGAGCTGGAGCTGGAGCTGTGTCGATCTGAAGCCAGGAGCCAGGAGCTTCCTCAGGGTCTCCCACGTGGGTGCAGAGGCCCAAGCACCTAGGCCATCTTCTGCTTTCCCAGGACATAGCAGAGAGCTGATCGGAAGTGGAGCAGCCAGGACTAGAACCGACGCCCATATGGGATGCCAGCGCCTCAGGCCAGGATGTTAACCCACTGCGCCACAGCGCCGGCCCCCTTCCACTGCTTTTGCAGGCCACAGTAGAGAGCTGGATTAGAAGTAGAGCAGCCAAGACTTGAACCAGTGCCCATATAGGATGCCAGCAATGCAGGCAGTGGCCACCTGCTATGTTACAGTACTGGCCCCTGCCTATTTCTTAACTGGATTGTTTGTTTTGTTGTTGTTGAGTTTCTTGAGCTCTTTATGGATTCTGGATATTAATCCTTTATCAGTTGCATAGTTGGTAAATATTTTGTCCTGTTCTGTTGGTTGCCTCTTCACTTTACTGAGCATTCCTTTTGCAGTACAGTAACTTCTCAATTTGATGTAATCCCATTTGTTAATTTTTGCTTTGATTGCCTGTGTCTCTGGGGTCTTTAACAAGAAGTCTTTGTCTATGCAAAGGCTTGCCGAGTTTCCACAATGTTCTCTGATAATTTGATGGTATTGGGGTGTAGATTTAGATCTTAGATCCATTTTGAGCTGATTTTTGTGTAAAGTGTAAGGTAGGGGTCTTCCTTCATAGTTCTGCATGTGAAAATCCAATTTTCCCAGCACCATTTGTCGAAAAGTCTGTCTTTGCTCCAGGGATTGGTTTTACCTCTTTGTCAAAGATAAGTTGGTTGTAGATGTGTGGATTGATTTCTAGAGTTTCTATTCTGTTCCATTGGTTTAACCATCTGTTTTTGCCAGTATCAGGCTGTTTTGATTATAACTGCCCTGAAGTATGTGTTGAAAGCTGGTATTGTGATTCCTCTGGCTTTGTTTTTGTTGTATAAGATTGCTTTAGCTATTCAGGGTCTCCTGTATTTATATATGAATTTCAGCATCATATTTTCCAGATCTGAGAAGAATGTCATTGGTATTACATTGAATATGTAAATTGCTTTCAGTAGTATGGACATTTTGATGCTATTGATTCTTCCAACCCATGAACATGGAAGATTTTTCCATTTTTTGTATCTTCTTCTGTTTCTTTCTTTGACGTTTTGTAATTTTCATTGTAGAGATCTTTGACCCCTTGGTTAAATTTATAACAAGGTATTTGATTTTTTTTTGTAGCTATTGTGAAGGGGATTGATATTAGAAGTTCTTTCTCAGTCATGGCATTGGTATATAAAAAGGCTATTGATTTTTGTGTATTGATTTTATATCAAGCTAAACTTTATATGAGTTCCAATAGTCTCTCAGTGGAGTCTTTTAATCCCCTACATATAGAATCATGTCAGGGCCAGCGCTGTGGTGTAGTGGGTAAAGCCACCGCCTGCAGATCCAGCATCACATATGGGCAGCGGTTCGAGTCCCAGCTGCTCTGACCCAGCTCTCTGCTGTGACCTGGGAAAGCTGTAGAGAATGGCCCAAGTCCTTGGGCTCCTGCACCCATGTGGGAGACCCAGAGGAAGTTTCTGGCTCTTGGCTTCAGACCAGTACAGATGGAAGACCTTTCTCTCTCTCTGCCTCTCCTTCTCTCTCCATGTAACTCTGACTTTCAAATAAATAAATAAATAAAAAGAATCATGTAATCTTCAAATAGGTATAGTTTGACTTCCTCCTTCTACTTTGTATCTCTCTGATTTCTTCTTCCTTACTAATGACTCTGGCCAAAACTTCCAGGACTATATTGGATAGCAATGGTGAGAATGGGCATCCTTGTCTGGTTCCAGATCTTAGTGGGAATGCTTCCAACTTTTCCCCATTCAGTAAGATGTTTTCCATGGGTTTGTCATCAACTGCCTTGATTGTGTTGAGGAACGTTCCTTCTATATCCAATTTGCTTAAGGTTTTCATCACGAAAGGATATTGTATTATATCAACTGCTTTCTCTTCATCTATTGATATAATCACATGATTTTTGTTTTTCAATTTGTTAATGTAATATATCACATGATTGACTTGAGAATGTTGAACCATCCCTGCATACCATGGAAAAATCACAACTCATCCAGGTGAATGATCTTCCTGATGTGTTGTTGGATTTGATTGGCTAGTATTTTGTTGAGGATTTTTGCTTCTATGTTCATCAGGGAAATTGGTCTGTAGTTCTCTTTCTCTGTTCTATCTTTTGCAGGTTTAGGAGTTAAGGTAATGGTGGCTTCATGAAAGGAGTTTGGGAGGATTCCTTACCTTTCAATTGTGTTGAATGAATTAAGAATAATTGGAGTTAGTTCTTTAAATGTCTGATAGAATTCAAAGGTGAAGCTGTCCAGTCTTAGGCTTTTCTTTGTTGGGAGAGTCTTTATTACTGATTCAATCTCTGTCTTGGTTATGGGTCTGCTTAGGTTTTCTATGTTTTCTTGTATCAATTTAGGTAGGTTATATGTGTTCAAGAACCTATACATTTCTTCTAGATTTCCCAGTTTATTGGCATACAGCTCTTTGTAGTAATTCCTTATGATTTTTTTGTATCTGCTGTTATATGTCCTTTTTTATCTCTGATTTTATTGAGTTGGTTTTCTTCCTCTTTTTCTGACTAGTTGGGTCAATGGTGTGTCAATTTTTTAAATTATTTTCAGACTTATTTATTTTTTATTTATTTATTTTGAAATCAGAGCCAGATTGAGAGAGAGGGGGAGAGAAGAAAGAGTCAGTCTTTCATTTGCTGGTTCACTCCCCAGATGGCTGCAATGGCTGCAGCTGTGCTGATCTGAAGCCAGGAGCCAGGAGCTTCTTCCAGGTCTCTCACAGAGGTGCAGGGTCCCAAAGACTTTGTCCATCTTCTGCTTTCCCAAGCGCACCTCACTGATCCAAAGGCAGGAGCCAGGTGCTTCTCCTGATCTCCCATAGGGTGCAGGGCCCAAGCACTTGGGCCATCCTCCACTGCACTCCCTGGCCACAGCAGAGAGCTGGCCTGAAAGAGGGGCAACCAGGACAGAATCCGGTGCTCTGACTGGGACTAGAACCCAGTGTGCTGGCGCCACAAGGTGGAGGATTAGCCTACTGAGCCGCGGCGCCAGCCTGCTTTTTTTTTTTTTTTTTAAGATTTATTTATTTATTTGAAAATCAGAGTTACATAGAGATAGAAGGAGAGGCAGAGAGAGAGAAAGAAAGAGAGAGAGAGAGAGAGAGAGTCTTCCATCTGCTTCTTCACTCCCCAATTGGCCACAATGGTTGGTGCTATGCCAATTCGAAGGCAGGAGCCAGGAGCTTGTTCTGGGTCTTCCACGTGGGTGCAGGAGCCCAAGGACCTGGGCCATCTTCTTTTCCAGGCCACTCCAGAGAGCTTGATTGGAAGTGGAGCAGCCAGGACTTGATCCAGCACCTATATGGGATGCCAGCACTGCAGGCAGTGGCTTTACCCACTATACCACAGTGCCAGCCCCAAGCATAGGGTTGTATCAGCTATGCTGGCATAGTCTCACCCTCACCTTCTCTCCTCCAAGACAACCAGTGCCTGAGTGCTAGCCCCACTGGGTGCAATATTCATCTGCATTGTCACAAGAACCACAAAGTCCTCAAAGTGAGCATGGATCCCATAACAATGACCCACCACAGGCAACCAGAGCACCCCAAGCATATAGAACCATTCACAGTGACTGCCCAGAGACCCAGACACACCTGTGCCCTCCCATGCAGCCACAGTGTTTCCAGTGTGTTCCACAGTCACAGGTTGCTGAGGATCCACTCTGCTCTGCCATTTTGTCCCATCCACAGAGATGCAGAGACGCTTTCAGGACCAGCAGCCTGTGGGTACTCTGCCTAGACAGCCTAAGCCCCAGAGGCTGTGAAGCACTGGGAGGCTTGGAGCATCTCACAGTCCTACTTGGGCACCTTGCCCCTGTCAAGCCTCCCAGCCAGACTCAGGTGTCTCCTCTCGGGTGGTTGCTGGGTGTGTGGACATGAGCTAACACAGCTGTTACGTATGTCTTAAAATGGTGCCTGCCCTCTCTTAGCTAGTTAAGGGATGCCAGTGCCAGGTGGTTAGGGAGAGAGAAACATGCCCCCTTTGTTTTCCTCTAGATTGGCAGGTACTCTGGACTCATGCCAGTCTTTTCCCACAGCTTTATCGCCAGTGTCTTGGGCTGCTACAATCTAGTCTCATTTCATGCTCCAAAGTTGATGCCAAGGCTCTCAGCTGCTGGGGTCCTGTGCTCTGTCTGTGCCTGTGTTGTGCATCCACACACTTCACATAGATCCACAGCATCCCTCTATCTTCCATAGCATTTCCACTGCCATTTTCTCCCTAACTCTTTCCTGAGATTGCACTCTCTCCACTTTTTTTTTTTTAACCATCTTCCCCTTGACTAGAGCAATTAGTTCCCTCCCTAGTCCACCATCTTGAAATCCCAACTTATCTTTCAACTACATTTTCCTGGAACTTTTTGAAGTATCCTCCTATAGCATATGCTACCATTTCTTTATCTGGTCATCCATCCACAGACATGTAAGTTGTTTGCATTTCTTGCCTACTATAACTATTGCTGTCGTGAACGTGAAATGGCAGACAGCTCTGTGGGATACTGCTTTCATTTCCTGTGGGTGTAAGAGCTTTAACGTCAGGGTAGCCCAACAACCCAGCCCGAGGAGTCACTTGACTGGACTTGTGTCTTTCAAGTTATCATACAGGCCCAATGTTCTTTTTCAATTAGTCTTCAGAGTCCACAGCCTCCGTTTGTAACAGCCCCATGGATCAGACATATGCATGGAAGGCTGGCACACGCTGCTAAGTGCCTAGCAAAATGGTGGCTAATGTTTACTTCATGTTTAATCTGAGACAGGCATTATGTTAAGCTCATTACATGCATTAATTCATTGAATTTCCATTCAGTCTGTGAGGTGGGTGCTATTTTTATCTCCAGTTTTACAGAAGGGGGTTATGAGGCACAGAAAATCTTAAGTAACTTTGACAAAGTTATGGAGCAAGTGAGGGAGGCACAATTCACACCCCAGCAGGCTGGCTCTCAAACCAGCTGCAGTGGAGGTGAGGGGAATTAGGATGCACCACTACCGGATATGCCGCTTGGCTTAGAGAACATTTGGAGTTGAAGGCCATTCAGAAATCACAGATTCAGGCAGAGCTCTCTGCCCTCCTCTTCTCTGCCTCAGAACAGAGCACCAGTTTTCCTCTGTGACAGTGTCCCCATGCAAAAGTAAGAACTGCTTTTATCATCAGAGATGGAGAGTTGACTGGGAAATGCGTTTGCACACAGATCCTATTAGACTAACCCTTATCTTCTGATAGCTCCTCCATTTATTTTCTGGTCAGCTTTCCACATTTATTGTCCTTTAAAACCAATCCCCTTTCTGTGTTTAAATGGCATATAAATCCACAAGTCTTAACTGCTTCTTTAAGTTTTATCTCTCTTCTATGAACTCTAATGGGTATAAATAGAATATGGGTGCTTTTCTCTGTCAATTTTCTTTTGTTAGCTTAATTCACAGGCCCACAGGTGCATAAACTAAGAGGGCAGAAGAAATGCTTTTCCTTCCTCATAGTACTGATGGGAGTCTAGAGCACAGGGGTATTGGTCAGGTCACATGACCACATGGCTACCCCATGATTCAGATACACCACACCCCATCTCCTAAACCACCATGAAAATGCTTTGGTGACAGAAAAAGTTCATGAAGAAAGCATCATCAAACACAACATAAAAACAGACCCTTCTTTCCCAACTCACTTGGAATCTGCTTTCCCAACCTTGGCCTCTCTTGTTACTGATGAAGAAAGTTTTCTTAAAAATTGAGGAGAGTTTATCTCCTGGTCCCACATTAATCCCAGACTCCCTGCTGCTCCAGGGAGTTATAGCTGTTTCCATGAATGTACAACCTAGACACAGGCCAGGTGTGGTCATCTCTTCACTGGCACCCCTGGGAGTCCCAGACTCTCTGACAATCTTTTCACTCTCTTTCTGGACCTGCTGAGGGACCTGAATATGAATATTGCCTTGTGTTTTCCTCCCTCTTTCCCCGACATACCTCTGTTGGAGACCTGACCTGACTTTCTGTACCATAGCCACAGCTGATTCACGATGAAGATAACACCTGTAAGTCATTGTGCAGAGACTGTTATCAGGGCCAAAACCCGATGTCCTTGAATGCTACAAGATACTGGCTTTATAGAATTCTGCCCTCGCAGTTCCCCAAGTGTGGCAAACAGACTTACAGGAACAGACTAATTAGAAACTTGTTAGAAATGGCAGGCCTCACCCTAGGCTGTCTGAATCAGAAGCTCTTAGGGCAAGGTGCACCAGTCTTGTTTCAAGGGAACCTGATGTTTCTGAGCCATTGATCCAGCAGAGTCAGCAAACTCAGGCCCTGAGGCCAAATCCAGACTATACCTGATTTGCACAGCTTACAAGCTAAGAATTTTTTTTTTAATGTTTTCAAGAGGTTGGGACAAATAAATTGAAGAACAGTATTTTGGAACATGAGAAAATTATTTTAAATTCAAATTTCAGTGTGCAACAAATTTTATTAGAAGCCAGCCACAAGCATTTATTTCTGGGGTGTCTCTGGCTGCTTTCCAACCACAATGGCAGAGTTGATGAGTGGAACCTAAAATATTTACTGTCTGGCCCTTTGAAGAAACAGTTTGTTGGCCCTTGCTCTGGGCAAAGCTCTTTTGAGATCTACAGTGTTTACTGAGGTGCTGCAGCTATCAGCTGCACCTCAAACTCAGCTAGTTACGTACAGGGGAAATTGTCGTCCCAGGCTTCAGTCCACAGATCCAAGCCTGTGCCATCAAGTGAAATTATTTGTGTCTCTAAACGATGGTGAAAATGGTTCTGGGATTTAGAAAAATATCCAGAGGCACAACCGGCCTCATATCCGAATAAATAAATGGGGTCCTTGTAACCCAGAACTGTTGCTTTCATTGCCAGAAATTTTGCCAGATATGCCCAGCTGGTGTTTACCTATGTCTCTGTATGGCAAATGCAGAGCAGGTAGTTTGGTTTTCTCTTCTGTAGATGTCCATGGAGAGAATTAGTGGGGTTAGGAATTTTCAGGGTTTTATCTGAGGAAGGTTAAGCTTAGCTTGAGCTGGGACTCAGCTACAGCACAATGAATGAAAAGTTTTACAGAGACACCATTCCCTGAAACATGCTATATCCACAGGGTTCTGGATAGACTTGAGGAAATTCCATTAAATGTAAGTAAAATCTATCTGTAGCTTTGGATTTAGGTTATAGAGTCTCAAGATATGAGGCCACACAGATAGTTAGGTCATTGAGCATCTTATATGATATACCATGGAAGCTGGGAATTATTCAATATACAACTGACATCATGGAAGTATGTATTTTAAGAAGGAAGGAATAACATTTTCCTTAATGCCAAGTTGTGGTGCTTCTAGTGATACAAAATAATGTTCTTGCTCATTAAGAAATCAGTCATATAAAAAAATTTTTGATATTTACACTTTACATTGCAAATTAAAATGAGGAGTTTTAAAATTATGAATCCAAGAGCAAAGTACCTTAAACTTGGACCTGTGTGTTTGCAGGTGTGACCCTTTTCCCAACTTCCCAGACACATATGACTCAATAGGTCCAAACAGGTATATCCACATGGATGACTATTGATGCAGAGAGTCGGGACTACCCCAAGGGAATCCCTCTATGTGAAGAGGGCAGCTCAGATAGGAAGACCAGCTGTGACAAGGCCAGTAGGCAATAGTTTTGTCTGCTTAGGGAAAGGCAAGTTGTTAGTGTGGTTGGAATTTAAGATTCTTACAGATGATAAACAGTTAATAGATGATTGTCATGAAGGTTTTGGGTTCCAGAGCAAGCCAGTGATCAAACTTCAGCTCTAGTACCTTTCTCTGAAGGGAGGAGAGAACTTCCACTTTGACTATGGCCTTGTCTAAATAAGGTCAGAGTTGGTGAACTCAAGAGGCTTCCATAGCCTTGGCAGCTCATGATAAGAGCCTCAGGTGATTACTGACATCATAAATAAGAGTGGCAATTGTTAAATGAGCAACAGGAACCACTGTGCACTTACTCCCCATATAGGATCTCTTTCCTTAATGTGTTGCACTATGAGAATTAATGGTAAAACTAGTCTTCAAACAGTACTTTATACTTTGTGTGTCTGTGTGGGTGCAATCTGTTGAAATCTTTATTTGGTATATACTAAGTAGATCTTTGGTATATAAAGATAATTGAAAATGAATCTTGATGAAGAATGGGATGGGAGAAGGAGTAGGAGACGGGATGGTTTGCAGGAGGGAGGGTGGTTATGAGGGGAAAAAGGCACTATAATCCAAAAGTTGTACTTTGAAAATTTATATTTATTAAATAAATGTTTTCTAAAAAAAATTCAGCTCTATCCTTGCTTCCCCGGTGTTCCTTAATCTCTCTCCCTCTCAATTTTCCTCACTGCTCAAATAGGGACAATGATAGTGACTTCTTCACAGGATTGATGTGAAGTTCAAACAAAACCATTCATGAAAAGAGTTTATCATGATGCCTGGCTCATTGTGGTCAATAAATGTTAGTTTCTAGGACTTTTAAATTATTATTGCATATGAATCCATAACAGTTAAGCCAAAACCAAATGAAAGCTTTGTTAACATTGGGAAGTTAAATTCCAGTCAATTGTATCCTGTTAAAACAAAAGGACAGAATCTAGAAGAAGGAATATATAAGGAAGGGTTCAATAAGTTGATAATAGTTATGTCACTATTGTTGGCAGAGAAACACTGAATGTAACTGAAAGGAAGTCTGGTTACTGGAAAAGATGGCCCCAAATCAGGTCACTTTGTCTGAGAAGAACACATTTACTTACAGGAACAATAAGCAAATCGACTTTCCTGCAAATCCAGAGACAGGATACACTCTTTTGGGCAGTTCCTCCTGAGGATCTCAGCAACCAGGAATCCTGGGTTTAATGACTTGCGATAGCAGGGAACTGGGCCACCAGCATCAAACCCCACCTCCTGGTAGGGAAGGGGAAAGCCAGACAGGTAAAGCGATTGTTCAAGAGTTTGGAGCCTGTGAGAGGTTGAACCAGGACTGGATGCTGGTCTTTGGACTTGCGTGTGTGCTATTGTGGAATATTTCCTCAAGCTCTGGTCATGCCTGGGAGCCCTCTGCTCCTGGGGAAAAGGGGCACACTTGCATTATGTGTGATATGTCATAAAATATTGGTTGATATTATCAGTTAAGGTGCAGAAATGTACTACATACTTACAACTATTGAACAGGTAAATTAGTGAATTCTGGGAAAATCAGTTCACATTCTATCTACACTCAGAAGTGTTTTATTGATTAGTGAGAGTAGTCATGTTTCTCACACTCTGATAATCTTCATGATTTTAGCTGTATCTGACTTGTATTATTTACTTAAATATGTATAAATAATCAACTTTTTCTCTGATCTGGGCAAATTTGAGTAAACTGATGTTGCAGCTGTAAGAAAAACCAGACATAGTGTTAAGATTGCATGCTGTTATGCTTTCTTATCTGTGCATTCATGGAAACTGGGCAGGTCCCAGTGATAGATACATTTTCTGCAGGTCAATGGGCCTGTTGTGGACTAGGTGGTGTCTAAAAATCCCTATTCCAGGCTTCTGCCTTTTACCTAGAAAAGTATTCTAAGTACAGGCACAAGTACAACTTACAAAGTGATAAAGTTTATTTAAAAAGGTGAGGAAGTCACAGACGGGCCATGTTCAGGAATACAGTAAGCCAGGAAGGGAAAAGGAGAGAGGAAGAGGGAGAGAGGAAGGGAGAGGGAGAGGGAGGTTTCAGTAACCTGTCTCTTCTGAGTCTGTGGGAGGAGAGAATGCCCCTCCCTGTTGCAGGGCTTCTTATGAGCCTGGAAAGGGAAGTGGTTACATGGTATCACCCCAAGGTCAAGGGGGGAACATCCTGGGGAAGGGGTCATTTGATTGACAGGTGGGCGGATAGGATTATGTGGGACAGGAGAGATGTGGTTTCCAGCTCATGGCCCTAATCTAGCTACCTGCCTTATCCCATATCAGGTCTAGTAAGGCTGATATATTTTCTGTTGGGTAACTCCTTGGCTAAAGGCCACTATTGTGTAACCATGTATAAAAGGAGCCAGCCTTTGTGGGCTACTGCCACCATGTTATGGTCACCTATGCTGCTATTGCTGCAGCTGACTATATAAAAAAACAACCTATCTACCTACAGCTCTGCACATGTTTTTCAGTTCTCAGCCCTGCATGTCTCAATGTCCCTGTCAACTGAGCAAAGCTCTGACAACTGGTGCCTTGGTTTGATTAAGTATTTTAAAGCTGTACTTGCACAAGCTTATTGGAATCAGCTAGTGGTGAGGCTGCATGAAATGACCTAGGCCCAAGCCCTGTGACTGTCACCAACTCAATCTATGGGTCTGGCTTTGGGCTCAGGGGAATACACTGGCTCCTTCATGCTCTTTAGGTAGAATATCTCACTTCATCATCACAGGAAATGAAAAATAATTTATTCATTTAGTAAATATTTGTTGAGCACCTACATGTGCCATGCTCTTAACCGCGAGGAATGTTTGCATCATGTTTCACATTAAAAACTGAATCTCAAATTTCATTTTATCTTTTTTTTAGATTTATTTATTTGAAAGTCAGAGTTACACATAGAAGGAGAAGTGGGGAGGTGGTGTTCCATCCACTGGTTTATTCCCCAGTTGGCCACAATGGCTGGAGCTGCACCTATCTGAAGCCAGGAGCAGGAGCTTCCTCCAGGTCTCCCTTGTGGGTGCCAGGGCCCAAGCACTTGGGCCATCTTCTACTGCTTTTCCAGGCCATAGCAGAGAGCTGGATTGGAAGAGGAACAGCTGGGACTTGAACTGGTGCCCATATGGGATGCTGGCACTGGAGGCGGCGGCTTTACCCATTACACCACAGCAGTGGCTGCTCATTTTATCTTGTATTAATTCAATTATTTCTTGGCTATGCTAATTTCCAATAAGACAATGGCAAGCTAATTCAATCAAAAATGAGGAAGTTTTTTTGAAAGAGTCATGAAAATCAGTATTCTTTGTTAACCAAAGCTTACAGAAACAAGTGACATTCCATATCTTTTGATTGTTCTAGTGGACTGCAGAATCCATATCAAATATAAACCAGATAGAAAATGAAAAAAGAAAATGAAGCAAAAAAATGGAAATGTCCCCAAACCAGAAAGAATAGAAATGTTCTATAGAGTGAGGTATAGATTTGTCTACAGGTCCTAGCCTTATTCCTGTGAGAGAAGGTTCTAGAGAAATTATCCCTACTCATGCTCTAGGGCAATTTCTGGCTGGCTCATGGAGGATTATCTGAAATCCAGTTTTTCCTAGAACTGCTGGTAGGTTACTTGTGAGGAATAGTGCCTACCTAGAATCCCACTTCCTCTCCTGCCTTTGACCTCTAGTTGCTTATTCAAGGTGAGTTCAAGAGTCTGGGTCAGAGCCCTCTGAATGGCTAAGGTTCCCTTGTTCTAATAAAAGCATAAATTTGGTTTAACCAAATTATGTGTCAAATGATGTGCCTGAATGTTACCTGGACAATTTTTACCTCTATGTAGAATTTGTAGTGTTTACAGAAAGAATGTCAATTGTCTGAAACAAAGTTAAACTAAATTCATTTGAGTCAAATAAGATGACATAAAATATTTTAAAAAGTTCTGAAACACAGGAAATGCTTCCAAAATATGTTCTAGATCATCCTGTCCCTTTGGCTTCCTTCCTCTGTACTGAAACTGTAGCTGGGCAGACATGAGCCTGTATGTCTGAGAGGAGCAGGAAAAAAATGGGAATTTCTGTGTGATGGAACAAGGTGGCAAGTCTTGGAAACAAATCAGTATTTGCATATCAAAAGTTGTGCCATTGTTCGATAACCCCATTGGGTTGGTCCCAGCCCTCTCCTGGGGGCAGTTTAGGGGAATCTCATCTGCCCTTCATCAAGGAGGCTATTATGAGGGATTTCACAGCCATTAATGCCTCCACCCAGCAACATCCCAGAAAGAGTATAGGGGGAGAAGAAATAGGCCCACACCCAACATCCATAAAAACACCAGTTTGATTGCAGACTGGGCTCTGAGTTCTTTACTGAGAAGCCAGCCTGGTCTGTGAGGTGTACTCTCCTCATTGAACTTTGCTAGCATGCTTACCAGTACTCTGATACTTAGTGTCTTACATCTGAATTCTTTCTTGCATGAACACAAGAGCCCCCAGAGCAGCTGATCCCCAGGGACGAAACAATGGATGATAAGGCTGCCACAAAATACACCAGACACCAGAGTAAGGGAAAGGGTTTATTGGAGAAAACCCAGCAGACGGAGGGAAGGGACGAAGAAGGAGAAAGAGCGCAAGTGTCTGGGAAGTGGGCCTGATATCCCTTTTCCAGGGGGTGGGCAGGGAAGTAAGAATAGTGAATCCCATTAGGATTGGGGTGGAGCTTGATACCAGTGGTTGGGCCATGGGGTCGCCTGGCTTCCAGCAATGGTGGCAGGGGCTAGGGCCTAGGATGGTGTCAGGATGTAGAATGTGCTGTAGATAAGACTGCACCATTTTCCTAACAATGGACCCAATCAAGATTTTCACCACTTCTCTGGCCATTGGGGGCTTGTGTTGGTGCTGGTGGTTGGTGCTAGTATAGGGACCTCAGTTCCTCGGCAGAAGGACAGGGATGATCCAGATTGAGAAACACCCATAGCTGATTTGACGGAGCTATAGTTTTCCCAAAGTTGATGATAAAGCCATATATTTTATTCTTCCAGTAGTTTAATGAATGACAGGTTCAACTTTAACCCAGACTTAACAGGTCTCCTGAGATCTGTAGCCAGGGACATACTAATTTCTGTTACATGAAAACCCAAGTTACTGTAGAGCTAAAGGAAAATATCTAAGTTATACTTGGAGGCCAGAATATAAATGGTTCAGTGAATTATTCTCCTGAATATGAGAATAAAGAATAGTCTGTATAGGGCTTTTGTCTCAGGGTAACTTTAGAAAATCTCTTTTCAGTTGTATAATGGTAGCTTAATCTGAGATGTGGTTTCTCTTATAGAGAGAATCTAAAACCTAAACTCTAAATCTAATCAGAGATCCAATTATAATGTAATTAGCCCTCAAGAATAAAGCAGGGATAGTTTCACTCTTTTCTATACACATAACCCCACCTCCCTAAACTCATGGAGCCACACCCCTACACCCCTCCAAGCTCACCTGGGTAATTCCTTCAGATGTAAACTTGAAAATGACTTTTGGAGAGATTTTCAGAAATTTGTCAGGAAATCTGAGCATATGCGATCACCAGAAACATTGCATTTATTCATTATTTTCCCCCTTTAATTGGTCTGATTTTATGATCTAAATAATTGTTTTTTGTTAATGTCTGAAGGTTCTTTGGACACTAAAATCTTGGTGTATTAGTCACTGTTTTCAAGTTTCTTCACTTGTATTTTTGTATTTTGTTTTGTATTTTGGCAAGTTCCCTGTTAGCCCCATATAAACAGGAATCTATTTGGAAAAGTAGATACAAAGGGCCGGTGTCTTGGCTCAATAGGCTAATTCTCCTCCTGCAGCGCCGGCACCCCGGGTTCTAGTCCTGGTCGGGGTGCTGGATTCTGTCCGGTCGCTCCTCTTCCAGTCCAGCTCTCTGCTGTGGCATGGAGAGACCAGGAGAAGCACCTGGCTCCTGGCTTCAGATCAGTGGATCAGTGCAGTGCGCCAGCTGCAGCAGCCATTGGAGGGCGAACCAACAGAAAAAAAGGAAGACCTTTCTCTGTCTCTCTCTCTCACTGTCCACTCTGCCTGTCCAAAAAAAAAAAAAAAAAAAGTAGATAAGTAGATACAAAGAAGACAAGAAATATTCATTTTTAAAAAAGACTTTTAAAATAAATTAATCTTTTTATTTATTTGAGAAGCAGAGTTATAGATGGGGGGAGAGAGAAAAAGAGAGAGAGGGAGGGAGGGAGGGAGGGGAGGGAGGCCTTTAATCCACTGGTTTGCTACCCAAATGGCTACAATGACTGCAGCTGGGCCAGTCTGAAGCCAGGAGCCAGGAACTACTTCCAGGTCTCTCTGTGGCTGCCGTGGTCCAAGCACCTGGGACATCCTTCACTATTTTCCTAGGTGCAATAGCAAGGAAATGGATCTGAGTGGAGCACCCAAGACTTGAACTGGTGCCCCTATGGGATGCCCATGCTGCAGGCAGCAGCTTAACCCTCTATGCCTCAACACCAGCCCCAAGGTGCTACATTTTTAACAAGCCCCCAGGTAATGCTGATGCTACAAGTCTACAGGCCACATTTGGAGACGGAGTAGACTGTAGACCACTGGTTCTTACAGAGGGCTGTATTACCACACCAACTGTCCCTCAGAGACATTTGGCTATGTTTGGAGAAATATTTAGTATCTTTATAAGGGGATATGTGGCAGCTATTTAATAGATGTTGTTAGACATCTCTTAGTGCAGATGATAGTCTCCCACAACAGGTAATTATTTGCCCAAATCTCAGTCATGTAAAGATTGGGAGATTCTGTCCTAGACCTGGTCTAACTGCCATGGAAAATCATGTCCTCCCACCAAGAGGGTTTCCTAGGAAATAGGTGCAACTGGCTCCTTTTGTTTGTGATACAAAGCAGTACACACCTAGAAATAACTCATACATATTTTAGAAGAAAACAGAGGATGAAGGGGCATGGAGAAGACTTGTGATGATAAGGCCATGATCAAGAACATATGTGATCGAGGCCAGCACTGTGGCACAGCGGGTTAAAGCCCTGGCCTCAAGCACCGGCATACCATATTGGGCGCTAGTTCTAGTCTAGGCTGCTCCTCTACTGATCCAGCTCTCTGCTATGGCTTGGGAAAGCAATAGAAGATGGCCCAAGTCCTTGGGCCCCAGTACCCACAGGGGAGACCCGGAAGAAGCTCCTGGCTCTTGGCTTCAGATCGGCACTGCTCCGGCTGTTGTGGCCTTCTGGGGAGTGAACCAGTGGATGGAAGACCTCTCTCTCTCCCTCTCCCTCTCTACCTCTCCTAACTCTGACTTTCAAATAAATAAATAAATAAAAGGAATCTTTGAAAATATGTGATCTATGAAGGACTTTGGATGTGACCATATGTGTTACCCTTCAGGTAAGGGCTTGGCAATGCAGAATCAGTAAGTCCAATAGACTTGGGAAGTCTCTTATCTCGTGCAGGACCAAAACACCAGCAACAAGACTCTATTGTGATTTATCCCCTATTCCCTTCCCCTCCCAAGATATCTTGATGGTAGAACTGTTACTATAATCCTATGGCAGGGGTCAACAAACATTTTCTATAAAAGATTTTATCTGCATATGCATGGATTTCAAAGTATTTTGTACCAAATATGCTTTTGATTCCATTTTTCTGCAAACTTTTTGCAGTTCTCGGCTGCGGTCTTTCGGCAACTACTCAAATCTGTCATTTTAGCAAAAAAGCTCTAGAGACTGTTGGGAATGACTACGTGTCAACAATACTTTATTTGACCCAGAGCTTATATTTATAAATAGTCTGTGAACCTGTTTGCTGACAGGTCAGTTTGCTGACCTCCAATTCAGGCACTCAAATGAATTTGGGGTTATCTATAATTCCCGTGTTAGTGGTGACATAAGAAGCTGCATTTTCCTTCTAGCCCTCGAAAGGCCACCACAAAATATACCAAACACTGAAGGGAAAAGGTTTTGTCAGTGGGGGCGGGGAACGTGGCAGGCTGGAGAGAAAGGGTGGGAGAGAGGACCTGTGTAGAAAAACAGGACTTGTTATAGCCTTGCAGAGAAAAGGAAGTGGGAGCAGTGAATCCTGTTAGGGTAGGGGTGGAGTTGACACTTGTGGTTGGGCCATTTGGTCACCTGACTTCCAGTAAGCCAGGCTGAACTTAGGAACTGAGACCGAAACTTACTGTTCAAGATGGCGACTGGGCCAGAACCTAAAATGGCACCCAAGATATAAGATGGTGCCTCAGACGAGATGGCACCATTTTCACTAACAGCCCTCACTTATTTTATGACTTGGGGAGAGTAACTAAAGCCTTGTAATAGGTTGCCCATCCCCACCACTCAGTCTGTGAAAACACTCAGCAAAATTCCACAGTCCTGGGTTCTCCCTCTGAGATTAACACTGCAGTTTTTTTTTTTTAATTATCATTAAGTACCAACTACCAAAAATGTATTTATTATTGCTGGGAGCTATGAGAAATACTGCCCCTCTCCCCAAGTCAAGTTCACATTCTTAAGGAACTTTTAGGGAGATTATTCAGTAAATTCATGTGTGACAATTTGAGTGCTTAGTAAATTCAGGTATGGCAAGTGAAAAAAATTGATACTGAAAACTTTCTTAAATTTCATTTGGTTCAAATAAGTGTAAACATAATGCAAGCATAGTGAGAGAAGTAAATGCAGGATGATTGCACACTTCTAATCATGTTGGAGAAGGGAGAGTCTAGTCACATTGTGAGCCTCAAGCCACTGAGCTAATGATCACATAAAAAGCATCCACATGGAAAAAACTGCTATAGATATTATCAACAGGAAGTAGGATTTATTCTTAATACACATGGCATATAATGAGTTACTATAATAAAAACCAATAGAAAATTATGAATAGCCTCAAAGAAATGTGATCATAATTCATAGACGTATACATTCCCAATAATATAGCTGTGTAGATACAAAAATAAAAGGACAATATCCAGACTGAAAATGATTGAAATCCTTCTCCTATAGACAGGCCAGCTTCTGTCTGGCTTTCCTGGATCATCTGCTGTCCAGCTGCTCCTTCTGAGGATGCTCTCATCTGGAACCCAGCTGTCAAGCTGAGAGGCCACTTGGAGCCCTGCCAGTCTTTGGTCCCAGCTGGACCCAGCCTTGAGTCATCCCAGTCTAGGAAAGTAAATGAGAAGCCTCCAGATGATTTCAGTTCCCAGCCCTCTGAGTCATGCCCAGCTTTTCAAGTCTTTTGTGGAGTCTGCAGATGTCATAGAGCAGAGACAAACTATTGCTACTTTGCATTTCCCTTACCAGAGACTTCTTTATGCACTGAATTTTGGCTGGTAACGCAATGCCCACCCTAAACAAGACATCTGAACCCATCCTTAACATCACATATGTTAAACAGAAAGGTTAATATGAGGGGAAGCTACATCAAATGGATCTTGGAGCCCAAACAAAATACAAGACCATCTAGCTACAAAGCCAGGGGAGGTCCTCTCTCCTGCAGTATGGTGACAATCCCAAGATCCTGTGATTCAAGAAAGACCAAGGCAGTGGAGAAGCTGAGGGCAAGAGGGGCATCCCTGGGCATGGGCAGTTGGGTAAATGTCCAGGGCCACAGATCCCTCATCAAGCTCAATGTCAATCATAGTATACTTATGTGGGAAGAATATTAATGGATCAAGTGAAACAACAAGGATCTGTCTGGAGAATGAGTCTGGGAGACAATGTTTTTACTTGGTGTATGACAAAGATGACGGGGCATGAAGGATGACAGGGGAACTGATTAGAGCTGGCAGGGCAGGAAGGGAAAGACTAGCTTGGAGCAGCTAGGAGCAGGGAGCAGCAGACCCTCCAGAGGGAGCTGGGACATATGCCAGCTGAGGAACTGGAGTGAGCCCACACATTTTCTGTACCTCAACAGAACTTCTCTTCCTTTTTTCTCTTCCTTTTTTTCCCATCCTCCAACATTTAAAGTCCAAAGCCTTTAACAAAATTCACAGGGTCCCATAGAGATCGCCTAACTTCTCACTCCCACCCTACAATCTTTTCTGTTTGCAAAGCTCTGCAGATTTTCAAACCTTGAGCCACCCTTCCTTCTGCCTGGCACACTCTACTTCCACTTACTTCGTCACTTGGTCCCAGTGAAAGTTATTCCATCTACCAGTCATTCTGGTTTTCCTTCTTTATTATACTCCTAAGTATCTGAATGTCATCTTTCTTCCCTTGCTGGAATTAAAGAGAACTCTATGAGGCCCAAGACCTTGCCTATCTTGTTCGGTGCTATATCTCCAGAACCCAGAATAGTGCTCAGCAAATAGTAAATGCTCAATGTTTGCTGAAGATGATTAAATAACACTCCTTCCTAGAAAAACTCTTATCTACACTTCCTATAAAATTAATGTCCGAAGGGCCGGTGCTGTGGCTTGGCAGGTGAAGTCACTGCCTATGGTGCTGGCATCCCATATGGATGCCCGTTTGAGACCCGGCTACTCCACTTCTGATCTAGCTCTCTGCCATGGCCTGGGGGGACAGTAGAGGATGGCCCAAGTGCTTGGGCCCCTGCACCCGTGTGAGAGACCCGGAGAAAGCTCTTGGCTTTGGATCAGCCCAGCCTCAGCCATTGCAGCTATTTCAGGGGTGAACAACTGGATGGAGGATCTCTATCTCTGCCTCTGCCTCTCTGTAATTCTGCCTTTCAAATAAATAGATAAATCTCAAAAAATAACGTCCTGCAAGCAGGACCTGGGGCACTTGTTTCTACTGTTGCTGCTGAGAACTCCACTATGAGTGCGTTCATGGAGCTCCACTGCACCCCTTAGTCATCCTCAGGCTCCCTGCAAGCTGTGTTAGCATCACTCAACACTGTAGCTCAAGGATCTGGTAGGGATTCCTCAAGAAGAGTAACCGAGTCTGAGGGAACCTAGCAGAAGGGTAGTAGCATGGTTTCTGCAGCCAACCTCAAGTCCTAGGTGTGTGAATATGGAAATGGTTCTTGGTTTTGGGTCTCAGTTTCTCTATCTGTAAAATGATGGTTGACAATAGATAACCATGGATTTGTGAAAAGGAAATTGCATAGAATGAAGCTTGACACATAGTAAACAAACTGTTTAAATAGCTTTATGTTGAGAAGTTTCAACTTTGGCATAAATATGTGTAGCACAGCTTAACAAAAAGGAAATAAAAATAACCACATAGAGTAAATGCCAAGGAAATAGAATAATCTCTCAAAAGACACAGGTCAGGGCACCCCCAGGTGAGCTTGCCATGGTTCCCTCTGACTTCACCTGGCTCCATAGGCCAGAGCTGCTCTACAGCTGCCCACAGGTAGGGGGTAAAATAACTCCTCAAGGGCCTGCCCACCTCCGCCAACAGGGAACACTTATGATACATCCCCAGCTCATGTCACAAAACCATTGCACAGCACATCATGTCGTATTTAGAAGAAAGTGACTATTTACAAAACTTGCAAAAGCAGCTCACGTTTTTCTTTTATAAACAACATGGATTTATTTTTTTCCAGTTTTTTTTATTCACATTTTTCTTAAAGTAAGAACAGAAAGCACAAAGAATGTGAGCCAGGGAGGGCCACAGCTTTGCAGTCTTTGGGTGGAGATGATCACCCCATGCATCCCTGCTTCCCAATCCCCTCCAACATACACACACAAGAGCAGTGCCTCTCACAGTGTCTGATGCATCCATCAGAGGACAAGTTTCTCTTGACATAGGCTGAATGGGATTTCAGGTCTGTTCCCATGGCTACTCCCACTGCTGGGGGCTGCTAACTCCGAGCAGCCAAACATCTCCTGGGAGGCATAGGTCATGTAGACAAAGCCGTCCTTGTCCTTGTAGCCCTGATAGATCTCTGCCATGGTCATGCTCATGCTTACCAAGCTCTTGTTGTCCACTAGGAGGTAAAAGGCTTCGGTGGCCCTCAGGACCATGTGGCTCCTGGGAAGAGGAGAAGGGTAGTGAGAGACTTGACCTGGAAGCAGCTTAGGAATCTGAAGGCTCAGGATGTGCAAGACAACTGAATTGCCCACAGCTGTTTCCCTGGAGCTTTGAGATCCTCAGGGCCTCCCAGTTGGGCCAAACAGATGAGGCCATTCCATTTTTAACTAAGGCGAATACCAACACAATAATGCTAAGCAAATAAGTCCTAGGTCTCGATGAAAGCATTTCCCAAAGGGTGCAAGAATGATGCACTATCTTTCCAGCGTCTACAGTTAAACAGGCGTGGAAAGGATGTATGTCTGCCAGCGAGGAGATGGAGAAGGAGCAAGGCTTAGTTGGACATCCTTTAAATGTCAAGGGTAAGCAGACTTCCAATTCAGTGTCCAGTGATGATAGTGAATCAATATAGGTGCCTACAGGAAGGCTCAGTCTCCCCTCCTACACACATTCCATTTGCTCTAATTAGTGAAACAGACACAATTTTCCACTGCACTCTTAGAACTTTGAACCTCGATGTGGGATAAAATCAAACATAAATGGGACATGGGGTGAAAAGCCACTCCCCTCCGTCCCAGATGAAGTAACACTTTGTCCTACTTAGAGAGTTAATTCTTAGAAGTAACCTTTGCCCCACTTAGAGTGCTAGTTCCTAGAAAGAGCCCTAGGCACCAGCTGTTACTTGAGATGTGGTTCGCAGCAGGAACCCCGTCTCGAGGCTTTGCGATAAACTCCTAGTTGCAGAGCACCTTCTGGCGAGCAGCAGATATCCCACCCTAAAGTCTTAAAGTGACTCCTGCGATAGCCAGAAAAATTTTCCTGCCACTAACTCCCTCATTTAAACCCTCCAATCAGTGTGTGAATCGTGTGTGTATCATTTAAACCCTCCAATTAGCGTGTAACTTGTGTGTATTAAGTAAATTGTGTGGTTTTTCCCTTTAAAAATGCTCGTTAACAACTGTTCGGGGCTTCTTCTTTGGATGGCTTTGTGCTGTCAAGAGGCCCGTCTGCACAGACATTGAATAAATCCTCTTGCATGTTGCATCTACTGGTTTGGAATCTGAGTCTTTGGGGTGCGCATCTCGACGTGTCGGGGCCCTGGTTCAGGAACCCAACAGGGGAGTGACTGGAATCTGATTCAACTTACACTCAGGTAATTTCTCCTAAAAGAACCCCAAAAGGCATTAGTTCTGGCTATTGCCCAGTGCCTTTGGGTGAAAAGCAACCATTCTGCAGTGGGGTGGGGGTGGGAGAAGAGTGGAACTAGGGATGGGAATACTGCCCTTGGCTGGGTTGGAAAAGCTCCTGTGCCCAGAGCTTGCACTTGTCTCCTTCATTTCGCAAGCTCACTTTTGATGAGTGTTTGGGCATCCCCAAGGAGGAGGAGGCCACGGACAGGCATTGTTGTCTATTTTGTTCACGGTTGGCTCTACAGAGTCCAGAAGGCACACAGAATACCGTTGGTGCTCAATAAACACAGATGAGGATGAGGATGTAGGTTGGGAGCCACAGGCAGTGAATGGAAAGAGGCAAAAGGGTTCTCCATCTCCAAGGGGTCACCTAATGATTAACTGATACAATGGGATCTCCTCCCGACTTTGATATCTCTTTAGGCATCTGTCTTCACAATGAACTTGGAAACTTGGACAACTCTTTGAAACAAAAAAAATGAAGACGCTCATTCACAGTGAGCTCTCAAAGCAACAGGCAGCTGGTGCCGCGGCTCACTAGGCTAATCCTCCACCTTGCGGTGCCGGCACACCGGGTTCTAGTCCCGGTCGGGGCGCCGGATTCTGTCCCAGTTGCCCCTCTTCCAGGCCAGCTCTCTGCTGTGGCCAGGGAGTGCAGTGGAGGATGGCCCAAGTGCTTGGGCCCTGCACCCCATGGGAGACCAGGATAAGTACCTGGCTCCTGCCATCGGATCAGTGCGGCGCGCCGGCCACAGCGGCCATTGGAGGGTGAACCGACGGCAAAAGGAAGATCTTTCTCTCTGTCTCTCTCTCTCTCTCACTGTCCACTCTGCCTGTCAAAAAAAAAAAAAAAAAAAAAAAAAAAGCAACAGGTAACAGTGGCTACTCAGCCTCCAAACAGACTTTTCAACCCGGTGAGGACTTAGTCACTGGCTGTATTTACTCACAAATCATTTTCTAATTGCACTCATGCATCAGGTGACACCACTTAACCCTCTTAAGCTTTAAGAAGGGCAGGGACCTTTTGCTTTTCAAACAGTTCCCCGTCTGCCAGAAACACAAACCCTGAGGAAAGCTGCTGCTCTCTGCCAGGGACACGCAGACTGGCTTGCACACAGTATCTGGAAGAAGGATCCTCTGGATGAGTTCGAGAGCCAGAACTACTCTAGGGAATTCTTCGAAATGTCGGCAGCTCTTGCAGTCTGTTGCTTGTTGTCTAAGGGGTTCTCCCCACTTGTTTAAAATAGAATGATTCTCACAGCATCTTCTTAGGGCACAACAATCTAAAAGATGAGTGAGTCACCCAAAGATCTCAACCCCCTTTTCTTCTGGAATGCCCACATACCAACCAAAGAAAGCAGCAAACTTAGATAGTTGCAGAATTCTCTCTCTCTCTCTCTCTCTCTCACACAAACACACACGTTCACTGGGCCACCTACCGTATGATGCTGAGGAACTGGGACATGGTCAGCTCCTGAGGAACCAGGAATTTGGTTTTGTCCAGCAGGGGCAGGAGCTTCTCTCTGGGGTAGCGCTCCACTATTACTGCCAAGAGTATCAGCATGGGTCTCTCCTGAGGCAGGTGCCTAAGAATGTGACTCGGAGCCCCCAGTATCTTAGGGACTTGGAAAAGAGGAGGAGGCCTTTGTTTGATCTTTCTTTCTTCAAAGAACAGATACAGGCCCCTCTGAGGAAGGATAGTGAGTTTTACCGGGATCTTGTTTGGGAACTTTTCCTGGATTCCAGCAACTTCCTCTTGTTTGGTTGCTGTAGAGAGTTCAGGTAGAAAAGAATAAGTGGCTGGCGCTGCGGCTCACTTGGCTAATCCTCTGCCTGCGGCACCAGTACCCCGGGTTCTAGTCCCTGTTGCTCCTCTTCCAGTTCAGCTCTCTGCTATGGCCCGGGAAGGCAGTGGAGGTTGACCCAAGTGCTTGGGCCCCTGCACCCATATGGGAGACCAGGAGGAAGCGCCTGGCTCCTGGCTTTGGATCGGCGCAGTGCACCGGCTGTAGCGGTCATTTGAGGGGTGAACCAATGGAAGGAAGACTTTTCTATCTCTGTCTCTAACTCTGCCTGTCAAAAAAAATGGGTTAAAAAAAAGAAGTGGACAGTTAGAGAAAGCTGCATCCTTTCCTGCCTCTCAAATTACCCTGAGAGCTGCCCCAGAGCTTTACCTAGGCTCTTCCTCTGCTTGAAGGGTCTGAGGCTTGGGTTTTTCTGTAGAGGCGGCATTTTGCTCAACAGCCGTGTCTGTGTTGGTCTTTAAAGGGAAAAAAAAAAAAAAAAAACTTATTCCCCCAGCTGCACCCATGCTGCCTGCAGGAGCCCTTTAAATAGGGCTGAGTGACATCAGGCCAATCCTGACCCTTCCTTCTCTTGACTCCCCCTTCCTGGGCAGCAGGAGGTCAGTGCTAAGGCGGGGAATGGAATGGCCACCTGCTTGCTGGTCAGAGAAAGTCACTTTGCTCTTGACCAGTTCAAGATGTTTCTTTGCTAAAGAAATTAGGGTTCATGATGAAATCGTTGGAATGCACACTCCGACAGCCGAGGTATGGGCTGAGGACTTTAGAGAGGTGGAACTGCCTTATGCCATGGTTGTTTTTGCACTTCAGTAATGAACCAGCTTGAGGTGAGTCCATGATAAATCTGCCTCTCTCTGAAATGTGTTCCATAATTCTCAAGGCAGTCTTTGCTGCTTTTCAAAGAACAAACCCCTGTGTTCAGAAAGCTTAAGTGATTTGCCTAAAGCCATGACAGCTAGTGAGAAGACAGTTGGGATTAGAACCCAGCTGAGGCACAAGGTAGACATACATGACAGTATGTGGTGTCATTTATCTTCTCTGCAATAGTGGCAGGAAGGAGGGACCGTTCTAGGATCTTTAAGAAGGGAGGTGAGCAGCAGAGGCACACAGAAGGTAATTTTCTTGCCTTGGGATCAAACATGGAGTAGCAGGTGGAAGGTGGCTCTCTTGGTTCTCAGAGCTTGCTTCCAGATTCTTATGCCTATCCAAGGAGCCCTTCAGATTCTGAGTGAGCAGGTTTACGTTTCCTTTGTCGTGAAGAGTGCTTGTGTATACTCTGACTTCCCAGCAGTCATGGAACAGTGAAGAGTTTTGAAATGAATACACAGTAGAGTGGAGGAAGGAAATATGTTCTCCATATTTGCAGGATGAGTAGAAAGGAAGGGTGAGTCTCAGGGCTTTAGGTCAGAGATCAGGGATAGGCAGGAGGTGCTTAACTGACAGCATCACTGAAGAGAGAAATTGACCTCATGCTGTTTCACTTGATCTTCAAAAGGAGGCAGCCCCTCAGGTGTGCATAATACAAAGCAGGTGTGTGGCGCTCTGGGGCCAAGCATCTTTCAAGTCTGGATTTCATTTAAATCTCCCCAGTTGCCTTGCAGGTTGGAAGGCCAGGTGGGAAGCATACCTTGCAGGGATCAAGACAACTCGGTCAGATTACACTGAGGTGGGACCCATCCTACACTGGGATTCTCAGGGGCAGGCCTGGGCTCCGACACCATGCAAAGCTGGTGCCAGGCGTGGTGCTCCCACTACATTCACCTTAACTTCTGATCTTATGTAGGTGATTTCACTTTACTAATTATGATTTTGAATACCTTAACTTAGAGTGGGTATAGGAGGCTTAACGAACTGGGTTAGGTGAAGCAGCTAACATGGTACCTGGCACCAAATCCAATTCTCAATGTGTGTATTTTTTCCCATGCTTCCTAAAACCATGCCTCCCCAGAGCTCCCACAATCCCAGGAAACTTATGTGTATTCAGATCTGAAGGCTGAAGGTAGAGGTAAGAGAGAGGTCAGGGGAAAATAAATTCCAGCTACAGCCATTAGACAATCGTCATAAGGGTTTGTGATGTTTTCTAAGTGCTTTCTCAGCTGGGACATGGGGCTTACAATCTTTACCAGGCACTCTGCATTTCAGGAGATAATGAGGTAGTAAAATAAAGGACATGGGGAAAAATAAAGTTTACCTATGTATCATTTGGGCAGAGGCATGGGATAGAGCATTTTTGTTGAAAAGTATCTTTTTGAGGGGAGCAGAGTACCCAGTGTGGTGTGTCACCCAATCATGTTCCTGGCCAGTGCTCCTTTGGGCTGTGTGTGGTGTGGGACCTATCACCTGGGAGATAATTCAAGCCACACAACCCCAATGCCACATGGATTTGGGGAAGGGATATAAATAACCTTACGGAAAATGGTTGGAGTAAGAGTGCTCGTGCTCAGTGTGAAATTCTACTTGCTGATACAGTAAACAAAAAGCCAACTTTTGAGGCCAATCGGACATGGACAGTGAGAAATACAACTTTTAGCATCTGACCTGTCCTGTGGGCAGAACAAGCTAACAGGTCATTTTGATTCTCATTGACCTCAGCAATCACCCCACCCAGCCCTAAATCTTTTCTCAGACCCAAGGACTGGGGGAGTAAAAGACTAGGAGTTCGGGTGCTGGAGAGCAAGCTGCTCAGAGTGGGATGCCTGAGATCAGAGTTAGGAAGGATTTGCTCCTTTCCACCTATAAACAGGCTTAAGCCCTGTCTGTCTGGAAATCACACCCAGTCAGCCTGCCCTTGATTCTCACGCACAGAACTTTGGAAATGGCCTTGGGTTCTAACTCCTCTTACAAGAGAATTAACCTCTTCAGAATGCATATTATCCATGAGCAAAATACATGTGCTGTCATTCATCTTGTAGAGCTCTGTGAGGACTAAATATATAAATCTGTGTGATGCACACATACATAAGGTACGACACTGCTGGAGCTCAATACACATGCGTTCTTCCACACTACTCACGTGCTGGGTAGCTTATAGCCTCAGCACTCAGCTCACACCTCCTGGAACCTTTGCAAGAACGGTCCGAGCTCACTCTTTCCACTAGCTCACTGCCTCTTCATTCCTTCGACTCCTGGAATCTGGAGTGTGTCCCAATACTAATGCAATGCTCTGGGGAGGTCAGCAATAATTCACACAAGAGCCTCCTTTCATAGTGCCAGTTTAATTTGATCTTTGATCCTTCAACATTTAGCATGTTCCATCTTCTCCTGCAGGGCTACTTCTCCTTAGGGATCCCAAAGACGACCTGATTTCAAAATTGTGTGTGAGTGCGTGAGAGAGAGAGATTTTCACTTTCCTCTGAAATGTGGATAGAAACTTTCACATAAATTTTCTACCTTCTTACCTATAGTATGCAATCTTACATGAAAGCAGTGTTAGTAAAATGGCACAGGTCTTATCTGTGGCGCAATCTACGACCCAGACACCATCATAGGCTCTAGCCCCCATGCCATCGCTAGAAGCCAGGTGACCAGATGGTCCAACCACAGGTGCCAGCTCCATCCCACCCCCAATCTAATGGGATTTGCTGCTCCTGTTTTCCTGCCCCTTACAAAGGTTTAATAGGACCTACTTCCCAAACACATGTTTTCTCTCTCTCTCTCTCTCTCTCTCGACCACCCTGTCTCTTACTCTCTCATCCTCTCCCCCCAGCCAATTGGGCTTGCCCCATCTGACCATAAATCTTTTCTCTGACTCCGGTGTTTGGTGTTTTGTTTCTCTAACTCTGGTTTTGTGGTGGCTTTACAAGCAGCATGCTTACTATGCAAATAGAGCTTTAAAATAAGGCCTTTAGGATCATTATTTCTTCCCAACCCATTGCTGCCAGGAGCCCTGCTGTGTACAGATTCTGTAGCCACTAGTGACTCTTCTCCTGCCCCTTGATGTTATCATCATGGTCTTGCTCTCTTTGCTCTCCTGAGATGAATTTCACCGTTCCTAAGGAATTTCCTAAACTCAGTTTCCCCAATATGATTAAAAATAGACTAGCCCCTTAGTACGTGTACATATTTGGTCCTTGGGAAATGCACACTGTGGCTCCTGTCACTCATGCTTTCTGGCTACAAGCTCTGATGACTGAGGGAAAACAAATTAGCAAAGTTGTAGCAACAGGGAAATGAGAACTCTGCATCTAAGGTAAGAGGCTGGTGCGGGTTGGAGGGCTGAGTAATAAAAGGAAGTCTGTGTTAATGTTGCATTTCATGGAGCGGGATTCTCAAAGTTCCCATAAAATGTCACCTCTATTAAGCCTTCTGTGGTCTTTGTAGCTTCTCAGGGTACAGCAGGGAGATGGGAGGTAGGAGGTGTGGGACTGAAGAGCAATCTGATTGTTTTTGGGTGGCTCGAAACCTCCCAGTCTAATGTGAGTCATGCAGGATGGCAAGGCAGCACACACAATCTTTTTACAAAAGTAAAAGCTTGAAGTCCAAACTTTATTTTATTTTGTTTCATTTATTTACTTTTATCATCAAATTCCTTGAGATGCTACTTATCAATAAGACTTGTTTATTTGATCAACATAGGATAAGTATGTTTCATTTATGATCAGGTCATCAAAGGAAATAAATTATTCTGTTCCCAGTCCTAAAGGAACCCCTGAATTGAGTCACATGAGCTCATGATTTGCTTAGTCAAATTGTCTTGTGAAATGATTTTAATGCTTGCGATTTTTCTATCTTGCCCCAAGAACAGAGGAAGCTCATGGTAGCTATTAAATGACTGGGAGCCAGGACCTGTTTGCCTGTTCATCCTTGGGAACTCACACAGAGCTTGACACGTAGTACACATTTTATAAAAGTTCAGTGCATTTTTCTTCCTGCAGATTGCTAACATGGGAGAGTGGCCAGCCACAGATCAGTATTGCATGAAGGCTTGTAAGCAGGAAAGGCAAACTCATATCCAGAATATGTTTATACTAAAGAATTACAGTCCTTCCAGGGATAAAGTGGGGCCAGCATAGTCTAGTTGCCACTATGTGGTCTCCTGGAGGATTCTGTCTGGCACCAGGTAATTGATGTTTGGCAATAGTGCAATGGTAGCTAGGTCAGATCAGGTGGGTTAGAGTCCATGCTGCTGGGATTATGTACAACCTCTACTCCTGCACTCATGGTTAAGGTAGATGGTGGTACCCAAAAATCCACTGACCTGTTGGCCAAATCTTCTAGTTGGAGGTCTAGATGTATGGATATTCTCTGGTGGACTTTAACATGTAATACATAGATCTTCATGATTCACATCATGTCCAAAGATTTATACCCGTCCCTGTTTCTCAGAGTTTTTCTGTCTCCAGTCTCCAAGTTGTTGTTCTGTCAGCCCTTGACCAATCAGTCAAAACTTTTTTTCATGTCTCTAAGTCTGTGTTTATCTTCTACAGCTACACTGCACAAGGTTTGGTCCAGTGGGAGGATTTCCCACTCAACACTGTCTTTAATGGCTACCTTTGAGTGGGGATTTAGTGCAACTGCAGTCCATTGGCTTGTACCATATACTGAGCCTACTGTTTGTGAACCAAGTTTCTTTTTCTCTGACAACTGATCCTAAGGGATCCTGCCCCACAGTGGCCATTAAAATGAACAAAGGAGGAGACAGAAGTGCAACACTGGTAGACCACATAAGGATCTGGGTCACCTGATCATGCACTTTACTTGTTCCCTATTTTTTCTCTGGATAGGACACATCAGCACGTCCAGAACAACTTGATCCCTAAAGCTTCACTGATGTGTTGGAGCCCTGAATCATTAAAAGCTTTGTGTCTCATCTTTGGAGTGCATGTGTCTTACCAAGATTCCTGATGCATTTGTCACTTCTTATCTGATTGGATCAATGTGTTGTCATTGATATAAATGGCTGATTCTAGGTTATTTGGGCTGTCTAGATCTGTTTCTTTTTGGACTATATGGCAGAGTGGAAGAAATAATATAGTCTTGGAGCAAGTCTAGTCATGTTTATCACTGTCTATCCCAAGTAAATGCAAACTGTTTTAAGTTCTTAAATAGGGATGCAAAAGAACAGAATTGCAAGATGCAGGGCCAGATATCATGTTTGTAAGACACATTAATATTCTCCAGGAGATATCCCATATCTGGCAGAAGACTTCTGCTTGATGGAGTAAGCTATCTTAGCATCCTATTAACAGCAGCATCTTCTAAGTCCTTTCCAGGATATAAAATCTATCTCATGAGAAAGTGCTCCTCTATCAACAACTTTCCCCTTATTTAGCTTTATATTCCATGCCTTTCCACCATCCATATCTCCCATCCAGCACACTTAGAACCCAGTCCCATCTGTCATCTCCTGGATCCTGAGGTCCATGTTGTAGGCTAGGGCCTACAGCTCCTTTGAGAAGAGGGTATTGTCCCACTGCCCCTACTGGCCATTATGCCAATGCCGAAGCTTAGGTCACTGTTCACTCATCTGGGTTATGTCCTAACTTAAACCTAGGTATTAATATAGTGGTCAGTAAGAGAGGTGGGGGTATATCCTGATCAGGGGTCAGTGTTGTATCACAAGGCAAGCATCTCTGCATGATCTTTAGGCAAGTCGGAAGTGTTTGCCTGGAAAGAGTAGACCAGATCTTTCATAAGACTGTTTTCAAGTGCATTGATCGGGATATATCCATCCCAAATCTCAGGTTCCATTACTTCCCATCCAGAGTCCTGACCTTGGCATAGCACACATACCTAGACTGAGAGTTCAACTGTCTGGAGTTCTATTTGTCTTGTACTCTGGCCTTGAGCCTTGGCTTCTTCTATTCTGTGGCTGTACGATATGAGTCTGCCAGAGAGACTTTCTGGGTTTCATACTTCTATAATTGAAGATTAATCACTTTCAGTTTTTCTTTTACTTCTGCAAAATATTAATAGTCTCTAGTAATCACTGTACAATTTCATAGTCCTTATAATTACATTATATCTCTAGTTCTTTTATTTTTTATATATTTATTTATTTTACTTGAGAGTTATAATTAAAGGCAGAGTTAGACAGAGAGGTCTTCTATCTTCTGATTTACTCCCCAAATGGCTGCAACTGCTAGAGCTGGGCCAATCCTAAGCCAGGAGCCAGGAGCTGCTTCTGGGTCTCTCACATAGGTACAGGGACCCAAGCATTTGTGCCATCTTCTACTGCTTTCTCAGGCCAACAGCAGGGAGCTGGATAGGAAGAGGAGCAGCCCGGACTTGAACTGAACCATATATGGGATGCTGGTGCTGCAGGTGGATCCTCAACCTATGATGCCACAGTCCTGGTCCAGCTCTTAAACAGGTAGTGTACTTCCTTGTACAACTTTCCATCCAATTCACCTGGAAAGGTGAATGCTTCATTCTTGGACAGAAGACCTGAGCACTGGAATTCAGTATCCACGACAGTCTTCATTACTGTCATCATCATTATTATCTTCACTCTCTGAAGTACGTAATGTGTGTCATTGGCCTGGGCGTGGAAGCTAACATTTATGGGGCACACATACACGTTAGGCACTGATACAGTTAATCCACTTTCTCCTTTAATCCTTTTGGCAAAAACAAAAGCAAAAATAAACCACCTGAAACAGAGAAATGAAGTAATTTACTCAAGATCCTTCAGCTTGTGAAATTTGAGCTTATGATCATGTGCTTTGAAAATCGATTAGGGGGGCTGGTGCTGTGGTGTAGTGGGTAAAGCCACTGCCTGCAGTGCTGGCATCCTGTATGGGCGCCAGTTTGAATCCTGGCAGCTCCACTTCTGATCCAGCTCTCTGCTACGGCCTGAGAAAGCAGTGGATGGTGGCCCAAGTCCTTAGGTCCCTGCACCTGTGTGGGAGACTCTGAAGAAGCTCCTGGCTCCTGGTTTCAGATTGGAGCAGCTTCGGCTGTTGTGGTCATCTGGGGAGTGAACCACTGGATGGAAGATATCTCTCTCTCTCGTTCTCTGCCTCTCCTTCTCTCTGTGTGAGTGACTTTCAAATAAATAAATAAACCTTTAAAAAAAAGAAAATTAATGAGGATAAAATGCTTTTCATTCTAGTATTTTAAAAGTTAGCTTAAAATAGAGCCATCACTATCATGTCAAACACTTTCTGAAACACCCTGCCCCAGCAGTTCCACAGCTAGGGTTGCACACATCCAGAACATTTATCTCTTTTGCTCAAGGGATCCCCAAGTTCTGATCAGAACAAAGTATGTGTGTGAGATTCTCCCCAAATGCAAATAGCCCAGTTCCCAGCCACTGTTCTCATAAGTACACCCCTTGGACATAAAGGTTGAGCATCTCAGCCTGTGGCCAAGCAGGCTGTTTCCGGATCCCTTGCTGCCAGGAGACATGAGCTTGGTCCTGCTTCATAAAGCGCATGCTCCACTGCCAAGAAGGTCCAGCTCTTCCCCTTTCCCAACTCCATCTCACAGGTGTTTGCCACCTCACCACCACGCAGATGAAAAGTGACCTGCTGGCTTGGGAAGATGTTCTAGGGCTTATTAATCCCTTAGACACTAGAGAGTAGAAGACAAGGGAAAAAACCTCGTGTGAGAGGTGAGGCAGTCTGGAAAACATCTGGGGAAAAACCCACAGGCCTTCCTTAAGTCAGTCAAAATCGGGAACACCAAAATTCTTTTCCCAGGTGCCAGAAGCATTTCTTGTGTTCTGCATCTGTCGTGTTCAGGATCTGCCTGGCCTTGAGGGAAGCTGAACATGGGTCCTGTTGTCTACCAGCACAGTCCCCTGTAGCATCTTTAGAAGTTGGAGGAGGCTGCAGAGGTGGCCGCCCACGAAGGTCTGCTGCTCCAAAGCCCTGGGAATTCACCCAGCCTCACCTCCGCCACACAGCCTCTTGTACAATCCGCATCAGTTATGTCTCAACTGCAGGATTCTGGGAAGTCATTTCCTGTCACTGAGCTTAACTTTTCTATCTATAAAACAGGCTATTATTTTGAATTCACAATAATGTTTATTTTTTGTTCTCCCAATATTTCTTGGTTATCTACTGTATAATAGGTTACCCTAGTAGATTCTCGTTTGTTGTTAATTAATGTATTGATGTTATTTGACAGCAGAGAGGCAGAGATCTCCCACCCACTGGTTCACTCCTTAAATGCCTGCAACAGCTGGGACTGGGCTAGGCTGAAGACAGGAGCCCAGAACTCAAGCCAGGTCTCCTATGTGGGTGGCAGGCATCCAAGTACTTGAGCCATCACTGATGCCATCCAGGACAAACACTGGAGGGAAGTTGGGATTGGAAGCAGAGATGGGGCTTGAATCCAGGCATTCCAATACAGGATACAGGTATCCAAGCAACATTTAACTGCTGTGCCAAATACCTACCCCCTTAGTAGTTTCTGAGGATGTAACAGAAAAGTAAAAACAATGTCTCTTAAGTCAGGCAGAAGCTCTGGGATTATTTTGCCATCATATCTTAAACATATTTGGTATATTCTCTTTCAATTTTCCCCTAACCTTGTTTAAGAGAATATCTTTTCTCCTAAAATAATCCCTGTAATTATAGTGTTGCCAGGCTCATTTAAATTTAACTTTGAATATATGGACTCAGGAAATATGAACAGATTTGGCTTATTCTCAATCAACAATTAGTGGGAATTGTGGGAAATATAAAGATGTACTTGATTTAGCATCTTTCCACATTGGGAAGGGCCAAGTGTATCCTTTTTTCTCTGTGCATCCTCAATAGTGGATCAGTGGGGCTATTTCCAAGCCTCAGAGCACTGTTTAAGCCAAGAACACAGCTGGGAATGTTCCACTGGCAGGTGGACAGCATTGCAGAATGATTCATATCACGTGAACTCAAAACCATCCAAGAGTTATTAGTACCTCTCTAATTTAATCCCTTTGAAGCCTTAGCTTTCATTTATAATTTTAAAGCAAGTAAAATTCATAAAACCATCTACTTCAGAGTCACACCTGAGATTATGAATTTGAATTACCTTGAAACATGATGGAGGCATCCTCTTAAAAAATGAATAAATAAATAGTACTAGTGAGAAGGTACATGAATACTAAACTACTCTGCACAGATGTGCAATCAGATGTGGCCATGCAGAGCCACTAACTCTTTACTGCCCTCTGCTGTTACACACATTGGCTACATTGGGTTACTGAGTCACAGTGAGAGCCAATTCTCCAGATTTATCAAGTGACAAATCATATTCACTTTTTAGATGATGACTTTAATAACATTGACATAAATGTTTAAGTTAAGAAAATGAAATTCTTAACATCATCTAAAGTTCCTCTAAAAGTTGATCCCAAACTTGATAAAAATTTTAAGCAGAAATCTTTGAGATGAAATATTTTCACTGGATTTTATAACCTAAATTTTGGCATTCCATGTGATAGTACCAGAGATCTCTTAATCACTTTGGGATTTATGAAATGTTGCTTTTTTTTTTTTTTAGCATTTTGTGATGTTTTTATTGGGGCAAGGACACAGGGTGGGAAAGGGTACCCCTCGCAGGTGCAGGGAATGTCCGTGCTCGTCAGTCTTCCTGGGATGCTTTATGGAGCTTTTTTTTTTTCTTGGCACTGCTCTTGCTGGGGGCGGCCTCCTCAGGGCTGCTGCTCCCTTCCTCCTTGGCGGAGAATTTCCTCTTTTTCTTGGGGACTTCCTGGTGCCCGTCTCTTCCACATCATTTGCCATTTCCTCCTGGACAGAGGGTTTCTTCCTCTTGGGAGGGCTTCCGCCGCCCCTGTCTCCACCAGATCACTAACCAGTTCCTCCTTGGAAAAAGATTTCTTTTTCTTGGGTTTGGAGGAAGAGGTAGGTGGCTCCTCTATCCCGTTCTCCTGAGGAGCCTCCTGGGGCTTTTGCTTTTTCTTCTTTTTGGGTTTCTCCTGTGCCTCCTCGCACTCCTCCAGGGTGCTGCTGCTGGAAATGTTATTTTTTTAAGAACACAATTTAAAAAAAAAAATTTCAAATGATTGCGCTTAAATTTGCAAATTTTTTTCAAGCAAAATTAAATAATAATCTTAGCAATATATTCAAACTGCAATTTGAAATCTTTTTTTAGTAAGCAACAATATATTTCAAACTAAACTTTTTCAGACATACAAAATCTGAAAGAGTTTTTTTTTTAAAAGATTTATTTATTTGAAAGAGCTACACACACACACACAGAGAGAGAGAGAGAGAGAGAGAGAGAGAGATGTCTTCCATTTGCTGGTTCACTCCCCAGTTAGCTGCAATGGCCGGAGTTGTGTCGATACAAAACCAGGAGCCTCTTCCAGGTCTCCGAGATGCGTGCAAGGGCCCAAGGACTTGGGCCATCTTCTACTGCTTTCCCAGGCCACAGCAGAGAGCTGGATCAGAAGTGGAGCAGCTGAGATATGAACCAGTGTCCATATGGGATGCCAGCACTGCAGGCAGCAGCTTTACCAGCTACACCACAGCGCTGGCTCCCTGAAAGAGTTCTTGACCAGTTAGCCTGTACTGCAATAATGTGAAAGGAAGTCCTTCAGGCAGGATGAAAGGGATACAAGAAGAGAATATAGATTTACACAAGAGAATGACCAGCATAGAAAACAGTATCTACATAGATAAACATAGACATATGTGCACTTCCATATCTAAATGTTTTTAATGATAACTGGCTAAACTAAGATAACAATGGTCTAGAGTTTAGACCATAAAGGAAAGTAGAAAAAAAGGTATGACATATGAGCACCAGACTCAGCTGTTCTACTTCTCATCCAGCTCCCTGCTAATGCGCCTGGGAAAGCAGCTGAAGATGGCCCAACTACTTGGGCCCCTGCCACTCATGTGAAAGACCCAGATGGAGTTCTAGGCTCTTGGCTTAAGGCTGACCTAGACCCAGTCCCAACTATTGTGGCGATTTGTGGAGTGAACCAGTGGATAGAAGATTATCTCTGTCTCTTTCTCTCTCTTGTAACTCTGACTTTAAAATAAATAAGTAAAGCTTTTATAAAGCGGTATAACAATAATAACATAAAGATCAGGAGGAGAAAACCACACTACTGAAATACTCTTTAAAAAATATTTTTAGGAAAGCGGCGAGTAAGATGGAAGATGAGGAAGTCGCTGAGAGCTGGGAGGAGGCGGCAGACAGCGGGGAAATAGACGGTTGGAAAAAAAACTGAAGATCACACAAAAGGAGAGCAGGAAATCCCAATCTCCTCCCAAAGTGCCCCCTCCACAGATCCGCATCCTAAAGAGGCCCACCAGCAACGGTGTGGTCAGCAGCCCCAACTCCACCAGCAGGCCAGCCCTTCCAGTCAAGTCGCTAGCACAGCAGGAGGCTGAGTACACCGAGGCCCGGAAGCGGATCCTGGGCAGTGACAGCCCCGAGGAGGAGCAGGAGAAACCCATCCTCGACAGGCCGACCAGGATCTCCCAGCCTGAAGACAGCAGACAGCCCAATAATGTGATCAGGCTGCCTCTGGGTCCTGATGGGTCACAAGGCTTCAAACAGCGCAGATAAATGCAGGCGAGAAAGGATGCTGCAGCTGCCACCGTCTTCGCCTCCTGGGTTGTCCGCCACCGGTCGCACTGCCGTGGCAGACAGCTGGACTTGAGCAGAGGGAATGACCTGACTTACTTGCACTGTGATCCCCCTTGCTCCGCCCACTGTGACCTTGAACCCCATGCACTGTGACCTCTCCCCTTCCCCCCTTCCCACTGTGATTGGCACGTCGACAAGGGCTGTCTCAAGTCAATGGAAAGGGAAAGAGGGTGGGGATCTGGGGAGGGTCGGGGGGACCCACCAAGCACTCAGAGCAGAGTCAGACAGTGCCACTTGGCCACTTGGGGTAAAGCCAGTGCCAGCAATAACAGTTTATCATGCTCATTAATTTGGGATTTCAAAACACAAGTGAGAACTCCTGCTTACCCACCCCCAAGTGCATGTCTTCATCACTTAAAAAGTAAGTTCCATTTGAAATATATATATATATTTTTTATTAAGAGAACAGATTTTATGTATTTTTTTGTACTCCAAGTGCCATATATCTTTTATTCTTCAGGAGATTATATTTGTTTTTGTCTTACAAGAGCACAACAGGAACCAAAGTAAAAGAGTAACAGATACAGCACTCAGGATAAATCATATCTTTAAAATAATAATAATAAATCTATACCTTGTCCTATATCCTGTTAGTATTTTCATAATATGGCCATGATTGAAAAACAAAAAGTAAGCATTTACAATTTTTTGGGTAAAGACTTGCTATGCCAGGAATGGATTAATTGTCAACAAAATTTTTATGCTAATCAGGATGATGTAAATCTATTTTGATACCATCATATCATTAACAAATTTATTTTTGTAATAGATAAAAATATTGCTCTTTGATAATATTTTTTTCTTTTCTGTTCACACAAACAGATCAAACTTTTTCTTTTTGGGGCCCAGTGCCATGGCTCACTCGGTTAATCCTCTGCCTGCGGCGCCAGCATCCCATATGGGAGCCAGGTTCTAGTCTCAGTTGCTCCTCTTCCAGTCCAGCTCTCTGCTGTGGCCCAGGAAGGCAGTGGAGGATGGCCCAAGTGCTTGGGCCCTGCACCCTATGGGAGACCAGGAAGAAGCACCTGGCTCCTGTAGCGGCCATTTGGGGAGTGAACCAATGGAAGGAAGACCTTTCTATCTCTCTCTCTCTCTCTCTCACTGTCTAACTCTACCTGTTAAATAAAAAAAAAAAACTTTTTCTTTTTGATATTCTAAGACAAAAATGATTATTCTTCAGATTAATAAATTAGGTCATTATAATAAATTTTTGTAAAGTTCAGCAACCTCTGTCCAAGTATGTACAATGATACTTGAAAGTTCCTTTACAAAACAGAACATGTTTTCTTTTCACATTAAGCATATGGGGTATTGTGTCTTTCACAACAAGCACTTTTTTAAAATCAATGCACAAATGGTAATTAGTATAAAAACCTTAAGAGCTGTTTGAAAAGTTAACACTAGAGTATACAGTCAGTTATATTTGAGGCAAACTATAATAAACTTACAGCGTATTGTGGACAATATTCCAATAATTGTTTCAAACTGTTGTTTAAAAGAAAATAATCCAGGAGCTGATTAGTGACACAGATAAAAGTGGCTGTCACTGTCTGTGGCCAGTGAGCCAATTGAAAACCAACCAAAAGCAAATCCAAATGAAGATGATTATTTTAATAAAGGAATACCCTCTCCATAGCAGGTGTGATGCTGGTGCTCAAGGTATGTAAACATACACACATGCACACATGCACACACACACTTGCTTTCACACAGTCACACATTTTTTTCCTCCAATTAAACTGCAGGTTGAGTGAGATTTTATATTACTCAAAAATTTTGTAAGTGATCAAAAGCACTGATATGGAATGCCTGTTAATCTGCCTTTGTTCTTGTTAAAATCTCATAAAATACATTCAGCAGGAAAACAAATTGTATATGCGTAAATACATATGTATATGTATTGTACACACATGCATACAAATACTTTTGTTTTTGAATTGTAAGATACTTAAATATTCCTATAACTGCTAAAGTTTAAAGAGGCATAATTTTTTTCTTGAGCTTCAATTTCAAATATACAATTCTCAGAACATAAGGTTACTTCCCTCCCTCCCTCCTTCCTTCCTTTTATTTAAAATTTTGCAATTACATATTTTTAAATCACAAGCTTAACACTCCAGTAAATGTTCAACAAGTGAAAAGTACAAATACACTGTCCCATAAGAATATAGCCCAGGGCTATAAATCATAATCAAATCATAAGATGTCAGTGTAACTCTCATACAAAGGTGTTTTTTTTGGATTCTAAATATCAGCTATAATAAGTAAGCATAGCATTTGTGTTTTTTTAGGTATGGCTTATTTCACTAAACATAATGGTCTCCAATTGTATTCATTTTGTTGCAAAAGGTAGGATTTCATTCTTTTTTGTGGCTGAGTAGTACACCATTGGGTATGTATATCAGATTTATCCAATCATCCATTGATGGGCATCTGCATTATTTCTGTACCTTAGCAATTATGAGTTGAGCTGCCATATATGCTGTATACACTGGGGTATGGACAAATTTTTCATATGCTGATTTCATATCCTTTGGGCATATTCTCAGAAGTGGGATGGCTTGGGTCATATGGTAGAACCATTTTCAAATTTCTAAAGAGTCTCCAGACTGTCTTCTATGGTGTCTGTATGAGTTTACCTTCTACTAACAATGTGTAAGGGTGCCTTTTTTCCTCCACATCCTCACCAGCATTTGTTACTTTTTGATTTTTAAAATTTTTAAATTATTTATTTTAATTTTAATTAGCATTTAACAGATTCAGTGTGATTTGTAGAAGCAGTTCTAAGGATATTCTCTTCCCCTCTCCTTACCCCTCCTACCCTCTCTCCTTTTCCTTTCCTTTCCTTTCTTTTCCTTTTTTTTTAAGATAACATGTTTTAAAAACCACATTATGGTATAAAGGCTTAATACTTTGTTAAAAAAGAAATTTAACAAATAAAAAGTTAGAACATCCTAGTTTAGTGGGAATAGACAATGGCTATAAATAATAATTGATTGGAAAAATAACCATTTCACCCATAAACTAAATTTTGAAGTAATCACAAATCATTGAAACTATACTAGTATAACATTCTTAACCATTGCTTTAACAAAGGCATAAAACAAATTTTGCAAAACTATATTTGTAACACTAATGGTACACATAAATTTTTCCTTTCCTTTTTTTTAAAAAGCATTTACTAGAATCAAGGACTTTCAGCAAGAGTGGCACAGAGAGGGGCTTCCAAGAGAGCAAAGCCCCCCTTTCTTTTTTAAATTTTAGCTCCCACATATAAGGGTGAATACGCACTATTTGTATTTCTGTGTCTGGCCTATTTCACTCAACATGATGTTCTCCAGTTGCATCCATTTTGCTAAGTTGGTAGAATTTCATATTTTTTAATAGCTGAATAGTATCCCATTGTGTATGTATACCAGATTTTCTTTATCAGTTCATCTGATGATGGACACCTTGGTTGGTTCCAAATTTGGCGGTTGTGAATAGTGCTGGTATAAACACAGTAATGTGGATATCTCTTTGATACATTATGTTCAAGTCTTTCAGGTATATGCCCACTAGTGGGATTGCTGGATCATGTGGCAAGTCTATTTCTAGCTGAAGGAATCTCCACACAGTTTTCCGTAGTGGTTGCCATAATTTACATTCCCACCAATGGTGAATAAGTGTTCCCCTTTGTCTATATCCTCAACAGCATTTGTTAATCTGTTTTTAGGATAGTTGGCCTTTTGATTGGGGTGAGGTGCTATCTCACAGTGGTTTTGAGTTGCATTTCCCTGATGGCTAGTATGTTGAACACTTTTTCATATATTTGTTGGCCATTTGTCTTTCGAGAATTGCCTATTGAGGTCCTCTGCCCATTTCTCAACTGGATTGGTTTTTGTTGTTGAGTTTCAGTTGCTGATATATTTGGGATATTAATCTTTTGTCATATTGATGGTTTGCAAATAATTTTTCCCTTTCTGTTGGATGTTTCTTCATTCTATTGATTATTTTTTAAAATTTTTAATCATTTAAGTTTCATATATTTCATATATACAGATTTAGAAACATAGTGGAGTTTCCCACCTCCCTCCCACCCACACTCCAACCTTCCTCCCCTTCCCTCTCAGATTTCCATTCTTAATTTTTACCATGATCTATTTTCAGTAAACTTAATGATTGTATATTCAACCCTAATCTAAGTAAAGGAGTTCAACAAAGTATGAAGAGAAGGAAAACAGAACAACAACAAAAAAAATCCCAGTGTTTCTCAATGGAAGAGACTAGGGCTATAAACAATCATCAAATTTCAGAATGTGTCTTTCATTCCAATACATTATGTTTCAGGTATTCTATTTGTTACATCAGATCAGGAGAAACACGATATCTGTCTTTATAGGATTGGTTTATTTCACTAAATGGCTTTCATTTGCGACCATCTTGTTGCAAAAGACAGGATTTCATTTTTTAAAAAAGATTGTTATTTATGTATTTGAGAGGTAGAGTTACAGACAGAGGGATAGACCAAGAGAAAGGTCTTCCATCCACTCGTTCACTCCTCAAATGGCAACAACAGCTGGAGCTGGGCTAATCTGAAGCCAGGAGCCAGGAGCTTCTTCTGAGTCTCCCACGTGGGTGCAGGGACCCAAGGAACAGGCCATCTTCCACTGCTTTCCCAGGCCATAGCAGAGAGCTGGATCAAAAGAGGAGCAGCCGGGACTTGAACTGGTGCCCATATGGTATGCTGGTCCCACAGGTGGAGGATTAACCTGCGCCACAGCACTGGCCTCAAGATTTCACTTTTTTTTAACAGCTGAGTAGTACTCCATAGTGTATAAATACCATAATTTCTTTTTCTAGTCAACAGTTGATGGACATCTGGGTTGACTGCATATCTTTGCTACTGTGAATTTTGCTACAATAAACATGGGGGTACAGATTACTCTTTCACATATTGATTTTTTTTTTTTTTTGGTTTGGGTAAATTCCCAGGAGTGGGATGGCTAGATCATACAGTAGGTCTGTATTCAGATTTCTGAGATATCTCTATACTGTCTTCCATAGTGGTTGCACCAATTTATATCCTTTTCAACAGTGGGTCAGGGTACCTCTTTCCCCACATCCTCACCAGCATTTGTCATTTGTTGATTTATGTATGTGAGCCAATGTAACTGGAGTGAGGTGAAACCTCTTTGTGGTTTTGATTTACATTTCCCTTATGGCTAGTGATCCTGAGCATTTTCGCAAGAGTCTTTTGGTCATTTGAATTTCCCTCTCTTGAAAAATGCCTGTTTAAGTCCTTTGCCCATTTTTTAACTGGATCATTTGTTTTGTTGTTGAGTTTCTTGAGCTCTTTATATAGTCTGGATGTTAACCCTTGATCATTGCATAGTTGGCAAATATTTTCTCCCTTTCTGTTGGTTGTCTCTTCACTTTGCTCTGTTTCTTTTGCAGAGCAGAAGCTTCTCAACTTGATGTAATGCCACTTGTTATTTTGACGTTGATTGCCTGTGCTTTTCCAGTCTTTTCCAAGAAGTATTTGCCTATGCCAATGTCTTGTAGCATTTCCCTCACATTTTCTAATGATTTGATGGTATTAGGTCATAGATTTAGGTCTTTGATCGATTTTGGTGTAAGGTGTAATGTGGAAGTCAGGTTTCATACTTCTGCACTTGGAGATCCAGTTTTTCCAACATCATTTATTTAAGAGACTATCCTGGCTCCTCAGGTTGATTTTAGCTCATTTATCAAAGATAAGTTGGCTGCAGGTGCGTGGATCGATTCCTAGAATTTCTCTTCTGTTCCATTGGTCTACAAATCTGTTTTTGTACCAGTACCAAGATGTTTTGATTATAACTACCCTGTATTATGTCTTGAAATCTGGTATTGTGTTGCCTCTGGCTTTGTTTTGGTTGTATAAGATTACTTTAGCTATCTGTGGGTCTTGTGTTTCCATATGAATTTCAGCGTAGTTTTTTCTAGATCTACAAAGAATGTTATTGGTATTTTAATTGGGATCGCATTGAACCTTAAATTTCTTTTGATAGAATGGTCATTTTGATGATGTTGAATCTTCCAATCTATGAACATGGAAGATTTTTCCATTTTTAATGTCTTCTTCTATTTCTTTCTTTAGTGTTTTGTAATTTTCATTGTAGAGAACTTTAATATCCTTGGTTAAATTTATTCCATGTTATTTGATTCTTTTTGGAGCTATTGTGAATGGTACTGCTCTTAAAAGCTCTTTCTCTGCCATGACATTGTCTGTGTATACAAAGGCTATTGATTTCTGTGTGTTCATTTTGTATCCTGCCACTTTATCAAACTCTTCTATGAGTTCTAATAGACTTAGTAGAGTCTTTTGAATCCCAATATATAGAATCATGGCATAGTTTGACTTCTTCCTTCCCAATTTATATCCCTTTGATTTCTGTAAACTTCTGGGGCTATACTAATTAGCAATGGTGAGAGTGGGCATCCTTGTCTGGTTCTGGATCCTAGCAGGGGGGAATGCTTTCAGCTTTTCCCCATTCAGCAGGATGCTGGCCATGGGTCTGTCATAAATTGCCTTGATTGTGTTGAGGAATGTTCCTTCTATACCCATTTTTGCTTAAGGTTTTCATCATGAAAGGATGTTGTTTTATCAAATGCTTTCTCTGAATCTATTGTGATAATCATATGGATTTTGTTCTTTAGTTTATTAGTGTGATGTATCCCATTGATTGATTTGCGAATTTTGAACAATTCCTGCATACTGGAGATAAATCCCACTTGGTCTTGGTGAATAATCTTTCTGATGTGTGTTTTGATTCGATCAGCTAGTATTTTGTTGGGTATTTTTGCATCTGTCTTCATGAGGGATATTGGTCCATAGTTTCTCTGTTGCATCTTTTTTTTCAGGTTTTGGAATTAAGGTAATGCAGGCTTCATAGAAGGAGTTTGAGAGGGTTCCTTCTCTTTCAAGTTTTGAATAGCTTGAGAAGAATTAGAATTTATCTTCTGGTAGTATTCAGCAGTGAAGCCATCTGGTCCTGGGCTTTTCTTTTTTGGGAGTGTTTTTATTACTGATTCAATTTCCATCTTGATCTGTTTAGGTTTTCTATATCTTTATGACTCAATTTTGGTAGATTGTATGCTTCTAGGAATCTATCCAGTTCTTCTAGGTTTCATAATTTGTTGGCATACAGTTCTTTGTAGTGATTTCTGATTCTTCTTATTTCTCTGTTATCTGTTGTTACATTTCCTTTTTCAGCTCTGATTTTATTGATTTGGGTCTTTTCCTTTTGGAGGGAGGGTTATTGAACCAATGGTATATCAATTTTATTTATTTTTTCAAAACACCAGCTCTTCATTTCACCAATATGCTGTAGTTTTTTGTTTTAATTTTGTTTATTCTCTAATGTTAATTATTTCTTTCCTACTACTAATTTTGGCTTTAGATTGTTGTTGTTTTTCTAGTTTCTTGAGATGCATTGATTGCTTATTTATTTGGTAGCTTTCCAATTTCTTCATGTAGGCATCAATTGCTATAAACTTTCCTCCACACTGCTTTTGTAGTATCCTATATATTTTTTAAAGATTTTATTTATTTGAAAGAGTTACACAGAGATAAATACAGAGAGAGAGGTCTTGATTCTGTTGGTTCATTCCCCAGATGGCCACAATGGCTGGAGCTGCACCGATCTGAAGCCAGGAGCTTCTTGCGGGTTTCCCATGCGGATACAGGAACCCAAGGACTTGAGCCATCTTCTACTGCTATCCCAGGCCATAGCAGAGAGCTTGATTGGAAGAGGATCAGTCAGGACCAGAACCAGTGCCCATATGGGATGCCGGTGCTTCAGGCCAGGGCTTTAACCTGCTGCAACACAGTGCCGGCCCCCTCATATATTTTGATATGATATATTGTCATCTTCATTTATTTCCAGAAGTTTTTTGATTTCTATTTCTCTTTTGAATTCTTCTATTTGATTTCTTCTGTTCATTCAGGAGCATGTTCAGTCTCCATGTGTTTGCATATGGAGATTCTTCAGTTGTTGATTTCCAGCTTCATTCAATTGTGGTTCAAGAAAATGCACAGAATGATTTTTAATTTTTTTGAATTTTCCAAGACTTGCTTTGTGATCTAGCATATGTTCTATCCTAGAGAAAGTTCCATGCACTGGTGAGAAGAATGTGTATTCTCCCACTGTGCGGTGAAATCTTCTGTAGATATCCATTAGGTCCATTTGGTCTGTAGTGCCAATTAACTCTTGTTTCCTTGCTGATTTTCTGACTGGTTTATCTGTCCATTGCTTGAGAATGGGGTATCAGAGTTCCCCATTACTATTATATTTGAGTCTATGTCTCTATTCAGATCCATTAATATTACTTTTAAATAACTAAGCACCCTGTGATTGGGTGCATACACATTTATTATAGTCACATCTTCCTGTTGAGTTGATCCCTTAATCATTGCATAGTACCTTTCTTTGTCTCTTAACCATTTTGATGTTAAGGTCTATTTTGTGTGATAACACAAAGTAACTATGGCAACACCAGTTCTTTTTTGGTTTCTATTAGCATGGAATATCTTTTTCCATCCTTTCACTTTCAGTCTGTATGTATCTTTGTTGGTGAGATGTGTTTCTTATAAGCAGCAAATAGATGGGTCATATTTTTTAATCCATTCAGTGAGTCTTTATCTTTTAACTGATGAGTTGAGGCCATTTACATTCAAGGTGACTATTGATAAATAACGATTTAGCCCTGCCATTTTCCTCTAAATATTTCAATTGTTTACTTTGGATTTGTTTTATATTTCTAATTGTGAGCTTTCTGCCTTCTCATTCTTTTGTAATGATGGTTTTCTTTCTGTGTTTCTGTGTGTAGCACATCCTTAAACATCTTTTGTTTAAGGCTGGGTGAGTGGCAACAAATCTTTCAATTTCTGTTTATTATGGAAGGTCTTTATTTCACATTCATTCATGAATGCAAGCTTTGTGGGGTACTCTATTCTGGGTTGACAGCTTTTTTCTTTTTTTAAAAAAAGATTTATTTTTATTTATTTGAAAGGCAGAGGGAGAGGTCTTCCATCCGCTGGTTCACTCCCTAGATGGCCGCAATGATCGGAACTGTGCCAATCCAAAGCCAGGAGCCAGGAGCTTCTTCTAGGTCTCCATGTGGGTGCAGGGGCCCAAGGACTTGGGCCATCTTCTACTGCTATCCCAGGCCACAGCAGAGAGCTGATTCAGAAGAGTAGCAGCTGAGACTAGAACTGGCACCTATAAGGGATGCCAGGGCATTAACCCGCTGCTCCATAGCACCAGCCCCAGTTTTTTTCTTCTAAGACTTGAACTATAACTAGCCATTCTCTCCTAGGCTATAGGGTTTCTGAAGAGAAGTCTGCTGTGAGTCTCATTGGAGATCCTCTGAAAGAAATCTGGCACTACTCTCGTGCACATTTTAGAAACTTTTCTTTATGTTTTACTGTGGAAAGTTTGACTACAATGGGGTTTGGTAAAGATCTTTTCTGGTCATGTCTGTTAAGAGTTCTATGTGTTTCCTCTACTTGAATGTCTCTTTCTTTCTCTATATTAGGGATGTTTTCTGTAATTATTTCACTAAATAGGTTTTCTAGTCCATTCTCTCTTTCCATACCTTCAGGAAATCCTAAAACTCATATGTTGAGTCATTTGATAGTGTCCCATAGATCTCCAACACTTTTTTTTAAAGGATTTATTTATATATTTGAAAGAGTTACACAGAAGCAGAGGGTGGGAGGGGTCTCCCATCCACTGGTTCACTGCCCAAATGGTCGCAATGGCTGGAGCTGCACTAATCTGTATCCAGGAGCTTTATCCGGGTCTCCTGCATGGGTGCAGGAGCCCAAGGACTTGGGCCATATTCTACTGCTTTTCCAGGCCATAGCAGAGAGCTGGATCAGAAGTGGAGCAGCTGGGACTCTAACCGGCATCCATATGGGATGCTGGCACTGCAGGTGGCGGCTTTACCCGGTATGCCACAGCACCAGCCCCAGCACTACTTTTAACTTATGTATTTTCTTTCTTTTTTTTTTTTGTCTGATTTTAAATATTTTCCAAAGTTTTGTATTCTAGTTGAGATATTCATTCTTCTGCCTTGTCAAGTCTACTTTTCAGGCTTTCCTCTGCATTTTTTATTTGGTCTATTGAATTCTTCATTTCTAATTTTATTTTGATTTCTCTTTAAATTTCAGTTTCATGGGAAAAATTTTCATTCATGTCATGAATGGTTTTCTTTAGTTTGTGAATTTTGCTTCTGATTGTTTTTTAGTAATCCTACGATTAATTTTTTGAATTCCATTTCTGGCATTTCCTCAATCTCTTCATCTTCGCATTGTAGTATTGAAATGTTCTTATGTTCCTTTTTGTGGGGGTCATGGTGTCTTCCTTATTCTTGTTTCTTGAATTTCTGGACTTATTTTTAGGTATCTGTTGAGATACTTTTTTGTTGTTTCGATGGCTTTTATCTTTGGGTATGCTTCTGCAGCTTAGTGGAATGGGCTTTTTTAGTGAATACCAAGAAGTGTGTGGTAGGTGAAGTGGGTGTTACCCTGAGGTCTCAGCACACAGATGCTAAGGCTCCCACAGGTGCTGGATCCAGAGGTTTCTTTCTGCCCTGCTTGTCTATCCTTCAATAGAGAGGCAGAGTTCCCCCAGTTCTTTGACCCTGGGAGGCTGTGGGTGCAAGCACCCTGCTTTTCCATGTAGTTGCCCAGTCACCTCCCCAGCCAATCTGAAAGACTGGGGTCTGTGTGCCTGTTCCCTTCACAAGAATCTCTGGGTCACACATGCACATTGGAGCCACTGGCTGAATGCCACTGCCTGTTTGCCACTGCCAGCTGCACTATTAATCAAGCATTCTGTCTCAGCCAACTGCCATGTGTGGCCCAGAGGTATCCAAGGCTGCTGCTGCCCTAATCCAAAATGGCATCTGCCCTCTCTCAGCCAGGCATAGGCATGGTCCTGGGGTGATGGGGGTAGGAATCAAATGTCCCCCTCCACTTCCACTGGGTCCATGGGCAACCGCCAGCAGCTGCCAGCCCCCAGGGCTCCAGTCTGGACCCACACCATGCTCTCCTTCTGTCTCTATCACTGTGCGTCACCGCAGCCAGTCTCACCTCTGTCTCCAAACTGTGACCTGCTCTGGCTTTCCGCTGCAGCTCCACTTGCACTTTTGCTGTATGTTGGCACTCTTCACACAGGTTCATACTGTTTCACTTCATCCCATGGGGCTTCCCTTGTGGTTTTCTCTCCAATTTTCCCTGAGGGTATACCTCCTAAACTTTTCTTTCCATTGTTTATCCCTAGCCCAGAAAAGCATGTTGCTCTTTAATCTGCCATCTTCACGCCCCCCCCATTGATTATTTTCTTTGCTATGTAAAAGCTTCTGAGTATGATATAGTCCCATTTGTTTAGTTTTGTTTTTGTTGCCTTACCTTTGGAGGTCCTGTCCAAGAAGTCATCCCCTACAGCAGTGTCTTGGAGTGTTTCCCATATGTTTTCTTTTGACAGTTTTATAATCTCAGGTCATGAATTTAGGTTTTTGATCCTTCTTGAGTTAATTTCTGTATATAGTGAAAGGTATGGATCTGATTTCATTCTTCTACATGTATACATCCCATTTTTGCTAGCACCATTTATTGAAGAGATTTTTTTTCTTACTCCACTGTATAATGTGAGCACTTTTGTCAAAAATCAGTTGGCTATATATATGTAGATTAATTTCTGTGCTCTGAATTCTGTCCATTCTAACTGGGGTTAGGTGAAACATTCTACGTTTTTTTTTTAATTATTTTATTTCTATGAAGGTGAACACACTCCCGGTATCTTTTTTAAAAAATATTTATTTATATATTTGAAAGTCACAGTTAGAGAAGGATAGGCAGAGAGTGAAAGAGAGTTCTTCCATCTGCTGGTTCATTCTCCAGTTGGCCACAATGGCCAGAGCTGCACCAATCTGAAACTAGAAGCCAGGAGCTTTAACATCTAAGATGACGTTAGTACTATTCAGCTTAATGGGATTTGGACTCCCATGACAAGTTTTTAGCTTTACCCTTAGGGGTAAGTCCGAGGAGTGTGTGCCGAACTGTACATCTCCTCCCTTTCTTATTGCCACTCTAATTTTTATGGGATCTATTTTCAATTGGATTTAAACACCTATGAATAATTCTGTGTTAAGTAAAGAGTTCAACCAATGGTTTTAAGTAGAAAAAGAAAATAGTGAAAAAATAAAATTGTATACTGTTCCTCGACAGTCAAAACAAGGGCTGTTCAAGTCATTGCTTCTCGTAGTATTAATTTCACTTCTTCAGGTTTCCTTTTAGTTGCTCTGTTAGTTTTCACAGATCAGGGGGAACATGAAATTTGTCCCATAGGCTGGCTTATTTCGCTAAATATGATGTTTTCCAGATTCATCCATTTTGTTGCAAATGACTGGATTTCATTTTTTTTCACCACTGCATAGTATACCATAGACTACATATTGTATAATTTCTTTATCCAGTCTTCCGTTGACAGGCATTTAGGTTGATTCCATGTCTTAACTATTGTGACTTGAACTGCAATAAACATGGAGGTGCAGATAGCTCTTTTATTTGATGATTTCATTTCTCTTGGGTAAATTCCAAGCAGTGGGATGGCTGGGGGGTCATATGGTAGGACTATATTCAGATTTCTAGGTTTCTTCAAACTGTCTTCCATCGTGGCTATACCAGGTCGCTTTCCCACCAACAGTGTGCCTTTCCCCCACATCCTAGCCAGCATCTGTTGTTTGTTGATTTCTGTATGAAAGCCATTCTAACTGGGGTGCGGTGAAACCTCATTGTGGTTTTGATTTGCATATTCCTGACAGCTATTGATCCTGAAGAGTTTTTCATGTATCTGTTGGCCATTTGGATTTCCTCTTTTGAAATATGTCTGTTTAAGTCCTTGGCCCATCTCTTAACTGTGTTGTTTGTTGTTGTGAAGTCTCTTGTTCTCTTTGTAGATTCTGGTTATTAATACTTTATCAGTTGCATAGTTTCCAAATAATTTCTCCCATTCTGTCAGTTGCCTCTTCACTTTCCTGTTTCTTTTACCGTACAGAAACTTCTCAATTTAATGTAATTCCATTTGTTAATTTTGGCTTTGACTGCCTGTGCCTTTGGGATCTTTTCCAAGAACCCTTTGCCTGTGCCAAATCCTTGCAGGATTTCTCCAACTCTTTCTAATAATTTGATGGGGTCAGGCCTTAGATTTATATCTTTAATCCAAGTTGAGTGGATTTCTGTGTAAGATGTAAGGTAGGGTGTTGCTGTGGATTTGTTCTGAGAGGAGGAATGTGGTGGGTGCAAGAGGTGCGGAGTCACCACACAGACCCTGGGGGTTGGGTGAAAGCAGGTCAGAGCTGAGCAGCCTGCAGACTCATTTATTTCAGTTGGTACAGCAGCTTAAATAGCCAAGGCAACCAATCTGGTCAAGGGGAAGTCTATGCCCAAACCAATCACAGCCTGTTGCCAGGCAAGCTCCATTGCCAGGTGGTTTTCAAAGCTATTCCTGAGTAACTGATGCTCACTTGCCAGTGGCCATCTTGGCATGGCCTTCTCATTCCACCACAGTAGGGTTCTTGCTTCATACTCCTTCATGTGGAAATCCAGTTTTCCTAGCACCATTTGTTGAAGAGACTATCCTTGCTCCAGGAATTGGTTTTAGATCCTTGATCAAATATAAGTTGGTTGTAGATGTTTTGATTGATTTCTGGTGTTTCTATTCTGTTCCATTCCTCTATTCATCTGTTTTTGTACCAGTACAAGGCTGTTTTGATTATAACTGCCCTGTAGTATGTCTTGAAATCTGGTATTGTGTTGCCTTTGGCTTTGTTTCTGTTGTATAAGATTGCTTTAGCTATTTGGGGTCTCCTGTGCCTCTATGAATTTCATCATCACTTTTTCTAGATCTGAGAAGAATATCTTTGGTATTTTGATTAGTATTGCATTGAATCTGTATATTCTTTAGAAGAATGGACATTTTGATGATATTGATTCTCATAATCCTTGAACATGGAAGATTCTTCCATTTTTTGTATCATCTATTTCTTTAATATTTTTTTTTTTTTGGACAGGCTGAGTGGACAGTGTGAGAGAGACAGAGAGAAAGGTCTTCCTTTGCCATTGGTTCACCCTCCAATGGCTGCCAGGCCGGCGTGCTGTGGCCAGCACACCACGCTGATCTGAAGCCAGGAGCCAGGTGCTTCTCCTGGTCTCCCATGGGGTGCAGGGCCCAAGGACTTGGGTCATCCTCCACTGCACTCCTGGGCCACAGCAGAGAGCTGGCCTGAAACAGGGGCAACCGGGACAGAATCCGGCACCCCGACTGGGACTAGAATCTAGGGTGCCAGCGCCACAGGTGGAGGATTAGCCTATTGAGCTGCAGCACCGGCCTCTTTAATATTTTATAATTCTCATTGTAGAGATCTTTGACATCCTTGGTTAAATTTATTATAAGACTAAAAGGTCTGTAGATATCTGTTAGGTCCATTTGGTCTATAGTTTCAAATAAATCTGCTGTTTTCTTATTGATTTTCTTTCTGGTTGATCTGTCCATTTCTGAAAATGGAGTATTGAAGTCCCCCAACACTACTGTAATGGAGTCTAAGTCTCCCTTTAAATCCCTTAACATCTCATTTAAATAGCCTTGTGCCTTGTAATTAGGGGCATATACTTTTTTTTAAAAAAGATTTATTTATTAATTTGAGAGTCAGAGTTACACACACACAGAGAGAAGGAAAGGCAGAAAGAGAGATTTCTTCCATCCGCTGGTTCACCCCCCCCCCCCATTGGCCACAATGGCCGTGGCTGTGCTGATTTGAAGCCAGGAGCCAGGAGCTTCTTGTGGGTCTCCCACACTGGTTGGGGGGCCCAAGGACTTGGGCCATCTTCTACTGCTTTTCAAGGCCACAGCAGAGAGCCATATTGGAAGTGAAGCAGCCAGGATTCGAAACAACACCCATATGGGATGCCGGCACTGCAGGCAGTGGCCTTACCCACTATGCCACAGCACCAGTGTGCCGGCCTGTGGCACAATGAACTGGGTCTTCCTGAAACAGAGATTGGGAATGCGGGGACAAGGACGCAAAGAATGGAGCCAAGACAAGTCCTGATCAAGGCTCGTTTATTGAATAAATGCAGTAGTATTTAAACATGACCAGTTGTTTACAAGGAGGAGCACAAAAGATTTACATATCAAAACGGCTCTTAAGGTTACAATAAAAACACTTAGGTGATAAGTGAAGGCTACAGGTGTGACTGATTATTTGTATCATCTCTTGTGAAAGGTTTAGGTTCCTCCTGCCTCTTCCCGGAATCTCCCCTAGCCTAATTGTCTGTGCCGGGAAGTCTCCATTCATATGTTTAAGTGTAAACAGGGAGTGACAACCTGTGGCTGCCCACATACCAGCCCCACATATACATTTATAATAGTTGCATCTTCCTGTTGAATTGATCCCTTAATCATTATATAATGCCATTCTTTGTCTCTTAACAGTTTTTGTGTTAAAATCTATTTTGTCTGATATTAAGATGGTTATACCAGCTTTTTTTTGTTTCTGTTAGCATGAAATATCTTTTTCCATCCTTTCACTTTCAGTCTGCAGGCATCTTTGTTGGTGAGATGTGTTTATTGTAGGCAGAAAATAGATGGGTTTTGTTTTTTGTCCATTCAGCCAGTCTGTGTGTTTTAATTGGGGAGCTGAGGCCATTTACATTCTTTGCCCTGCCACTTTTCCAAAAAATATTCCTATTTTTTTTTACTTTGAATTGCCTTTGAACTTTTACTGAGAAATTTTCTTCCTTTACCTTCTTTTGTAGTGATGACCATTTTTCTGTGTACAACATAGCCTTAAGCATCTTTTGTAGGGCTGGAAGGGTGGTGACAAATTCTTTCAATTTCTGTTTTTTATGGAAGGTCTTTATTTCACCTTCATTCACAAATGAGAGCATTGCAGAGTATAATATTCTGGGATGATTTTTTTTCTCTTAAGACTTGGACTATATCTTGCCATTCTCTCACAGCCCATAGGGTTTCTGATAAGTCTGCTGTGATTCTAATTGGAGATCCTCTGAATGTAATCTGGTGTTTCTCTTGTGAACATTTTAGAATCTTCTCTTTATGTTTCACTGTGGTGAGTTTGATTACAATATGTTGTGGTGAGGATCTTTTCTGGTCATGTCTGTTGGGAGTTCTATATGTTTCCTGTACTTGGATGTTCTTTTCTTTCTCCAAACTAGGGAAGTTTTCTGTTATTACTTCACTAAAAAGGCCTTCTAATCCTTTCTCTCTTTCTGTGCCTTCAGGAACTCCTAGAACCTTTATATTGGGTCCTTTTATAATATCCTGCAGATTCCCAACAGTATTTTTTAGTTTTCTAATTTTCTCTTCTTGTCTTTGGTTTGACTGTATAGTTTCCTGTGCTTTGTCTTCTAAGTCTGATATTCTTTGCTTCATTGATTCCGCTGTTAAGGCTCTCCACTGCATTTTTATTTGTTCTATTGAATTCCTCATTTCATTTTGATTCCTCTTTAAGATCTCAATTTTATGGGAAAAATTTTCTTTTATGTCCTGTACGGATTTTAGTAGTTTGTGCTTTGCTTCTGATTACTTCTATGGAATGTTATGATCGATTTTTTGAATTCTATTTCTTGAATTTCTTCTGTCTCCTCATCTTCTCAATCTAGTTTTGAAGTGTCATGTTCTTCTGGGGGGTGTCATTTTGTCTTCCTTATTCTTGTTTCTTGAATTGGTGCATTTGTTGTTTGGCATTTGTGGAGATACTCATTGGTTTCTTCTTCTTCTTCTTCTTCTTCTTCTTCTTCTTCTTTTTTTTTTTTTTTTTTTTTTTTTTTTTGCTGTGATGGCTTTTATGTTTCTACCATGACTTTGTGAATAGGTAGAATATCTGCTTTCAATGAATCTCTAGATGCTTGTAGTGGGTGTGGTCAGAAAGCTCTGTTCAGTTCTCCAGGGTTAAGGGCATGCCTAAATTGACACACCTAGGATTTTTCTCTCTCTTTTCTTTTTCAGTCAGAAGGGAAATTTTTCTGCTCAGCCAAGTTCCTCTCCTCAAAGGAGACCAGTGCCTGAGTGCTAGCCCCAGGGGGTATAACATTTGCCTGCTATGTCCCAAGGACCACACAAAGGATCTGTGCAGTCCTCAGTGTAAGATCAGTTTCCCCAGCAATGTCTCTCACCAGGTAACCAGGAAACCCTGAGTATGTGGAGTCTCCCATTGTGACTGCTCAAAGTCCCAGCCATACCATGAGTCCTCCCACCCACCCTCAGTTCTTTTTCCCAGGCCTTGTTCAGAAGCCTCAGATAGTCACAAGCTCCTAACCCCGTTAGTTTTCCCCACCAAAGTCAGGAGTCTCCACTCAGCTGATTGCTAGGCACAGACACAAGCTGGTGCAGCTGTTATGTATGTCCAAAATGGCACCCACTCTATCTGCTTGTTATAGGATGCTGTTGTATAGTGATCAGGGAGAGAGAAGCGTTTCCTTCCCATCCTTTTTTTCCCCCTCCTCTAGTTCAGCTGGTACACTTTCCTCCACAGCGCTCCAAGCATGGTTCCTTCTAGGCCCTTCCTTTTCACCAGTGGCTTGGGCTTCCAGGGTCTGGTCTCAACTCATTTTCCAATGCTGATGTGTAAGCTCTTTGCTGCTGGAGTCCTGAGCCATGGGTGCCCACGCCCTCCATGGAGGTCTACCATGTCCTTCTAATTTTGGTACAGTTTCCTCTGCTGTTTTCTACCTAACTTTTCCCTGAGACTACACTCTCTCCACTTTTTTTTTTCTTTTTAAAGATTTATTTATTTTACTTGAAAGAGTTACACAGAGAGAGAAGGAAAGGCAGAGAGAGAGAGAGAGAGAGAGAGAGGTCTTCCATCCGCTTCACTCCCCAATTGGCTACAATGGCTGGAGCTGCGCTGATCCAAAGCCAGGAGCCAGGAGCTTCTTCTGGGTCTCCCACATGGTTGCAGGGGCCCAAAGTCTTGGGCCATCTTCTACTGCTTTCCCAGGCCATAGCAGAGAGCTGAATTGGAAGTGGAGGAGCTGGGACTCAAACTGGTGCCCATATGGGATGCTGGCACTGTAGGCAGCGGCTTTACCTGCTGTGCCACAGCGCCTGCCCCTCTCTCCACTTAGAGCAGTAAGCTTTCTCTCTCCTCTGCCATCTTGGAACCTCTGGGCTATTCTCAATTCTATATCTTAACTATTGTGAATTGAGCTGCAGAAAACATGGGAGTACAAATAATTCTTTCATATGCTGATTTCATTTCATTTGGGTAACTTCCCAGGAGTTGCATGCTGAGTCATTTGGTAGATTTGCTTCCAGATTTCTGAGAATTCTCCATACTGTCTTCCATAATGGTTATTATAGTTCACAGTCCCATGAACAACAAATTAGGGTACCTTTCCCCCACATTCTTACTAGCATTTTTTTTTTTTTTAAATTTTGTACGATAGCCATTCTAAGTGGGGTGAGGTGAAATCTCATGGTAATTCTTACTTTCATTTTGCTTGTGGCTAGTGATCCTGAGTATTTTTTCAAATGTCTGTTGGCCATTTAAATTTAATCATTTGAAAAAAATGCCTGTTCATATCCTTTGCTTATTTTTTTAAGTGGATTGTTTGTTGTTTTTCAGTTTCTTGAGCTTTTTATAGATTCTAAATATTAGTCCTTTATCAGTTTTATAATTTTTGCAAATATTTTCTCCCATTCTGTTGGTTGCCTCTTCACTTTGTTGAGTGTTTCTTTTGCAGTCCAGAAGCTTTGCAATTTGAAGTAATCCCATTTGTCAATTTTTGCTTTGAGTACCTATGCTTTTGGGGTCTTTTCCAAGAGGACTTTGCCTATCCCAGTATCTTACAGAATTTTTCCAATGTTTTCCTCTAGTAATTTGATAGTATTAGGTCATATATTTGGATATTTGTTCCATTTAAAGTTGAATTTTATGTAAGGTGTAAGGTAGGGGTCTCATTTTATACTTCTGTTAGTGTGGATCTAATTTTCCCTCACACCACTTGTTGAAGACATTGTCCTTTTTCCAGGGATTGATTTTAGACCCTTTGTCAAAGATTAGTTGGTTGTCACTGTGTGAATTAATTTCCAGGGTTTCTATTCTGTTCCATGGGTCCATACATCTATTTTTAGCAGTACCAGATTATTTAGATTATAAATGCCCTGTAGTATGTCTTGAAATCTGGTATTGTGATGCCTTTGGATTTGTTTTTGTTGTTTAAGATTGTTTCAGCTATTTGGGATTTTTTTTGTCATTTTTTTTTTTAGATATGAGAAGGATGTCATTGTCTTTTTTTAAAGATATATTTATTGATTTGAAAAGTAGAATTACAGAGAGGCAGAGGCAGAGAGAGAGAGAGAGAGAGAGAGACAGACAGACAGACAGAGAGACAGAGACAGAGAGAGGACTTCTATCTGCTGGTTTGCTCCCCAGATGGTTGCAATGTCCAGAGCTACTCTGATGTGAAGTCAAGAGCCAGGAGCTTCCTCTGGGTCTTCCACACGGGGTGCAGGGGCCCAAGGACTGGGGACAAATTCCACTGCTTTCACAGGTCATAGCAAAGAGCTGGATTGGAAGTGGAGCAGCTGGGACTCTAACTGGTGCCCATATGGGATGCCAGCACAACAGGTGGAGGCTTTATTCACTATACCACATTGCTTTCCCCAGTCATTTTCATTTTGATTGCAATCATATTGAATCTGTATATTGCTTTATGTAGTATAGACATTTTGATGATATTAATTCTTTCAATCCATGAACATGATTTCTTCCATGTTTTTTGTGTCACTTAGGTTTCTTTAATGTTTTAGAATTTTTATTATGGAGATCTTTCACATATTTGGTTAAATTTATTCCAAAGTATTTAAATTTTTTATAACTGTTGTGAATAGGACTGATCTTATAAGTTCTTTCTCAAACATGGCATTGTTTGTAAATACAAAAGCTATTGATTTGGGGGTTTTGATTTTATATTCTGTGATTTTACCAGACTTTCTCATGAGTTACAATAGACTCTTAGTGGAGTCTCTTGAGTTCCCTATATTTAGAATCATTTTATCTGCAAAAAGGGATAATTTGACTTCTTCCTTTTCAATTTGTACCCTTTCAATTTCTTTTTGTTGCTTAATGGCTCTGGCTAAAGCTCTGGAGCTATATTGAATAGAATGTTAACTGGGCATCCTTGTCTAGTTCAAGATTCAATACGATGCTGCCTGTGGATTTGTCATATATTGTCTTCATTGTGTTGAGGAATGTTCTCTGTATAAACAGTTTGCTTAAGGTTCATAATGAAAGGATGTTATCAAATTCCTTCTCTGCATATATTGAGATAGTCATATGGTTTTCATTCTTTAATATATAAATGTGATGCATTATGTTTATTGATTTGTGTATGTTGAACCATTCCTTAGATAAATCCCACTTGGTCTGAGTGAATTATCTCTTTGATTGGTTGTTGGATTCAACTAGTTAGTATTTTGTTGAGGATTTTTGCATCTATATTCATGAGGGCTATTGGTATATAGTTCTGTTTCTTTTTGTATTTTTTGTTGTTGTTATTGTTTTGGAATTAAAGTGATACTTGTCTCATAGAAGGAGTTTTGGAAGATTCTCTCCATTTTAATTGTTTTGAATAGTTCAAGAATTGGGATTACTTCTTCTTTAAAAGTTCAGTAGAAATAAACAATAGGCCTGTTAGAAAAGTATGGCAGCTGTCGAGATCGAGTTGGCTTTGGAGAGAGATATAGCCCCAGTCTCTGAAAGGCAGAAACAGCCATAATCATGCCTGAAACCTTGCCAGTAATGGCTAAACCCACCATAGTTGCAGTTGCAGTCAGGACTGGAATGATGCTAAGAGTCTCCAAAGCTGCTTTGGGTACTAAGCTGCTTTCCCTGAGTGATGTATTCACCGTGCACAAGTCCAAAGTGTCTACTTCAGCTGAGATGCTAAGTCAGTTGAAGCAGAAGCTGTTGGTAGAAGCTGGAATGCCTCCTCTAGAATGGACCAAAAGGAAAAAGTAGACTCTGAAGATTGGGTATGGAGGGACTCGAGACTGTGTAGCCCAAGGATACTGGTGGTTGGAATTGGAAGAGGAACAAAAATGATGACCGGTATGTTGTCAGAGTACAAGAGATATGTTGCTATTGGAGAATTGGTGAGAACCACCAATACCCTAGATTCTACAGGGAAAGTAACAGAAAAATCTGATGTTGAATGTGGAAGATGTTGTTATATCAGAAGCTTGGTCAGTGACATTGGTAAAGTGCTCCTCCTGTTTCATGTGTTTATTCCCCATTCCAGTTCATTGATTGTGCTACATTCCTGCACCCTACCCCAATACTCCTTAGGAGCTAGTTGGAGTGCCAGCTATTACACTTTAGATCCAGCTCCCAGATAAAGAACCTGGGAAAGCAGTGGAGGATCTAAATGTAGGGCCCCTTCCACTCACGTGGAAGACTTGGATGGAGTTCCAGGCTCCTAACTGCAGTCTGTCCCAGTCCTGGACATTGTGGCCATTTGGGGAATGAACTAGCAGAGGGATTTCTCTTTCCTGTCTCTCCCTCTTTCTCTGTAACTCTGCCTTTCAAATAAATAAATAAATCTTAAAAAAAAAGCTTGACAGATTGCATGGCAGTTATTATCAGAGTAACCTGGTACTGGCACAAGAATAATGTGTGGACCAATGGAACAGATCGAGGGCTTCAGAAATCAATCCACACATCTATAACCAACTAATCCTTGACAAATGAGCTAAAATCAATCCTTGGAGAAAGGACAGTTTCTTCAACCAATAGTGTTGAGCAAATTGGATTCTGCATGCAGAAGGATGAAACAAGACCCCTACCTTACACTATATAAAAATCAACTCACAGTGGTTCAGGGATCTAAATCTAAGACCTGACAACAATAAAATTATTGGAGAAGAACATAGGGGAAACATTGCAAGATATTGGCATAGGAAAAGACTTTTGGGTAAGACCCTCAAAGCACAGGCAATCAAAACAAAAATAGACAAATGGGATTACATCAAGCTAAGAAGCTGCTACACACACAGCAAAAGAAACACCCCACAAAGTAAAGAGGAAATTGGGAGAATGGGAGAAAATATTTGCAAATCATGCAACTGACAAAGGATTAATATCAAGGATATATAAGGAGCTCAAGAAACTCAACAACAAAATAAGCAATCCAATTAAGAAATTGACTAAGAATATGAATAAGCATTTTTCAAAGAATGGAATATAAATGGACAATAGACAGGAAAAGATACTCAGGCTTATTAGCCAATAGGGAAATGCAAATAACAGCCACGGTGAGATTTTACCTTACTACAGTTAGAATAGCTGGCTTCCCAAAATAATAACAACAACAACAACAAAAAAAACCACAAATACTGGTGAGGATGTAGGGAAATAGGTACCCTAATACACTGTTGGTGAGAGTGTGCACTGGTATAACCATTATGAAAGACAGTAGGGAGATTCCTCAGCAATCTGAAAATAGATCTACCATGTTATCCAGCCATTCTGCTCCTGGGAATTTACCTAAAGGCAATGAAATCAGCCTATGAAAGAGTTATCTGTATGCTGTATTTATAGAAGCTCAACTCAGAATAGCTAAGATACAGAATCAACTCAGATGTCTGTTAACTGATGACTGGATAAAGAAATTGTTGTATATATACATGAAGGAATACTACTCAGTCATAAGAAAAAGAATATGATAAAGGAGAAGGGGGTTGGGAGAGAGGGAGGGTAGAGTGGGAAGTATCATTATGCTCTTAAAACTGTATTTGTGAAATACATAAATTTTTTCACTTTGTATAAATAATTTTTTTTTAAAAAAAAGCTTGGTTGAATTCAGCAGTGAAGTCATCCAGTCCAGGGCTGCTTTTGTTGAAGTTGTTAGGAATGTTTTATGACTGATTCAATCTCCACCTTACTTATTGGTCTGTTCAGGTTTTCTATGTTTGTGCTTCAATTTTGGTAAATAGTATATACCCAGAAATTTATCCATTTCTTCTAGATATTCAAGTTTTTTGGTATATAGCTGTTTGTAATATTTCCTAATGATTCATTTTTACTTCTCTGGCAGCAGTTGTAACATCTCCTTTTTCATCTTTGATTTTATTTATTTAGGCATTCTCCATTCTTTTTCTTTTTTTTTGTTGGGCCAATGGTTTATCAATTTTTTAAAGCCAGCTCTTCATTTCACTGATTTTTTGTATGTTTATTTGTTTATTTCTTTAGTTTTATTATTTATTTCCTCAGTAATTTTGAGTTTGATTTGTTCTTGTTTTTCTAGGTCCTTGGGACGCATTGTTAGGTCATTTATTTGATGACTTTTCAATTTCCCTAACTTCCTTTCTTTCTATTTTCTTTCTTTCTTCTGTCCTTCCTTTCTTCCTTTCTGTTTTTTGTGTTTTTTTTTTTTTTTATTTTAAAGAGTTACAGAGAGAGAGGAAAAAGACACACACACACACACACACACACACAGATCCTCCATCTGCTGATTCACTCCTCAGATGGCTGAAAATGGCCAGGCCAAAGCCAGGAGCCAGGAGCTTCTAACAGTTCTCCTGCATGAGTAGCAGGGGCCCAAGCACTTGGGACATCTTCTGCTGTGGCTTCCAGGCCATTGGCAGGGAGCTGGATTGGAAATGGAACAGCTGGGACTCCACCTGGTGCCTGTATGTGTTGCTGGCATCACAGGCAGTGGCCTTAACCACTATGTCATAGTGCTGACTGCATCCTTCCCACTTCTTGATGTAGGCACTAACTGCTATAAACTTTCCTTTTAACACTGCTTTTTCTGTATCCTGTAAATGTTGATATCTATGACCCACTCTACACTCAGGAGCATATTTGGTCTCCATGTGCTTGTATATTTTTAGAGTTTCTTTTTGTTGTTAATTTCTAGCTTCATTACACTGTGATCATAAAGATACATGATGTGACTTCAGTTTTTTTTTTTTTAGTTTGTTGAACATTGTTTTATGACCTATCATGTGGTCTATCCTAGAGAATGTTCCATGCACTGGTGAAAAGAATGTGTATTCTGTGGTCATGGGATGAATTGTTCTGTAGATATCAATGAAATTCCTTTAGTCAATAGTGCAAATTAGCTCTACACTATTGATGAAATAGTGTAACCAAATAGATTAGTTTTTTCTTTGTTGATTTTTTTTTGTCTAATCTGTCCATTAATAAAAGTGGGGTGTGGATGTCATCATTGTTATTATATTGGAGTATATGTCTCCCTTTATATACACTAATATTTGTTTTAAATAACTGGATTCCCTAGTATTGGGTTTTTCTCTCTTCTATATTTCAGGATCATTTCTTTACATTTTACTTTTGAAAGTTTGACTATAATGTGTAATGAGCAAGATCTTTTCTGATCATTTTTATGTGGGGTCCTATGTGCTTCTTGTACTTGGAAATCCCCATCTTTCTCCAAATTAGGGAAATTTTCTGCTTGTGGGGACCATGAGCCGGCCATGGGCCCACATGCTAAGGCTTAGCGTTGCTGACCGTTTGCAATAGTTACTGCTGTGTGGATGTTTATGGTTTCTGTTGAGCTGCGATATCGGGACCTTTCCATAACCCCAGGCTAGAGTCAAAACAACTATAGCCTTGGGATTTCCCATACTCCTTTTCCCACTGACCAAGAGTTGAGAAAACACCAGGTGGAGCAACGATAAGCTTTCTGCTGGCGTCCGAGCCGCCTGCTACGTGACCAGGAGCTTGATTGGATGAAGACACGTGATCACCTTTATGGTTGGACAAGGAGTGCATGGACTGTGTGTGATCAGGCACCCGACTGGATCGCTGCCGCATGGACTATAGCATGGACTAAGCTTGCATTACATGCTTCTGCAATGATATACTATATAAGCCATTCGTGAAATAGTAACGGGAGCTTCCCCTTTCTTTTGGAGCTCCCCTTGCTCAAGGGTTTCTTTTTCTATCCTGTTTAAATAAAAGTCTACTGAAGACCGATCAGCTGGAAGCAGTGTCGTTCCTTTGCGGGCAAGGGAACCACATCTGCTATTTCACTGAATGAGTTCTTTTAATCATTCTGTTTTTCTAATCCTTCTGGAACCCTAAGACATGTATAATTGGTCATTTGCGGTATCCCATAGATCCTGAACACCGCTTTTGGCTTTTCTAAGTATTTCTTCTTCGCCTTTGTTTCATTGTTGTCTTTAACTTGTCTTCATTTTTGTTGTTGTCTCCTCTTTGTGCTTTTCTTTTCTGACTGAGGTGTTTCCAAAGATTTGTTTTCCAGATTGAGTATTCTTTTCTCTGCCTCACTTAGTCTCAAAAACATCACAAACAAGTGAGTTAATCAAGCTAAATACCTTTATTTAAGTTAAAGTTAAATTCAAAATATCAGAGAAAATCAGTTTTTGTGAAAATGAGGCCATCACGTATACTGAAATTTGGCCTCAAACAAACAGCATTTGGAATAGCCCAGTCTGGTTAGTTTATACACATGAAGATTTTAATGTGTTGGTATAACCTTTCAAAAAAGTATTAAGGAAATAACACTATCACAATCTGTGGTAACCCACATTTGTGGAGCAACAGCTACCACCATCTGATTGTGAGAAGAACTGGGTCAAAGGAGTAAAACCTGAAACCCATATAAGATCTGTGCACATTCTGGGTAATCAGGAAGTAACATAAAGATGAACGAAGAAAAATAATAAACTGAACATTTTTTATCTGAAGTGCTCAATTACCAAAGTATATTAAAGGTTCAGCAAGAAATACCTATCATTACCTGTAACTAAGCTTACAACTGTAAAAGCCAGTTTTGGGTAAGTTGACATTTTTAGTAAGTTGACTAAGGTCACCTTTCTGAGCAGCCTCATTGCATCCTTGGAGGGATATGATTTGAAGTGTTTAAGCCATTCTTTTGTACAGTATGCCTACTGGCTGCTTACTTAATACTAACGTTTTATAGGAACATAGTGCATATTTATGCTTTAAAAATCTCTTCACACATTATTTCAGTTGCTTTGCACAGAGTTTCTGTGAGTTGCGTTTTTATCTTCGTTTATGATTAGACAAGCATCTCACAGAAGATGAATGAACAATTTCTCTCAGGAAATCAAATTTAGAATCTTACAAATGTTAGAAACACCAAAAGCTTACAACAATTCACTCAGAGTAAAACATGAGTTCGTTGGCATTTGGGATTTTACTGTTTATCAAACCAAGGAGTTTCCATAGAGTAGTGACTTGGGGCTTTCCTGTAGATCTTTTTACTATCACAATATTGGGTACTTTTTAAAAATAAATTTTTATATTTATTTGAGAGGGAGAGAGATATCTCTGATCCACTGGTTCATTCTCCAAATACCTGCAACAGTTGTGGCTGAGCCAGGCCAAGCCAGAGCCCAAGTGCTTGAGCCATTACCTGATGCCTCCTAGACTGTACATTAGCGGGAGCTGGAACTGAAAGCAGAGCCAAGACTCTAGCCCAGACACTCCAGTTAGGGATGTAGACATCCCAAGCAACATCTAAACTGTCACACCAATGCCTACCCAGGCAGTGGGTGTTTTAGATTGAATATTTTTTGGTAGTAGTAAATATTTATTGAGTGACTACTCTGTCACATAACACAGTGTTCCTATGCATCATCCACACCCAGGTCCCAGCAGTAACAGCTCACTGATGGATCCCAAATGTATGTCTGCAATCAAGGCATGTTTCATTCCCATTGGATTGTGAAACACCTGCTAGAGGGGTGGACATCTGACCTAATGGTTAAGATACCAATTTAGACACAACCCACATTGAAGTACCTGGATTTGATACAGAGCTTGGACTCCTGACTCCACCTTTCTGTTAATGCAGACCCTAGGAGGCAATCAGTGATGGCTAAAGTAATTGGATTCCTGCCACTCATATGGGAGATCTGGATTGAGCTCCTAGCCCCAGACATTCCAGATATCTGGCAAGTAAACCAGGGGATTGTTCCTCCTTCCCCTCCCAACTCAAAAAGATTTCTTTTTGATTCTTGTTTGTTTGTTTTGTTTTTAAAGAAATTCTGCTAGGGGATAGAACTGGTCACTGTGGTCATGGCAAGTACCAGACCACCTAACCAGTACTAAAATATACAAACTCTTGTCTTTCTTTCTACCCTCTACTGAGTCTGCAAACTCCAACAAGAACAGAAGTACGATAATTTTAATCTTTGAATTCCCCTTTGGCCCTCAGATTAGCATTTTACACATAAAAATTCTTCAATGTTTATCAGCTTCAATGGACATCGATTTATCTCATTTGTTTATATCAGGCCAAGGAAGAAATGAAATTGGTAACTTTGGCCACTAGATGTCATACTACTCTTGAAGGTCAACAGAAAATTCCTGAACTGATATTCCAAGTTTCCTTGAGAGTTTAATATGAAAGCAAAGCTTGTGCTACTGCAATCACTAATCTCAACCATTTAAAACAATATTAACCAGACTTTTCTTGATATTAGTGTCAACTTTTAATTACTTATTTATGAAGGAGGAGAGATTATCTAGGGGAAATGCATAAATATTTTGTAGTTGATTTTGAACTTTCCTTTTTTTCTTTTTTTATCTTTTTTTTGCAAAAATGCATTATTTTTGCATTTGCATTTGGTTCTTTGCATTTCTGAATATAAAAATGAGATGAATTAGGTAGAGTGAAGTAGGGGGCTAATCTGAAAAAAAACAATTACGTTGAGCAAAACTGAATGATGCCATCCTTACACTCGGGTGCTGTTACTTTTAGCAGGACAAATATGCTGACCATGGCCTTTCTGGCCCTGCCTCCTTGGACACCTGATAGCCTCGCTCACCTCCTCTGGCATCAGAACTCCTCTTGCTCTCCAACCTCTCCTGCCAGGTCTGTCTGGATTATTTCCTCCCCTCTTTACCCAGGTCACTTCTCAATTTCCATCAGATCTCAGGTCAGAAGCCACTGCCTGAGGGATTTCCCTAACCTCCACTGTTGTCCTATGGCTGCTATGGCAACGTACTCAAAGTTAGTGGGTTCAAACAACACACATGTGTTCCATTACAGTTCTGGAGGGTAGGGGTCTGCATGGATCTCACTGGGCTAAAATCAAGGTGTCGGTGTTCCTTCCTGAGGCTCTGGGAGGGAGTACATTTTCTTGCCTCTTTCAGTTTCTTTTTTTCTTTTTTTTTTTTTTTTTTTTGACAGGCAGAGTGGACAGTGAGAGAGAGAGACAGAGAGAAAGGTCTTCCGTTGGTTCACTCCCCAAATGGCCACTATGGCCGGCACTGCGCCAATCCGAAGCCAGGAGCCAGGTGCTTCTCCTGGTCTCCCATGTGGGTGCAGGGCCCAAGGACTTTGGGCCATCCTCCACTGCACTCCCGGGCCACAGCAGAGAGCTGGACTGGAAGAGGAGCAACCGGAACAGAATCCAGCGTCCCAACCAGGACTAGAACCCGGTGTGCCAGCGCCACAGGAGGAGGATTAGCCTAGTGAGCTGTGGCGCCAGCCGCCTCTTTCGGTTTCTAGCAGCTGCCATTGTCCTTGTCATGTGATCCCTTTCATCAGGCCCACTCTTTTTTCTTTTAAATTAATTTTATTTATTTGAAAGCCAGAGTTAGAAAGAGGAGAGAGAGAGAAAGAGAGAGAGAGAGAGAGAATATAATATGAGAATATATCTTTCATCCTTATGTTCACTCCCCAGATGGCTACAATGTCCAGGATGGGGCCAGGCCAAATCCAGGAGTCAGGAGCTTCATCTGGGTCTCCTATGTGGAGCAGGGGCCCAAGGACCTGGGCCATCCTCTCCTACTTTCTCAGGCAAATTAGCAGGGAGCTGAATCAGAAATAGAGCAGCTGGGATATGAACCAGTGCCCATCCGGGATGCTGTCAATGCAGGTGGTTGCTTAACCTGTTATGGCACAATGCCAGCCCCATTAGGTCTACTTTGGACCTTTGCATTTGTGCTCTCATTCCGTTCCTGAGTCTCTTGACCCTCCTCACTGAAGGGTTCCTGTGATTACATTGAGTTCACCTAGATAATCCCAGGGCAATTCCCCCTTGTCCCCCTCCTTTTTTTTTTTTAAGATGATTTTATTTATTTATTTGAAAGGCAGTATTATAGAGAGGCAGAGGCAGTGAGAGGGAGGGAGAGAGGGGGGGAGAGAGAGAGAGAGAGAGAGAGAGAGAAAGGGAGGTCTTCCATTCTCTAGTTCATTCCCCAAATGGCTGCAATGGCCAGAGCTGCGCTGATCCGAAGTCAGGAGCCAGGAGTTTCCTTCAGGTTTCTCATGTGGGTGCAGGGGCCCAATGACTTGGGTCATCTTCTGCTTTCCTAGGCCACAGCCGAGAGCTGGATCAGAAGAGGAGCAGCTGGGACTCACCCATATGGGATGCCAGCGCTGCAGGTGGAAGCTTAGCCCACTATGCCGCAGTGTCAGACAGGACCATTCCCTTTTAAGGTCAGTAGATTAGCATTCTTTTCTTTTTTCGACAGGTAGAGTTATAGACAGTGAGAGAGAGAGAGAGAAACACAGAGAAAGGTCTTCCTTCTGTTACTTTACTACCCAAATGGCCGCTATAGCCGGCGCTGCGCCAATCCGAAGCCAGGAGCCAGGTGCTTCTTCCTGGTCTCCCATATGGGTGCAGGTGCCCAAGCACTTGGGCCATTCTCCACTGCCCTCCCGAGCCACAACAGAGAGCTGGACTGGAAGAGGAGCAACCAGGACTAGAACCCAGCACCCATATGGGATGCCAGTGCTGCAGGTGGAGGACTAACCAAGTGAGCACTGGCCAGTAGATTAGCATTCTTAATTCCATCTAAAACCTAAATTCCCCCTTGCCATGCATTATAACATAGCCTTGGGTTTTGAGGATTAGAATCTTGAGCATCTTCGGGGGGCCGTTATTCTGCGTCCAGATTTTGGGCACTAGCTATCATTCATTACAGTGAATTTTTTTAATAATTTAAGGATTGGTGTTAATTTTTTTAAGATCTATTTGTTTGAAAGGCAGAGGTATAGAGAAGCAGAGGCCTAGAGAGAGAGAGAAATCTTACATCCACTGGTTCACTCCCCAAATGGCCACAATGGCTAGAGCTGGACCCATCTGAAGCCAGGAGCCCAGGAGCTTTTTCCTGGTTTCCCACATGGGTACAGGGGCCCAAGGCCTGGACCATCTTCCACTGCTTCTTCAGGCACACTAGCAGGGAGCTGAACCAGAGCCCACATGGGATGCCAGCACTGCAGGCTGTGGCTTTACTCACTACGCCATAGCAGTGGCCCCTACAGTGAACATTTTAAGTGTTTATTGGACTAATGGCATTCTCCCCTCATAGAACTCTCCACAGGGCTGCAGAATCTATTTGCACTCCTCTTGGGTCTCTACCTACTAGCACTTTGCCCAATAAACTGCTCCATACAGGGTTGGCCAGTAGGAGATACACAGTGATTATGACAGCAATTTCTAAAACAAAATGAATCCTGTTTTCTCTGTTTGGATCCCGTAACCCTGTTTCTCAAATGAGAGAATTGGTGGCCTTAGTTGCTTTCTTTCCACTGTCACACACAATCGTCTGGCTTGCTGGAGTCCCAACTGACACTACTCCATTCACTTTTTATCTACATGACCAGGAGTAGGAACAACTTTGGGAAGTCTATGTTTTCTCATTTACAGCATCAGAGAAGTAATAAATGGGATTGTACCAAGGACAAAATGAGTGTGTTAATGTATAAATTGCATAACACTAGACCAGGAAGATAGCAAGTACTAGTATGTTCCAATAAATATAATGTCACTTCCCTGGATATTGTATATATTATTTTATCTTTTCATATTTGGTGATTTAAAATGTTGACTTGCACATAGGCTCTAGAAGTGTTGATCGAATGAAAGGATCCCAAATTGGGGTCATCCTGGAATTTGACAGTTAAGTGTGAAAATGATGAGATTCCTGCCTTAGGCTCCGTGCTCCTCAGTGACAGGAGTGATAGCATCCCAGAGCACAGCAGGGGCTGGCTGCCCTGGGGTGAGGGTGCATCCCAGTGAACACACTCTCAGTGCTTGAGCTCAGGTTTCTCTGACTGTTGGTTTCTTGAGGTCAGCTTGGTGAATGCTGTTAGTACCCTAGGCCCAGACTTTGAGAGACCATTCACGGGAAATGCACAGGGAGCCTTTCATTTCAGATTAAAAGAAAGCACTTTTCCACTCTCAGAGCTAGGCAGGGCCACTGTTGCAGTGACTTTTAGCCCCACACATATACACAGAGCCTGGCTCTCTGGCTGGAATCCCCTAGGGGGAATAGCGTTGTCTACTGTGAGCTAATAGATCAAAGCCCGCACAGTTCTTTCTTCTGGGAGGTGCAGGAACTCGCCAGTGCTTCATGAGATTGAGCCTCTCTAGGTGGTGTGAGGTTTTGAGAACAGTGCTGATTCCTGCAGGGGAGAAGGCTCCACTAATTTCTCCAAGTGCTTAATGGACACTAGGTAATTCTCTCCTTTCATGTAGCAAAGACTTAAAAATAGCTTCTGTGACTTTTCTCTTTACAAAAAATCAGTGTGTACTTAACATGAAACTTTAGAAATTAACTCTAACACAACTACCCAGAAATAACAGTATAAACATTTTTGCTGTATAGCTTTTTGCCCCTAAGAGGGTTACCTTTTTAAAATAAATTAAAAATAAATAAATACGGTCCAGGCATTTTCCTACATGTTTGGCTGTGTCAATGAAAGGATGCAAGAGAGCCAGGAAAGGGATGCAAAGTGAGACCAAACAGGAATCAGTCTCTGCATATGTACTCAGCATCAACTACTAGAGAATTTTATCAGGAAAGATGTTCTGACAAAATTTGGTAACTTCCATTCTGTATCACTCTGGCACAAACAGGCCAAAGAATATTTTGAACAAAGACAAAAAGAGCTCCAAAAACCTGTGCTCACATTATATAGAAAACCCAACTGGTTCTGGTTACCTTTCATCACAGTATTCCATAAACCCTAGGGAAAAGATGTTGGCTATTTCAAACTTCGAGCGTGACAAATTAGGAATTTGCTTTACTTTTTTTTTTTTCCTACGTAGAAATTCCTATCCAGGGTCGGCAGTGTGATGTAGCAGGTAAAGAAAGCCAACGCCAGCATCCCATATGGGCTCCTGTTCATATCCCAGCTGCTCCACTTCTGATCAGCTCTCTGCTTATGGCCTGGGAAAAGCAGTGGAAGATGGCCCAAGAGTTTGAGCCCCTGCCACTGGCGTGGGAGACCCAGAAGAAGCTCCTGGCTCTTGGCTTAGGCCTGGCCAACTGGGGAACGAACCAGCCAATGGAAGACCTCTGTCTCTCCCTGTCAATCAACTTCATGACTCAGTGCCTAAGAACTCCCCTGTAGCCCAGAAACCTTGTTAGGGAAAAAAAGAAAAAAAAAAAGTGCACAGTAGGAAAATGCCTGGACCGCTAACGCTGAGGTGGAGATGAGGGATTTGTGACCTGATGGTATAGTGCAAAAGAAATGCCTTACAAAGGACTCATGGGGGATTTGTGTCACCCACTTAGAGAATCCCTTGTCTGCTCTGAGCACACTTACACTCCCAGCAGTGCAGGGAAACACAGTAGATGCCTAATCAATGCCTGTGGAATGTTACAGCCTGCATCTTCCTGAAATAACAGGATATTTGTTGATAGCTACTTGACAGTCAAATGTGTCTTAAGAAACCTAACTTGGAAAAGAAGATGTAAGAGATTAATGCACCAACACAGTCTCTCTAGTTGCTTAAAATTTGTTACTGTATTTCAAAGACTCTTCATTAAATTTCTTGTGAAGGCTGGAATTACGCCTTTTGTTCAAAATAGCCTCTGAGGACAAGAACAATTAAGGCAATAGAGATAGCATTGGAGTTGGCATTTTCTGTGTATTAACATTAGATATTAGCTACTGAAGTTTGTGGAGGTAGGACTTAAAAGCTGCTAATATATCACAGTACAAAATTGTCTTGAACCTGCGATAACATTTTGTTGGAATTTTTTTTGTTGTGAAAAAGGCCACGTGGCTATGCCTCAGAGCCAGTTTCCTGGACTCATTCAGTACTCTGTTGATAGTTAAGAAGCATTTTACTGGTACAGAAACAGATGGATAGACCAATGGAACAGAATTGAAACACCAGAAATCAACCCAAACATCTACAGCCAACTTATATTTGATCAAGGATCTAAAACTAATTCCTGGAGCAAGGACAGTCTATTCAATAAATGGTGCTGGGAAAACTGGATTTCCACGTGCAGAATCATGAAGCAAGACCCCTACCTTACACCTTACACAAAAATCCACTCAACGTGGATTAAAGACCTAAATCTTCGTCCTGACACCATTAAGTTATTAGAGAACATTGGAGAAACCCTTCAAGATACTGGCACAGGCAAAGAATTTCTGGAAAAGACCCGGGAGGCACAGACAGTCAAAGCCAAAATCAACTATTGGGATTGCATCAAATTGAGAAGTTTCTGTACTGCAAAAGAAACAGTCAGGAGAGTGAAGAGACAACCGACAGAATGGGAAAAAATATTTGCAAACTATGCAACAGATAAAGGGTTAATAACCAGAATCTACAAAGAGATCAAGAAACTCCACAAAAACAAAACCAACAACCCACTTAAGAGATGGGCCAAGGACTTCAATAGACATTTTTCAAAAGAGGAAATCCAAATGGCCAACAGGCACATGAAAAAATGTTCAAGGTCACTAGCAATCAGGGAAATGCAAATCAAAACCACAATGAGGTTTCACCTCACCCCGGTTAGAATGGCTCACATACAGAAATCTACCAACAACAGATGCTGGCGAGGATGTGGGGAAAAAGGGACACTAACCCACTGTTGGTGGGAATGCAAACTGGTCAAGCCACTATGGAAGTCAGTCTGGAGATTCCTCAGAAACCTGAATATAACCCTACCGTTCGACCCAGCCATCCCACTCCTTGGAATTTACCCAAAGGAGTTTAAATTGATAAACAAAAAAGCGGTCTGCACCCTAATGTTTATTGCAGCACGATTCACAATAGCCAAGACCTGGAACCAACCTAAATGCCCATCAACGGTAGACTGGATAAAGAAATTATGGGATATGTATTCTTTAGAGTACTATACCGCAGTAAGAAACAACGAAATCCAGTCATTTGCAACAAAATGGAGGAATCTGGAACACATCATGCTGAGTGAAGTAAGCCAGTCCCAAAGGGACAAATACCATATGTTCTCCCTGATCGGTGACAACTGACTCAACACCAAAAAGGAAACCTCCTGAAGTGAAATGGACACTATGAGAAATGGTGACTTGATCAGCATAGCTCTGACTGCTAATGGACAACTTAATACATTATCCCTCATAGTATTTTTTTTGTCTGTTCTACTTAATATGACTGGTTTAATTCTGTAATTATCACACAGTTATTCTTAAGTGTTGAAATTTAACTGAAATGTGATCCCTGTTAAACATAAGAGTGGGAATAAGAGAGGGAAGAGATATATAATTTGGGACATGCTCGGGCTGACTTGCCCCAATTGGTAGAGTTGGAAACATACCAGGGGATTCCAATTCAATCCCATCAAGGTGGCATGTGCCAATGCCATCTCACTACTCCAAGTGATCAATTTCAGTTCACAATTGATCATAATGAAAGGACTAAGAGTCAAAGGGAGCACATAAACAAGTCTAGTATCTGCTAACACCAACCGATAGAATAAATAAAGGGGAGAGTGATCCAACATGGGAAGTGAGATACTCAGCAGACTCATAGAATGGCAGATGTCCTAAATAGCACTCTGGCCTCAGAATCAGCCCTAAAGGCACTCAGATCTGGCTGAAAAGCCCATGAGAGTATTTCAGGCATGGAAAGCCAAGACACTCTGGCAAAAAGATCTCTGTGAGTGAGATCCCAGTGGAAAGAACAGGTCTTCAAAGAGGGAGGTGCCTTTCTCTGAAGGGAGGAGAGAACCTCCACTTTGACTATGACCGTGTCTAAACAAGATAAGAGTCGGAGAACTCAAGGGGCTTCCATAGCCTTGGAAACTCATAACTGGTGCATAGGGAGATTACTGATGCCATAAACAGGAGTGTCAATTGGTAAAGTCAACAACAGGAGTCACTGTGCACTTACTCCTCATGTAGGATCTCGGTCCTTAACGTGCTGTACACTGAGGCTTAATGCTATAACGAGTACTCAAACAGTATATTTCACTTTGTGTTTCTATGGGGGTGCAAACGACTGAAATCTTTACTTAATGTACACTAAACTGATCTTCTGTAAAAAAAAAAAAAAAAAAAAAAAAAGAAATTATCAATTCCCAACTTGACTCTCACTGGGATTAAACATGACAATAGGTCTGATCTGATTTCATCATCATTTTAAAAAAATCATCTATTATTTTTCACTTTATGTTTCTGTGTGGGAGCAAACTGTTGAAATACTTACTTAAGGTATACTAAGCTGATCTTCTGTATATTAAGATAATCGAAAATGAATCTTGATGTGAATGGAAGGGGAGAGGGAGTGGGAAAGGGGAGGGTTGTTGGTGGGAGGGACGGTATGGGGGGGGAAGCCATTGTAACCCATGAGTCGTACTTTGGAAATTTATATTCATTAAATAAAAGATAAAAAAAAAGCATAAATAATAAACCAAGGGAAAAAAAAAAGAAGCATTTTAATATCTGAGTTTAATTTTCTGATTTTACAAACATTCATTTCTTGGAAAATTTGAATATTTCCAAAAAATAAAAAAATTCAGTATCTTGTTATCCTGCTACATGGAGTTAAATGCAGTTCAATGTTTGGTGCATTTCTTCACAGTCTTTTTTTCAATGTATAAATATTAAACTTATTTTACAGTTGAGAGCATACTGCAAAAAAAAAATAAATAAATAAATAAATAAATAAATAAATATGGGGCCGGCGCTGTTGCATAACAGGTAAAGCCGCCACCTACAGTGCCGGGATCCTATATGGGTGCCAGTTCAAGTACCGGCTGTTCCACTTCCAATCCAGCTTTCTGCTATGGCCTGGGAAAGCAGTGAAAGATGGGCCTAGTCCTTGGGCCCTTGTACCCATGTGGGAAGACCTGGATGAAGCTTCTGGCTTCAGATCGGCACAGCTTTGGCCATTGTGGCCAATTGTGGAGTGAACCAGTGGATGGAAGACCGATCTCTCTCTCTCTCTCTCTCTCTCTCTCTCTCTCAGCCTCTCCTTCCCTCTCTATGTAGACTCTTTCAAATAAATAAATAAATCTTTTAAAAAAATAACAAAACTAAGATCCCAAGAAGTATTTTACATTTAATTTGCTTTTATTTCAGGATAAACCTTATATGTGCACATTTTTCTATGTTAATAATCTTTTATATAACATCTCTTTTAAAGCAGATGATTTAGAGATTACATAATTTATTGCCCTATGAATGGAATGGCTGTTTTGATTTTTAAATTAAAAACAGCAGAGTGGCTAGAATTTTAAAAAAGGATTTGTTTATTTATTTGAAACAGTTACTGAGAGAGAGGGTGAGACAAAGAGAGTCAGTGAGCCATATTCCATTGGCTAGTTTACTTCTCCAATGGCCACAATGGCCAGGCCTGGGCTAGGCTAAAGCCAGGAGGCAATTTATCTGGGTCTCCCATGTGGATGCTGAGGCTTAAACACTTGGGCCATCTTCTACTCCACTCCTAAAATATAAATTCCTAGAAAAAGTCAGTAGGTAGAAGGGTGTTTTCATGTTAAAAGCTGTTGCTACAGTGGGCCAGAGACGTTGCCCCATTCATAGCTGCTATGTTTGACTTGCAGTCTTACCAATGCAAACTGTACCTGGTTTCATCTTGAGGTCCAATTTGAATTTCTTAATTTATAGTGGTGCAGAATTGATACACACTCAGGAGCAACTACACTTGAAGCTTGAATTTCCATTTTTTTGTGGGCTAGTGATAGGTGATACCCTCTGTCATGATGCTGGGTAGTAGCAACAGCTGCTGAAACCTGGGTTGTGTACAAAACTGTAGAATTTGGATAACCTGATTGGCAGAAGAGAGGGGAGGTAAGGGGAAAAGAGAGGAGCATAGAAAAGGGGATAGGTGCCAGGAAAACCTTGAAAAGATCAACATAGTAATGAGAGAGTCAAAGAGTTGCTGTGAGCTCAGCTTGCAAAGGAGCCTGAAATGGAGTAACCACAGTGTCGGGAAGAAATGCAGGGTCTATAGTGAGGTAGATATCGAGGAAACCTGAAGAACAGAGGGTTTGAGCATAGTTGATTTTGTTGAATGTCATCAATAATTTAAGTCAGATAAAGAGAGATGTTTGGTGAGTCTGGTGCCAGGGAAGTGACTGAGATTAGAAAGCCACATTGCAGGGAGTTGAGAAGCTAGTGGGCAGTGGAGAAGAGAAGCAACGTGCTGGAGCAATGGATGGAGAAAAGACAGGTTTGAGGAATGGGATATACCTCTGTGTGTTCCGTTGCTGCCAGAGGAGGCAGTGGAGAGCAAGAGTATGAAGATAGGAGCCTGTGGGAGAGGGAGAGGGAGAGGCAGGGAGAGGAGAGAGGGAGGGAGGAAGGGAGGGAGGGAGGGAGGGAGGGAGAATGAGTATGAGCAGATGTTGAAGACACAAAAGGGGGATGGACAGCGTCCAGAGTCTGGTGGTGGGGGTGTTGGCCTCAGCTGGAGTGAGATGAAGAGGAAAGATTCGAGTTTTAGGAGAATAGAAAGATTTGAAATGGCCACTGTGGAGAATAGCTAGCTGCAAACCAGCCACCAAGGATCAATGAGAATGCAACGCTGCTCCTAACCAATGTCATAAAGGGCATAGTTATTTTTATTAAATTTTTTCTACATTCTTTTTGGTGTTGATCTCAGTCAATCCAGACTGTTATAACAAATACTCTAGACTGGGTAATTTAAACAGCACTTTATTTCTCAAGGTTCTGGAGGCTTGATGTCAAGATCAAGGTGTCAGCATGGCCAGGTTCTGGTAAGGTCCAGCCTCCTGGTTGTTTCCTTGCATGGCCTTCCTTGGTGAGTACTCACAGAGTGTGGGCTCTATTCTCTGCCTTCTTTCAAGGACATTAATCTCATCATGGGGATGTTACCTTTCTGTCCTCATCTAATCCTAATTATTTCCCCCACAGGCCCCGCCTCCAAGTACTTTCCCACTGGAGATTTGAACATTTGAATTTTGGGAAGACACAAACATGAAGTCCAAAACATTTTGATGATTTCTCCATTTCATTCAGGGCATTTCAGAGTCTGCAGGAGAGAGTAGTGGGGTTTTACTTGAGCTGGAGAGAGGAGTCTGTGAAAGATAACTCAGGGGTTTGCTGGGGTCATTATATCTTGCCCAACTGATGCAACCTTTTTTGTATGGTGAGTCTGGTGTTTTCATATGGTCTCCAGGGCTCCCACGGATTCCCAGGGGTTTCAGTGTTCAAGGTCACCTTTGGCAGTAGGTTCTTGCTTTGGCTGAATTAGACAGTCTCAGCACAGTCATTTAAGAGTGTAGATGATTTACTGAAAATTGAAGGAGGCAGATAGATTTATATCATAGCAACACAAACAGTTGAAAATGCCCTGTTAGCTATTTTTCTTTGGAAATCCTTCAGCCATTTCTGAAATCACAGCTCTTGTTAATTTCTGTTGTGGCTTATCCCCCTTCTCTAAGAAATCCTTCTCACTCACAAATCCCTGCTGAGATCCCATGTGCAGAAGTTTAACGTTCTCTCATTGCTGCCTTGAACCTTGCTGACCCAAGTCATCAGTTATACCTTCTGCCTCAATATTGCTTATTAAAGTGTTTTCCTAAATAAAGATGATCCCTCCCTTACCAAGATGAATTATGGCTCTTACTGTTAATATACTTTTTATCCCAACACAGAATTTTGCAAAAGACCAAATACCAAGGATTTTTCTCTGTTCTGATTATCACTATACTCTTACCACACCCATCTGAAGATGATACAATCAAGAGTAAAAATGACATCCACCCTCTGTGTGGAGAATTGACTCATCTATCCTTCTGGCTCTGTGTTAAAAAGGAGTGCTTTTTTTCTAGCTCAATCCCAAGTAACATCTATAGAGGGTTTTCAAATGTGTTATCTCATTTGATTTTTCAGAAGAGCTCAATGCCTGGTGATGCAGACACTATTCCCTGCTGACAGATGAAGTGTTCCAGCTCCAGAAGAACGGGCTTCCCATTTGGTGCCCAGCTGGCAATGTAGCCAGCCCAGCTGCACAGGTAAATCTTGTGATCCACTGTCCCTCCTCTTTCTACTCTATTGTAGTAACAGAATTATTGTTTAGTTTTGGAGCTTCTGTTTCATGATTTCAAGTTCTTTTCAACACTATTGCTTTATTTTGATGATTTCAAATGGACTCCTCCACTTTTAGCCACAGTGTGATGTTTGACTTCCGGCCTATAGTGGGTAATGGTTGGTCTCGTGAACTAGTTGACATTTGAGTTTTCCAGATCTTTTATCTAAAATTTGCAAACAGTTCACCAATAATCCTATTGACTCTGCTTTAAGTTTTTGGCCTAAGGGTGGTGGGGAGAATAGGTAAGAGGACCTGTCCCTAAGTTCTCATATCCTAAATAATGAATTTTCTGGCAAAACATCAATTAATACTGACAGAGTTCAGAATCTGTGTTTCACCAAGCATGGGATTCCTTTCCTGACCAACTCTCAGGATGTATCATACAGCCCCTAAAGCACTGTTGACCATCTACAGGGTGGAGATTCCAAGTTAGGAGCCAGTGCATTTAAGAATTTGTCTGCCAGCACTAATGTGCTGACCTTTGTCTCATCTGTCTTTGTTAGTGATCAGACAAGACATTATAAATTGTTTTGGCTCTAATAGTGTTTTTCTGTATATAAAATAATGAATATGGATGCAGCCAGGAATTCTGTGAGTAGGTTGGATGGATGGTTATTAGATGAAAAAATAATCAATGCAGTATAACTTCAAAACTCAATTTAAATTCCACTTTGGGAACCAATTTTGTGGTTTAGAAAAAAATAAATGTAACACTTGCTGTTGGTGACTTGACAAGAGAAAGAGATCTGACAGTTCTGTTCAGAGGATGAAATCTGGGACAATAGAGGGTGGAAATAGTTCATTTTACTGAAGACTAGATGAGAATCAATAACTGTTAGGACAGATGTTTCCTCCTGCAATACTAGACCCTTCTAGTGGTAAGGGCACTCATGATGAGAAACTGTTCAAGGGACAAAGCCTGAGTCTTGAAGTTAAACTTGGATTTGAACACAGAATCTCCAATTGTAACCACAGGCACAGCATTGAAGTATTTTGAACTTTACTTTCTGTATGTCTAAATTATTTTTATAATAATTATACTTCATACCATGGCATTGTCTTGTAGTGAAATAAATTGTAAGATCAGTTTTCATTGTTTCACACATGAATATTTTAAATATGATTTAGTCAAATGAATAGTGACATAAGAAACATCCCCTTTTTCTTCCTCTTAATTAACTTTTCTGAGATTGTTGGTCTTAATCTCCAAAACTATAAGGCTTTTGCTAATAGTACAATCTGGCTTTCAATATATACTACACATTGTTATGTAAAAATATCTTCTGGTGATATTTCTAGGATTCTTTTTCCCAGTATTGAGTATTAATTCATTTAGGCTACAATTTCCAGAGAACTTATAGAAATGCAAATGTGGGTTTTCCCATGTATGTGCTATGTAGTGAACTCCAATCTCGTATACAGGATGGACAGGAAAAAGCATTTCTTTTAGGAATTTTTCATGTTTGACAACCCAAATTTTTTCCCTCATTTGTCTTCTAGTCACTGAAGGTAAACAGCTGTTACATACCATTGAGCAGAAAATATAAACATCTTACAGGAGACCAGCTAATAATTGGGTTGTTGGGGATAGAGGTTGTCAAGGAAATAGCTACAGAAAGACAGTGGGTGCCTCCTCTGTGACCACCATTGTACAGGTTTTGGGGTTTTCATTTTTTAAGCAAAGTGTTGGGGATGGGTGTCAAACATCCTGGTTATACTATGCTAACAAATACAACGGTGCATGCAAAAATTTCCTTTCTCTTTTTTGTTCTAAACTTTCAGAGGTATACATGTAGGTACTCTGATGTGGGTTCTTCTAGACTTAGAGAGATTTTCAGCCATGAGTGATAGTGAAAGCCATCAGTGGAGTGATGAGATAGAGGATTGATATCTGTATCCTTGAGAAGTAGAGCCACTGCTATCAGGCTTTTCAGACAATCACAAGCAGGTTATCTGGGAGATAAATTAAGACTTAGAATCTGTTTATTGGAGTGCAAATAATTTACTTGTCAATGACATATTCACACTGGTATGCACAGTAGAGAATAATTCAGAATCTGATCATGGCACATTGGTTGGCCAGAAAAATGAGTTGATGATTCTGTGCCTTTATGCCTAAAACATTTTTATCCCTTAGTATTGACTTCAGGGTTCTTCTGATTTGATCCCAATATCCCTTTTCAGTTTTATTTCCCACCATACACAGAATCCTATATTTGAGAACCATTCATTCACAGCAATGCTTCTCAAATTGTGACACTCTAGAGAACACCCGGCATATTGTTTAAACATGGATTTTAATTCAGTATCCTGGAGTACAGCCTGAGTTTCTGCATTTATATCAAGTTCGCAGATCTATAGACTGCTCATTGAGTAACAAGGATTCAATTATGATGTCTCATTCCCTGCCATGCGTGTGTCCAGCCTACTTCTGAAAAATCACTTAGTACAATGCCTTTTCTTTTCTTTTTTAAATTTTATTTATTTACTTATTTTTATTTTAAAAATATTTTATTTATTTATTTGACAGGCAGAGTTATAGACAGTGAGAGGGTGAGAACAAGACAAAGGTCTTCCATCTGCTGGTTCACTCTCCAAATGGCCACAATGGCCAGAGCTGGGCTGATCCGAAGCCAGGAGCCAGGAGCTTCTGGGTCTCCCATGCAGGTGCTGGAGCCAAAGTACTTGGGCCATTCTCTACTGCTTTGCCAGGCCATAGCAGAGAGCTGGATTGGAAGAGAAGCAGGTGGGACTAGAACCAGCGCCCATATGGGATTCCAGCGCTGCAGGCAGAGGATTAACCTACTGTGCCACAGTGCCGGCCTACCTTTTCTTTTTAAGATTTATTTATTTGAAAGGCAGAGTGACAAAGAGAGAGGGCAAGAGAGAGAGATTTACCTTTCCATCTGCTCATTTGCCCCCCCCCCCAAATGGGGGTGTAATGGCCAGGGGTAGGCCAGGCCAGAGCCAGGGCCAGGAACTCCATCAAGGCATCCTTTGTACATAACAGGGACCTGAGTACTTGGGCCATCTTCTGCTTGCCCAGGAGAACTGGATTATAAGCATAGCAGCTAGGACTCAAACCTACACTCTGAAATGGAATCCAGTATCAGAAGCACAATACCAGCTGTACCTTTGCTTTTTTTAATAGACAATTTTTAGAGCAATTTTAGGTTTATAGCAATATTGAACACCAAGAACAGATTTCCCATGTATTCCCTGCCCTCATACATAAAGCCCATTTTATACATTAGGGTTCATTCTTGGTGTCCTTGCTATAGATATTGACTAATATGTTATGACACATATCCACCATTACAGTAACAGTCGATTCACTGCCCTAAAAGTACTCTGGGTTCTGTTTGTTCATCCTTCCATCCCTCTGATCCTTAGAAATCACTGATCTTGTTTTACATTATTTTTTAAAAGTCTGTACATGTTAAGTACAGGCACCATTTTAAGTTAGTTTTTAAAATATTTTTTCTCATCAATTCAATAGATTCAATGTAGTTCATAGACACAAGTCCAAGAACATAATGATAATTCTTTCCCCCCTCCCTTTCTCTCTGTTTCTCTCTCCTTTCCTTCCTTTCTTTAAGTTTTGAGATAACATTTTTAATTTATATTATAGTCAAAGGCTTAACATTCCACTGAATAAAAAGTTCAGTGAGTAAAAAGTAAAAATGTCCTAGTTACTCATGAATATAGGTAAAGGCTATAAACAATAATCAAATGAAAAATATCCATTTCATTCATATATGCTAAATTTTAGAACAATCATATTAAACTTTGATGAAATTACATTTACAATACTGTTACACAGGAATTTATCTTTTTTTGATTGAAAAAATTTAGCTTCCATATGAGAGAGAACAAGCAGATGTGGTACTTGTACTTCTGTGTCTGGGTTATTTCACTCGTGGTGCTCTCCAGTTGTATCATTTTTGTGCAAGTGGTAGAATTTCATTATATAAAATAGTAGAATATTCTGTGTGTGTGTTTGTGTATGTACATATAAAATTTTCTTTATCCAGTCATCTGATGATGGACATCTGGTTGATGCTGTCACTGATACAGAACTCAACAAAGATATAACACAAAAAGAAAACTACAGGCCTATATCTTTGATGAACATAGATGCAGAAAATCTCAACAAACTACTAGGAAACTGTATCCAAAATTATATGAGAGTTCATACATCACAATCAAATGGGATTTCTCCCAGAGATGCAAGAGTGGTTCAACATTTGCATATTAATAAGTATCATAAATCACATTAACAGAATGAAGGACAAAAACTATTATCATCTTAACAGATCAGAAAAAGCATTGGAAAAGATTCAACCTCCCTTCCTGATAAAAACTCCACAAACTAGGTGTAGAAGGAACATGCTTCAAAAATTATAAAGGCTATATATGACAAACCAACAATCAATATGATACTAAAGTGGGAAAAACAAAGCATTTCGATTCAAGTCTGGAAGAAGACAATGATGATGTCTACTTTCACTACTCTTCAATACAGTACTGGAAATATTATCAAGAATAATTAGGAGAAAGAAATAAATGACATAAAATTGGAAAAGAGTAAGACAAAATATCCATGTTTGTCATAATCTGTTTTGTATGTGGAAAAATCTATGCATTCCACCAAAACGCTATTAGAACTGATAAACCAAGTCAGAAAAGTTGCAGCCTACAAAATAAACATTAAACAAGTAGCTTTTTTTATACTGTAATTGATGAGCTCTCCAAAAAAAGGAATACCATCCCCAACAGCCAAACAAAAACCCCACATAAATATTTAGGAATAAATTTAACCAAAGAAGTGAATGACCTATATAATGAAAATTGTGATACATTGATGAGAGAAATAATCAAGGACACACCATAAAGTGGAGGGATGTTCCTTCTTCATATCATTAAAATGTCTATACTACATAAAGCAATATAGATATTCAATATAATTTATTTTTAATAATATACACAAAATACCTGTTACTTTATAGATGAACAATGATACTTTCAATCAAGGTAAAATAACTGCACCCTATTTTTTAAGATTTTATTTATTTGAGAGGTACAGTTACAAAGCGAGGGAGAGATAGAAAGGTCTTCCATCAGCTGGTTCACTCCTCAAATGGCCACAATGGCTGGAGCTGGACTGAACTGAATCCAGGAGCCAGGAGCTTCTTCGTTGCTTCCCACATTAAGGAGAGAAATAGAAGACATGAAAAAGGGGAAAATCTTCTATGTCCGTGGATTGGAAGAATTAATATCATTAAAATACTACCCCAAGCAATTCATAGATTCAATGTGATCTCAATCAAAATATCAGTGACATTTTTCTTGGGTCTAGCAAAAAAATGCTAAAATTCATATGGAAACAAAAGAGACCCCAAATAGCTAAAATAACCTTAAAAAAAAAAAAGCCAGATGCATCAAAACAGTTGATTTCAAAACAAATTACAGGGCAGTCACAATCAAAACAGACTGAGACTGGCACAAAAATAGTTGTGTTGACTAATGGAACAGAATAGAAACTCCAGAAATTAATCCATACAACTTCGATACAATTTTTAAACTTTATTTACTTGAAAGGCAGAGAGGGAGAGGTTTTCTATCCATTGGCCACTCCTAAATGCCCATAAGAGCTGGGGCTGGACCAGGCTAAAGCCACAAGTCATGGTCTCCATCTGAGTTTCCCACATGGTGGCAAGGATCCAAGCACTTGAACCATCATTTTCAATCTCCCAGGTTGTGTGTTAGCAGGAGGTTAGATGGGAAGTGGAGGCAGAACTCAAACCTAGGCACTCCTGTAATATGAGATACAAGTGTTCCAAGCCAACAACTTATCTGTTGGGCCACAATGCCCAGGCTGACCACTGATCTTTTAATTGTCTCCATATTTTTTGCCTTTTCCAGAATGTCATGTAATTAAAATCTCATAGTAAGCAGCCTTTTGAGATAGTCTTCTTTCACTTTGTGATATGCATTTAAGTTTCTTTCATTTTTTGGCATGACTGCATGACTCATTTTTCATTGTCTGAATATACCACAGTGTGTTTATCTACTTGGTGAAAGGTCTTGGTTGCTTTCATTTTTTGGAAATGATTAATAAAGCTGCTATAAGTAGCTAAGTGGGAGTTTTTATGTAGATAATTTTCAGTTCCTTTTAACAAATATTATGGAATACAATTGCTGAGTCATATGATAAGAATAGACTTCATTTTCTAAGAAACCAGCAAACAGTCTTCCAAAGTGGCTGCACCATTTTACATTCCCATGAACAATGCATGGGTGTTCCTGTTGCTTTACATCTCAGCAGCATTTGGTATTGTTGGATTTTTACCATTTTATTAGGTCTGTAGTAGCGTCTCATTTCTGTTTTTATTTGCATTGCTTTGATGGCATATACCGTGGAGTATCTTTTCAGATACCTATTTGCAGTTGTATATTTTCTTATTTGAGAAGCAGACAAAAAGGAGAGAGACAGTGAGAATGTTCCCATCCACTGGTGCTCTTCCCCAAATGCCCACAGTGCCTGGGACTTGGCCAGCTGAAGTTAGGAGTCAGGAACTCCATCCAGGTTTTTCAAATGGGTGGGAGGAACCCAGTTACCTGAATCATTACTGCTCCCTCCCTGTGTCCACATTAGTGGGAATCTGGAGTCAAGAGTTAGTGGTTGGACTTTAACCCAAGTTCTCTGATGTACAATGTAAGCATCTTAACTGCTAGGCCATAAGCCTGTTCCTGTGTATCTTCTTTAATGAGATGTCTTAAGGTCTGGTTCATTTTTAAAGTGAGTTGGAAGGAAGGAAGGGAGGGATGGAAGAAGGGAAGTAGGTAGACAGCTAGGCCTGGATTTATCAGTATTACTGCAAATATAGTTTTGTTAAATCTTGTTTTATATATTTGTCAAACCAATATTTAAGAATGTTATACTGCTGTAGTTTTTTTTTTAATAACTCTTTTTTTTTTTTTTTTGACAGCCAGAGTGGACAGTGAGAGAGAGAGACAGAGAGAAAGGTCTTCCTTTTTTGCCATTGGTTCACCCTCCAATGGCCGTCATGGCCGGCGCGCTGCAGCCGGTGCACCGCGCTGATCCAAAGGCAGGAGCCAGGTGCTTCTCCTGGTCTCCCATGGGTGCTTGGGCCATCCTCCACTGCCTTCCCGGCCACAGCAGAGAGCTGGCCTGGAAGAGGGGCAACCAGGAAAGAATCCGGTGCCCCGACCGGGACTAGAACCCGGTGTGCTGGCGCCACAAGGCGGAGGATTAGCCTATTGAGCCTCGGCGCCGGCCATACTGCTGTAGTTTTAATGATCTGTGATAACTTTAAAATTTATTTTATATGGAGAAAGTGTCATTTTTTTGACAGGCAGAGTTAGACAGTGAGAAAGAGACAAAGAGAAAGGTCTTCCTTTTTCCGTTGGTTCACCCCCAAGTGGCCACTACGGCCAGTGCCTTGCAGCCTGCGCACTGCGCTGATCTGAAGCCAGGAGCCAGCTGTTTCCTCCTGGTCTCCCATATAGATGTAGGGCCCAAGGACCTGGGCCATCCTCCACTGCACTCCTGGGCCACAGCAGAGAGCTGGACTGGAAGAGGAGCGACCAAGACAGAACTGGCTGGCGTCTCAACCGGGACTAGAACCCGGGGTGCTGAAATTAGGCTGCAGACGGAGGATTAGCCAAGTGAGCCATGGTGCTGGTGAAAGTGTCATTTTCCATTTAATTATTATTTATAGTAGTTGTCTATGTTCCCACTAAACTGGAGTCTTTACTTTTTACTTATTAAATGTCTTATTCAGTGAAGCGTTAAGTCTTTTTTCTGTAATGTAAAATTAAAATACGTTATCTCAAAAACTAAAGAAAGAGGGGGAAAGAAAGAGGAAGGGAATATCATTATATTAGAATTGTTATCTATGAACTGTATTGAATCTGTTAAAACTAATTAAAATTTTAAATTACAGATTAAAAAATCATTGTAAAATAAATTTGATAGTTTATTTTCTTAATAGTTCTTTTTGGATAATGGTCCCTTACCAGATATGTTTTTGCAAATATTTTCCCCCAGTCAGATATAGATCTTTTCATTTTCTTCCCTGATGGCTAGTGATCTTGAGCATGTTTTCAAGTGTCTGTTGGCCATGTGAATTTCCTCTTTTGAAAAATGCTTGTTCAAGTCCTTTCTTTTTTCTTAAATGGATTATTTGTTTTGTTGTTGAATTTCTTTTTTGAAAAAAAGATTTATTTATTTATTTATTTGAAAGAGTTACACAGAGAGAGGAGAGGCAGAGAGAGAGGTCTTCCATCCGATGGTTCACTTCCCAGTTGGCCGCAAAGGCCAGAGCTGCGCCAATCCGAAGCCAGGAGCCGGGAGTTTCCTTCAGGTCTCCCATGTGGGTGCAGGGGTCCCAAGGGCTTGGGCCATCTTCTACTGTTTTCACAGGCCATAACAGAGAGCTGGATTGAAAGTGGAGCAGCTGGGTCTCAAACCAGCACCTCTCTGGGATGCTGGTGCTTCAGGCCAGGGTGTTTACCCACTGTGCCACAGTGCTGGCCCCTGTTGTTGAATATCTTAAGCTCAGAATTTAGATTCTGAATGTTAACCCTTTATCAGTTGCATAGTTTGCAAATAACTTCTGCCATTCTGCCAATTGTCTCTTCACTTTGCTCAGTGTTTCTTTTGCTTTGCAAAAGCTTCTTAGCTTGATCCAATACCATTTGTTGATTTTGTCTTCAATTGCTTGTGCTTTTGGAGTTTTTTGCCAAGAAGTCTTTTAACATGCCAGTGTCTTGCAGGGTTTCCCCAATGTTCTCTAATAATTTGATGATATTGTTCATAGATTTATGTCTTTTATCCATTTTGAGGGTATTTTTGTGTAAGGTATAAGGTATGGGACTGATTTCATACTTCTGCACATAGAGATCCAGTTTCCCCAGCACTATTTGTTAAAGAGACTGTCCTTGCTCCAGAGATTGATTTTTAGCTCCTTTGTCAAAGATACATTTGTTGTAGATGCATGGGTTGTTTTCTGGAGTTTCTATTCTGTTCTATTGGTTTACATGTCTTTTTTTGTGCCGGTACCAGGATGTTTTGATTATTACTGCCATATAATATGTCTTGAAATCTGGTATTGTGATGCTTCCAGCTTTGGTTTTATTGTATAAGATTGCTTTAGCTAATAGGAGCCTCCATATGAAGTTTTAACATCATCTTTTTCTAGATTTGAGAATAATGTCATTGGTATTTTGATTGGCATCACATTGAATCTTCAACTTTTTTTTTCAGTAGTATAGACATTTTCATGATATCAGTTCTTGTAATCCATGATTATGGACAATTTTTGCATTTTTTGTATTCTATTATTTTCTTTATTATATCTTAATTTTCATTGTAGAGATCTTTAACATGCTTGGTTATGTTTATACCAAGGTATTTAATATTTTTGTAGCTATTGAAAATGGTATTGATCTTAAAAGTTTTTCTCAGCCATGGACTTGTCTGTTTGCAAATGTAATTGATTTTTTGTATTAATTTTATATCTTGCCACTTTACAGAATACTTTTATGAGTTCAAATAGTCTCTTAATGGAGTCTTTTGTATCTTCTATATATATAATCATGTCATCTGCAAACAGGTATAGTTTGACCTCCTCCTTTCCAAATTGTATCCCATTGATTTCTTTTTCTTGCCTAATAGCTCTGGCTAAAACTTCCAGTACTATATTAAATAGCAATGATGAGGGTGGTTATCCTTGTCTGGTTCTGGATCTTCAGGGATAGCTTCTAGCTTTTCTCCATTCAAAAGGATGCTGGACATAAATTTGTCATAAATTACCTTAATAATGTTTCTTCCAGGTCTCTTGAGTGGATGCAGGGACCCAAGGACTTGGGCCATCTTTTACTGCTTTCCCAGGCCACAGTAGAGATTTGGATCAGAAGTAAAGCAGCTGGGACTTGAACCGGTGCCCATATGGGATACCAGTACTGCAGGTGGCGGCTTTACCTGCTACGCCACAGTGCAGTCTCCAAAATTTCTTTTAAATTGCATACAACCTGTAGTTGAGTGCATATTCATTTATTATAGTCACATTTTCTTGTTGACTGATCCCTTGATCATTACATAGTGCCCTCTTCATCTCTTTTAATAGTTTTTTGTGTTATAGTCTATTTTGTCTGATATTAGAATGGCTACACAGGCTTTCCATTAGCATAGAATATCTATTTCCATTCTTTCACTTTAGTCTGAGTTGTTTTTTTTTTTTTGGTGGTGAGATGTGTTTCTTGTAGACAGTAAATAAATGAGTCTTGTTTTTTAATCCATTTGGTCAGTCTGTACCTTTTTTTTTTTTTAAAGATTTATTTATCTATTTGAAATTCAGAGTTAACAGAGAAAGAGAGAAACAGAGAGGGAGAAGTCTTCCATCTGCTGGTTCATTCCCCAGTTGGGCACAATGGCCAGAGTTGTGTTGATCTGAAGTCAGGAGACAGGAGCTTCCTCTGGATATCCCACATGGGTTCAGGGGCCCAAGGACTTGAGCCTTCTGCTTTCCCAGGCCTAAACAGAGAGCTAGATTGGAAGTGGAGCAGCCAGGACTTGAACCGGCTCCCACATGGGATACTGGCACTGCAGGCAGTGGCTTTGCCCACTAAGCCACAGTGCCTGCCCCGATATCTTTTCACTGGAATGTTGAGTCCATTTACGTTCAAGGTGACTATTGATAAGTAGTGACTTTTTCCTGACATTTTTCATAAATAAAACAAAATATTTAAACAAAATATTCCTATTGTTTACTTTGTATTTCTTTTGTAATTTTACTGGGGGTTTTTCTGCCTTAATATTCTTTCTTTTTTTTTTTTTTTTTTTTTTTAGGCTTGGAAGCTAGTTTTATTTGTAAGTTTTATAATTTTTTTTTTTAAACTTTTATTTAATGCATATAATTTTCCAAAGTACGACTTATGGATTACAATGGCTTCCCCCCCATACCGTCCCTCCCACCCACAACCCTCCCCTTTCCCACTCCCTCTCCCCTTCCATTCACATCAAGATTCATTTTCGATTATCTTAATATACAGAAGATCAGCTTAGTATACATTAAGTATGGATTTCAACAGTTTGCTCCCACACAGAAACATAAAGTGAAAAATAATAGATGATTTTTTTAAATGATGATGAAATCAGAGCAGACCTATTGTCATGTTTAATCCCAGTGAGAGTCAAGTTGGGAATTGATAATTTCTTTTTTTTTTTTTTTTTTACAGAGGATCAGTTTAGTATGCATTAAGTAAGGATTTCAACAGTTTGCACCCCCATAGAAACACAAAGTGAAATATATTGTTTGAGTACTCGTTATAGCATTAAATCTCAATGTACAGCACATTAAGGATAGAGATCCTACATGAGGAGTAAGTGCACAGTGACTCCTGTTGTTGACTTTACCAATTGACACTCCTGTCTATGGCATCAGTAATCTCCCTATGCTCCAGTCATGAGTTTCCAAGGCTATGGAAGCCCTCTGAGTTCTCCGACTCTTATCTTGTTTAGACAAGGTCATAGTCAAAGTGGAGGTTCTCTCCTCCCTTCAGAGAAAGGTACCTCCTTCTTTGAAGACCTGTTCTTTCCACTGGGATCTCACTCGCAGAGATCTTTTGCCAGAGTGTCTTGGCTTTCCATGCCTGAAATACTCTCATGAGCTTTTCAGCCAGCTCCAAATGCCTTTAGGGCTGATTCTGAGGCCAGAGTGCTATTTAGGACATCTGCCATTCTATGAGTCTGCTGAGTATCTCACTTCCCATGTTGGATCACTCTCCCCTTTATTTACTCCATCGGTTAGCGTTAGCAGGTACTAGACTTGTCTATGTGCTCCCTTTGACTCCCAGTCCCTCCACCATGACCAACTGTGAACTGAAACTGATCACCTGGAACAGTGAGATGGCATTGGTACATGCCACCTCGATGGGATTGAATTGGAATCCCCTGGTATGCTTCCAACTCCACCACTTGGGGCAAGTCAGCCTGAGCATGTCCCAAATTATACATCTCTTCCCTCTCCCATTCCCACTCCCATGTTCAACAGGGATCACATTTCAGTTAATTTTCAACACTTAAGAATAACTGTGCATCAATTACAGATCTAAACCAGTCATATTAAGTAGAACAGACAAAAAAACTACTAAGAGGGATAATGTATTAAGTTGTTCATTAACAGTCAGGGCTATGCTGATCAAGCCACCGTTTCCCATAGTGTCCACCTCACTCCAACAGGTTTCCCTCTTGGTGTTCAGTCAGTCGTCACCGATCAGGGAGAACATATGGTATTTGTCCCTTTGGGACTGGCTTACTTCACTCAGCATGATGTGTTCCAGATTCCTCCATTTTGTTGCAAATGACTGGATTTCGTTGTTTCTTACTGCAGTATAGTATTCTAAAGAGTACATATCCCATAATTTCTTTATCCAGTCTATCATTGATGGGCATTTAGGTTGGTTCCAGGTCTTAGCTATTGTGAATTGAGCTGCAATAAACATTAGGGTGCAGACCTCTTTTTTATTTGCCAATTTAAATTCCTTTGGGTAAATTCCAAGGAGTGGAATGGCTGGGTCGAACGGTAGGGTTATCTTCAGGTTTCTGAGGAATCTCCAGACTGACTTCCATAGTGGCTTGACCAGCTTGCATTCCCACCAACAGTGGGTTAGTGTCCCTTTTTCCCCACATCCTCGCCAGCATCTGTTGTTGGTAGACTTCTGCATGTGAGCCATTCTAACCGGGGTGAGGTGAAACCTCATTGTGGTTTTGATTTGCATTTCCCTGATTGCTAATGACCTTGAACATTTTTTCATGTGCCTGTTGGCCATTTGGATTTCCTCTTTTGAAAAATGTCTATTGAGGTCCTTGGCCCATCTCTTAAGTGGGTTGTTGGTTTTGTTTTTGTGGAGTTTCTTGATCTCTTTGTAGATTCTGGTTATTAACCCTTTATCTGTTGCATAGTTTGCAAAGATTTTTTCCCATTCTGTCGGTTGTCTCTTCACTCTCCTGACTGTTTCTTTTGCAGTACAGAAACTTCTCAATTTGATGCAATCCCAATAGTTGATTTTGGCTTTGACTGCCTGTGCCTCCCGGGTCTTTTCCAGAAATTCTTTGCCTGTGCCAATATCTTGCAGGGTTTCTCCAATGTTCTCTAGTAACTTGATGGTGTCAGGTCGTAGATTTAGGTCTTTAATCCATGTTGAGTGGATTTTTGTGTAAGGTGTAAGGTAGGGGTCTTGCTTCATGATTCTGCACGTGGAAATCCAATTTTCCCAGCACCATTTATTGAATAGACTGTCCTTGCTCCAGGAATTAGTTTTAGATCCTTGGTCAAATATAAGTTGGCTGTAGATGTTTGGGTTGATTTCTGGTGTTTCAATTCTGTTCCATTGGTCTATCCATCTGTTTCTGTACCAGTACCATGCTGTTTTAATTACAACTGCCCTGTAGTATGTCCTGAAATCTGGTATTGTGATGCCTCCGGCTTTGTTTTTGTTGTACAAGATTGCTTAAAGATGTGTTACACACAGAAACACAGAAACACAGTCATCAATATGAAAGAAGGTAAAGGAAGGAAACCAAGGAAGGAAACCCCACAGCAAAAGATCACAGGGAATTCAAAGCATATATTAGAACTTATCTTTGGCAAATGGCAGGGCAAAGTTACCACTTATCATTAGTCACTTTGAACGTGAATGGCCTGAACTGTCCAGTTAAAAGACACCGATTGGCTGATTGGGTTAAGGAACAAAACCCATCTATATGCTGCTTACAAGAAACACATCTTTCCAACAAAGATCCATACAGACTGAAAGTGAAAGGCTGGAAAAAGATATACCATGCCAACAGAAATGAAAAAAGAGCGGGCGTAGCCATCTTAATATCGGACAACATAAACTTTACCACAAAAACTGTTAAGAGAGACAAAGAGGGACACTATATCATGATTAAGGGATCAATTCAACAGGAAGATATAACAATTATCAATGTATATGCACCTAACTACAGGGCACCAGTTTATCTAAAAGATTTATTAACGGACTTAAAGGGAGACTTAGACCCCAATACAGTAGTACTGGGGGACTTCAATACTCCACTTTCAGAAATAGACAGATCACCCGGTCAGAAGATCAACAAGGATACAGTAGATTTAAACGACACTATAGCTGAATTGGATCTAACAGATATATACAGAACTTTCAATCCTACAGCTAAAGATTTTACATTCTTCTCAGCAGTACATGGAAGCTTCTCTAGGATTGACCACATACTAGGCCATAAAGCAAGTCTCAGCAAATTCAAAAGAATTAGAATCATACCATGCAGCTTCTCAGACCATAAAGGAATGAAGTTGGAAATTAGTAACTCAGGAATCCCTAGAGCATACGCAAACACATGGAGATTGAACAACATGCTCCTGAATCAACAATGGGTCATAGAAGAAATCAAAAGAGAAATCAAAAACTTTCTGGAAGTAAATGAGGATAACAGCACAACATACCAAAACTTATGGGACACAGCAAAAGCAGTGTTAAGAGGAAAGTTTATATCAATAGGTGCCTACATCAAGAAATTGGAAAGACACCAAATAGATGAGCTTTCAATTCACCTCAAGGATCTAGAAAACCTACAGCAAATCAGACCCAAATCTAGTAGGAGAAGAGAAATAATTAAAATCAGAGAAGAAATCAACAGGATTGAATCAAGAAAAACATTACAAAAAATCAGCCAAACGAAGAGCTGGTTTTTTGAAAAAATAAACAAAATTGACACCCCATTGGCCCAACTAACTAAAAAAAGAAGAGAAAAGACCCAAATCAATAAAATCAGAGATGAAAAAGGAAATGTAACAACAGACACCACAGAAATAAAAAGAATCATCAGAAATTACTACAAGGACTTGTATGCCAGCAAACAGGGAAACCTATCAGAAATGGATAGATTCCTGGACACATGCAACCTGCCTAAATTGAACCAGGAAGACATCGAAAACCTAAACAGACCCATAACTGAGACAGAAATTGAAACAGTAATAAAGGCCCTCCCCACAAAGAAAAGCCCAGGACCAGATGGATTCACTGCTGAATTCTACCAGACGTTTAAAGAAGAACTAACTCCAATTCTTCTCAAACTATTCAGAACAATCGAAGAAGAGGGAGTCCTCCCAAATTCTTTCTATGAAGCCAGCATCACCTTAATTCCTCAGCCAGAAAAAGATACAGCACTGAAAGAGAATTACAGACCAATATCCCTGATGAACATAGATGCAAAAATCCTCAATAAAATTCTCGCCAATAGAATGCAACAACACATCAGAAAGATCATCCACCCAGACCAAGTGGGATTTATCCCTGGTATGCAGGGATGGTTTAATGTGCGCAAGACAATCAATGTGATACACCACATTAACAGACTGCAGAAGAAAAACCATATGATTATCTCAATAGATGCCGAGAAAGCATTTGATAAAATACAACACCCGTTCATGATGAAAACTCTAAGCAAACTGGGTTTGGAAGGAACATTCCTCAATACAATCAAAGCAATCTATGAAAAACCCACAGCCAACATCCTACTGAATGGGGAAAAGTTGGAAGCATTTCCACTGAGATCTGGAACCAGACAGGGATGCCCACTCTCACCACTGCTATTCAATATAGTTCTGGAGGTTCTAGCCAGAGCTATTAGGCAAGAAAAAGAAATTAAAGGGATACAAATTGGGAAGGAAGAACTCAAACTATCCCTCTTTGCAGATGACATGATTCTGTATTTAGGGGACCCAAAGAACTCTACTAAGAGACTATTGGAACTCATAGAAGAGTTTGGCAAAGTAGCAGGGTATAAAATCAATGCACAAAATTCAACAGCCTTTGTATACACAGACAATGCCATGGCTGAGGAAGAACTTCTAAGATCAATCCCATTCACAATAGCTACAAAAACAATCAAATACCTTGGAATAAACTTAACCAAAGACGTTAAAGATCTCTACGATGAAAATTACAAAACCTTAAAGAAAGAAATAGAAGAGGATACCAAGAAATGGAAAAATCTTCCATGCTCATGGATTGGAAGAATCAATATCATCAAAATGTCCATTCTCCCAAAAGCCATTTACAGATTCAATGCAATACCAATCAAGATACCGAAGACCTTCTTCTCAGATCTGGAAAAAATGGTGCTGAAATTTAATATTCTTTCTTAATGATGGCTATCTGTGTTTCTGTGTGTAGCACATCCTTAAGGATCTTTTAAGGGAGTGGTGAAAAATTCTTTCAATTTCTATTGTGGAAAGTTTATATTTCACCTTCGTTCACAAATGAGAACTTTGCAGGGTATACTATTCGGGGCTGACAGTTTTTTTCTCTTAAGACTCAGACTATAACTAGCCATTTTCTTCTAGCCTGTAAGGTTTCTGATGAGAAGTCAGGTGCGAATCTACCTGGAGATCTTCTGAAAGTAATCTGGAATTTCTCTCCTGCACATTTTAGAATCTTTATGTTTTTCTGTGGAGAGTTTGACTGCAATGTATTGTGGTGAAGATCTTTTCTGGTCATGTCTCTTAGGAGTTCTATGTGATTCCAATACTTGGATATTCCTTATTTCCCTATACTATACTTAATATAATTATTTAACTAAATAGGCTTTCTAGTCCATTCTCTTTCCAGACTTTCTGGAACCCATAAGACCCATATGTTGAGTCATTTGATAATATCCCATAAATCTCCAACACTGTTTTTTAGTTTTATAATTTCTTTTTTTTTTTTTTTTTGACTGAAATATATCCAAAGATTGGTCTTCTAGCTTGGATGTTCTTTCTGCTGCTTCACCAAATCTGTTGTTAAGGCTTTCCACCACATTTTAAAATTTGATCTATTGAATTCTTCATTTCTAATATTCTGATTTCTCTTAAAACTCAATTTCTAGTTGATTTTGGCTTTGACTGCCTGTGCCTCCCGGGTCTTTTCCAGAAATTCTTTGCCTGTGCCAATATCTTGAAGGGTCTCTCCAATGTTCTCTAATAACTTGATGGTGTCAGGACGTAGATTTAGGTCTTTAATCCACGTTGAGTGGATTTTTGTGTAAGGTGTAAGGTAGGGGTCTTGCTTCATGATTCTGCTCGTGGAAATCCAATTTTCCCAGCACCATTTATTGAATAGACTGTCCTTGCTCCAGGAATTAGTTTTAGATCCTTGATCAAATATAAGTTGGCTGTAGATGTTTGGGTTGATTTCTGGTGTTTCAATTCTGTTCCATTGGTCTATCCATCTGTTTCTGTACCAGTACCATGCTGTTTTGATTACAACTGCCCTGTAGTATGTCCTGAAATCTGGTATTGTGATGCCTCCGGCTTTGTTTTTGTTATACAAGATTGCTTTAGCTATTCGAGGTTTCTTGTGCTTCCATATAAATTTCAGCACCATTTTTTTCAGATCTGAGAAGAAGGTCTTCGGTATCTTGATTGGTATTGCATTGAATCTATAAATGGCTTTTGGGAGAATGGACATTTTGATGATATTGATTCTTCCAATCCATGAGCATGGAAGATTTTTCCATTTCTTGGTATCCTCTTCTATTTCTTTCTTTAAGGTTTTGTAATTTTCATCGTAGAGATCTTTAACGTCCTTGGTTAAGTTTATTCCAAGGTATTTGATTGTTTTTGTAGCTATTGTGAATGGGATTGATCTTAGAAGTTCTTCCTCAGCCATGGCATTGTCTGTGTATACAAAGGCTGTTGAATTTTGTGCATTGATTTTATACCCTGCTACTTTGCCAAAATCTTCTATGAGTTCCAATAGTCTCTTAGTAGAGTTCTTTGGGTCCCCTAAATACAGAATCATGTCATCTGCAAAGAGGGATAATTTGAGTTCTTCCTTCCCAATTTGTATCCCTTTAATTTCTTTTTCTTGCCTAATAGCTCTGGCTAGAACCTCCAGAACTATATTGAATAGCAGTGGTGAGAGTGGGCATCCCTGTCTGGTACCAGATCTCAGTGGAAATGCCTCCAACTTTTCCCCATTCAATAGGATGTTGTGTGTGGGTTTTTCATAGATTGCTTTGATTGTATTGAGGAATGTTCCTTCCAAACCCAGTTTGCTTAGAGTTTTCATCATGAAAGGGTGTTGTATTTTATCAAATGCTTTCTCGGCATCTATTGAGATAATCATATGGTTTTTCTTCTGCAATCAAAGCCAAAATTAACATTTGGGATTGCATCAAATTGAGAAGTTTCTGTACTGCAAAAGAAACAGTCAGGAGAGTGAAGAGACAACCAACAGAATGGGAAAAAATATTTGCAAACTATGCAACAGATAAAGGGTTAATAACCAGAATCTACAAAGAGATCAAGAAACTCCACAAAAACAAAACCAACAACCCACTTAAGAGATGGGCCAAGGACCTCAATAGACATTTTTCAAAAGAGGAAATCCAAATGGCCAACAGGCACATGAAAAAATGTTCAAGGTCATTAGCAATCAGGGAAATGCAAATCAAAACCACAATGAGGTTTCACCTCACCCCGGTTAGAATGGCTCACATGCAGAAATCTACCAACAACAGATGCTGGCGAGGATGTGGGGAAAAAGGAACACTAACCCACTGTTGGTGGGAATGCAAACTGGTCAAGCCACTATGGAAATCAGTCTGGAGATTCCTCAGAAACCTGAAGATAACCCTACCATTCGACCCAGCCATCCCACTCCTTGGAATTTACCCAAAGGAAATTAAATTGGCAAACAAAAATGCGGTCTGCACCCTAATGTTTATTGCAGCTCAATTCACAATAGCTAAGACCTGGAACCGACCTAAATGCCCATCATCGGTAGACTGGATAAAGAAATTATGGGATATGTACTCTTTAGAATACTATACCGCAGTAAGAAACAATGAAATCCAGTCATTTGCAACAAAATGGAGGAATCTGGAACACATCATGCTGAGTGAAATAAGCCAGTCCCAAAGGGACAAATACCATATGTTCTCCCTGATCGGTGACAACTGACTGAACACCAAAAAGGAAACCTGTTGAAGTGAAATGGACACTATGAGAAACGGTGATTTGATCAGAATAGCCCTGACTGTTAATGAACAACTTAATACATTATCCCTCTTAGTAGTTTTTTTGTCTGTTCTACTTAATATGACTGGTTTAATTCTGTAATTAATACACAGTTATTCTTAAGTGTTGAAATTTAACTGAAATGTGATCCCTGTTAAACATAAGAGTAGGAATAAGAGAGGGAAGAGATGTACAATTTGGGACATGCTCAAGCTGACTTGCCCCAAATGGTAGAGTTAGAAACATACCAGGGGACTCCAATTTAATCCCATCAAGGTGGCATGTACCAATGCCATCTCACTAGTCCAAGTGATCAATTTCAGTTCACAATTGATCATAATGAAAGGACTAAGAGTCAAAGGAAGCACATAAACAAGTCTAGTACCTGCTAATACCAACTGATAGAATAAATAAAGGGGAGAGTGATCCAACATGGGAAGCGAGATACTCAGCAGACTCATAGAATGGTGGATGTCCTAAACAGCACTCTGGCCTCAGAATCAGCCCTAAAGGCATTCCGATCTGGCTGAAAAGCCCATGAGAGTATTTCAGGCATGGAAAGCAAAGACACTCTGGCAAAAAACAAACAAACAAATCCTAAATGAAAGATCTCTGTGAGTGAGATCCCAGTGGAAAGAACAGGTCTTCAAAGAAGGAGGTACCTTTCTCTGAAGGGAGGAGAGAACCTCCACTTTGAATATGACCTTGTCTAAACAAGATAAGAGTCGGAGAACTCAGAGGGCTTCCATAGCCTTGGAAACTCATGACTGGTGCATCAGGAGATTACTGATGCCATAGACAGAAGTGTCAATTTGTAAAGTCAACAACAGGAGTCACTGTGCACTTACTCCTCATGTAGGATCTCTGTCCTTAATGTGCTGTACATTGAGACTTAATGCTATAATGAGTACTCAAATAGTATATATCGCTTTGTGTTTCTATGGGGGTGCAAACTGTTGAAATCTTTACTTAATGTATACTAAACTGATCTTCTGTAAAAAAAAAAAAAAAAGAAGAAATTATCAACTCCCAACTTGACTCTCACTGGGATTAAACATGACAATAGGTCTGATCTGATTTCATCATCATTTAAAAAATCATCTATTATTTTTCACTTTAGGTTTGTGTGGGAGCAAGCTGTTGAAATCTTTACTTAATGTATGCTAAACTGATCTTCTGTATATTAAGAGAATCGAAAATGAATCTTGATGTGAATGGAAGGGGAGAGGGAGTGGGAAAGGGGAGGGATGCGGTTGGGAGAGACGATATGGGGGGGAAGCCATTGTAATCCATAAGCTGTACTTTGGAAATTTATATTCATTAAATAAAAGTTAAAAAAATTACTTACATTAAAAATATAATACATAAAAAAACTCAATTTCTAGGAAAAATTTTCACTCATATATGGTTTTTTTTTTTAAGTTTATGGATTTGCTTCTGATTGCTTTTGAGTAATCCTATGATTAAGTTTTTGAATTTTATTTCTGGCATTTTGTCATTCTCTTCATCATCACATTCTAACATTGAAATATTTTTGTCTTCCTTTGGAGAGCTCATGTTGTCTTCCTTATTCCTGCTTCTTGAATTTCTGCATTCAGTTTTTGGCATTTGTGGAGTTACTTGTTGGTCTTTTCCTCTGATAGCTGTTATCTTTGAATTATGCCTCTGTGACTTAGTGGAATGTCTGTACTTTCTGTGAATACCGCAGTACCAAGAGGTGTGTGCTGGATATGGCCAGACAATCCTGATCGGTGCTTCAGGGTGGGTCAAGGAGCCAGGTAACACCCAAGTTGGGCATGATCTCTTCTTAACAGAATGGGGAGGAATGGTTACCTCTGTTGGTGTGATCACACCCTCACCTCCTCTCCTACAAACTGAGCAATGTCTGGTATTATCTCCCAGGTGGGTTCAACACTCATCTGCACCATTGTATGAACTACACAAATGATGTGCAGTCCTCACTGTGAGTATAGTTTCTGCTGCAATGACCTCCCCCAGGCCACCAACGAGCTCCAAATTTGTGGATTTGCACCCAGTGATTGTCCAGAGACCCAGTGACACCCTACACCCTCTCATGTAGCCACCAAGTTCCACTGTCTCAGCACTCAAGGCTCCCACAGTTGCTGGGTATGCAGATTCCACTCTGCCCTTCCAGCCAGTTCAGTGAACAGAGAAGCAGTGTTCCCTGAGCAAACTCCAACTGGATAGCTGGAGCCCCAGAGCCTGTGGTATGTGAGGATATTGGGGGCACCTCACAGTCCTGCAGGGGTACCCAGTCACTGTCAATCCTCCAAGCCAGTCTCACAGTCAGTGGGGACTGTGGATTTTTCCCTCCACTAGAAAATCTGAATCACACATGTATGAGAGCTACTGGCCAAATGTTGCCCTCTCTCCACCACTGCTGCCAGTATTGCCAAGAAGATGGCATCCTGTCTCAGCCAGTTGCTGTGCATGCACACAAAGGCTTCTGTAGCTGCCACTCAAACCTAAAGTGGCACCCTCTTTTCCTCAGCCAGGCAGTGGATGTTGTTGTGGGGAGGATTGGGTGAGCTAAATGTTCCCCCTTTATTATCTCTGGGTCCTCAGGTAGTGTCTAAAAACTGCTAGCCCCTTGTGCTACAGTCTGGACTCACACCACGCTCTCCCTTAAGCTATATCACTATGGTTTGCTTCAGTCTGGTCTCACCTCTCTCTCTGAGCTGCCACCTGCTCCAGCTCTCAACTTCTGCAGTTGTGTCTTGTTTATGGGTTCATGTTTTGAGTCTGCACCTTCCACACAGGTCCACAGCATTCCTCTTCCTTTTGTAGAATTTCTAGTACAGTTTTCTCTTGAATTCTCCCCTGAGAGTACACTTACTACACCTTTTTTTTTTACTATTTATTCTTAGCCTAGTGCTAAGAATATGACATGCTAAGTATGTCAGTCCCTCATCCACCATCTATAGAGAGCCCAAAAATTAACCCACAAACATATAGCCAACTAATTTAAAAATATGTATGTATTTATTTATTTGAAATGAAGAGTTAGATAGAGAGAGAGACAGTAAGACACTGATTAACACATGATCACAATTGCTGGGGCTGAGCCAGGCTGAAATTAGGAACCTGGAGTGTCTTCCCAGTTCACTACGTGGGTGCGAGGGCCCAAACACTTGGGCCATCCTATTCTGTTTTCCCAGCTGCACTAGCAGGGAGCTGGATTGGAAGTGGGGCAGCTGGGACTTGAACCAGAACCCATTTGGGATACTGGCATCATAGGTGGCAACTTAACTTGCTATGTTACATGCCAGTCTCTAGTCAACAGATTTTTGACAAAAGTGCTCAGACCACAGAACAGAGTAAGGAAAATCTCTTCAACAAGTATTGCTGAAAAATTGGGTATGTAGGAGAATGAAATTAGATCCACACCTCTTCCCATCTACAAAAATCAACTCGAGCTAAATTTAAGACCTTTGACTATGAAGTTTCTGGATGAAAATGTAGGGAAAACACTCCAAGATATTGGCATAGAGGATGACTTCTTGGACAAGACCCCCAAAACACAGATGAAAAAATGCAATCAAACAGATAGGATTATATAAAATTCAGTAGCTTTTATACAGCAAAGGTAACCATCAATAAAGAGACATTCAACAGAATAGGAAAATTAGTTGCAATCTACTATCTGACAAAGGGTTAATATCCAGACTATATCAACCACTTGGACAACTCAACAACAACAAAAAATACCAATCCAGTTAAATAATAGGCAAAGGACCTCAATAGATAGTATTCAAAAGAAGAAATGCAATGAGTTTCGTGGTGAAATTGAGAAGAATCAATTAGAAAACTTTAAAAGAAATGTGATATTGCTCTGACACTATAGAATGAGATCACCATGAGACATATATTGTTGAACAGATATAGAATACTTTGGGTATTAGAGAACTTAAGAGTCAAATCACATGTAAAGCAATCTATGTCCTAGATATATGAAATAAGGCCATGTTATAAAGTATGATATTTTAAATTTAGCTTGCCAATTATAAAGTTCATTAAATGTAGAATCAATTTCTTTCACTGAAAAATAATTTGGATTTAACTATAACATAAATGATGAATTACTTAAACTGAAGATGGATTGAAAATGACTTTTTTGGAAAACCAAGTTGAGTTTATTAAAGATGAGGCTGACTTAACATTAAGAAAAAATATAGGCCAGCGCTGTGGCTCAATAGGCTAATCCTCTGCCTTGCAGCACCGGCACACCGGGTTCTAGTCTCAGTCAGGGCGCTGGATTCTGTCCCGGTTGCCCCTCTTCCAGGCCAGCTCTCTGCTGTGGCCTGGGAGTGCAGTGGAGGATGGCCCAAGTGCTTGGGCCCTGTACCCCATGGGAGACCAGGATAAGTACCTGGCTCCTGCCATCGGATCAGCGCGGTGCGCCAGCCACGGCAGCCATTGGAGGGTGAACCAACGGCAAAGGAAGACCTTTCTCTCTGTCTCTCTCTCTCACTATCCACTCTGCCTGTCAAAAAAAAATATATATATATATATATATAATCATATTAACACAGTGAAGGAAAACCAAAATTATCTCAAAATATGGAATAAAAACTTTTTGTAAAATCCCACGATCTTCCAAGGTATGCAAGAGCCTCTTACATATCAGGGAAAGGCTCCATGTCTCTGCCAGCATCGACACGGAGGAGTTGGAAAAGGCAGCCACAGAACCAGAGTTGCTAAAGGGGACAGAACAGGAGTCAGAAAAGGAAGCCATAGAAGCTGGTGTCAGCAACAGGAAGTGGGTGCTGCCAGAAATCCTCTACATGGACCTTGTCCTGCTGTACATCCATCTCTTACAGGTGGACAACCTCTTATTTTTTTTTTAAGATTGTTTATTTGAAAGTCAGAGTTACACACAGAGAGGAGGAAAAGCAGAGAGAGAAAGGTCTTCCATCTGCTAGTTCACTCCCCAATTGGCCGCAATGGCAAGAGCTGTGCCAATCCAAAGCCAGGAGCCAGGACCTTCTTCTGGGTCTCCCATGTGGGTGCAGGGGCCCAAGGCCTTGGGTCTTAGCAGAGAGCTGGATTGGAAGTGAAGCGGACACAACTTGAACTTGTGCCCACATGGGATTCTGGCGCTGTAGGTGGAGCCTTTACCTGCTACACCACAGCACCAGCCCCAACAACCTCTTCTGATGCAAAGTATTTCAGGCAGAAGAATGGTTCCTGAATGCAAGAAATGGTAGCAGTAACCACAGGAGGAAAAAAGAGGTTGAAATACAGAAAGGTCTATATGAGGGCTGGGTAGAGTTTCAGGACTAGTGCATAGCTAAGCAGGTGGCACCATTCTGCACACCATGCCCATTGTTGCCTGCAGGCTCAGCACCGTTTCACCTGATCCCACCTCAGTGAACATGTTGTCTTTGAGAGACAAGTGAGAATGCAACACTTGAGAGCAGAGGTTGCCCAAGCCAAGCATGAGACTGACTTCTGTCTTTAAAGTGTGGAGCAAGAACAGCACTTCTTTGCTGCTGATGGGGACCCTGCTCAATTGAATGGCTCCTAGACATTTGCCCAGTGTCCACTAGGCAGGAGCTAAGTGCCTGAATGCAGCAGCATCATGAGGGCATGAACAGACTTGCTTGGCTACAGTCTGGAACCAGGTGCACTCTAACCAGGGGTTCCTTGCCAAGATCTTTGAAAACCCATCATCCTCAGAGAACACAGAAGGCCCTTCCCTGGTCAGGGAAGTCATGGTATGAAGTTCAGGGAATGGAGTACCCTTATTATGGACCTGATTCCCAATCACAATCTTCAGACATGGGCCAGTCTTCACTGTTTTCCAGATAATTCCTGGAAAATGTACTGGGAAGATGATAGAGTAAATCTGAAAGAACTTGATGTGCTCCTACAGGTGGAAATGTTCGATGAATGAATTGTTAGATTCAGACCACTGTGAAGATGGATAAATCCTAGAGGGGAGCTGGGAACAGATGCTCCACAGGTGCACTTCAAAGTGTTGGTGTTAGACAAGGGAGGGTTTGCAAACAGGAGAACAAAGCATCCATGGGGCCTCAGAAAATCAATATTAAAGCACTAAGAGGCATAGAGAACTCAGACATCACAATTAACTAAGAAAATTAAACACAATGACTGGTCATTCAAGATGTTAAATTACAGAGAATGATAATTTTTGGGGTTTTGCTTCTACTACTTTTTTTTTTCTGCCAGAGACCCTTTATTTAAGGTATACACACTTCATTCATTTCAAAAATGCAAAATTAGCAACATAGAAATTCTTACATTACCTGCCCTCCCACCCAAACTCCCACCCTTCCTCCTCCTCCCTTTCCTACTCTCATTTTTACTTTTTACTAAGATCTATTTTCAATTAACTCTGTACACAGGAGATTAACTTTATACACACGAGATCAACCCTATACTATGTAAAGAGTTCAACAAATTGTATGAAAAAATAAACCTGCTCCTCAACAGTTGAGACAAAGGCTGTCCAAAGTCATCACATATCAAAGTGTAAATTTCACTTCTATAGATTATCTTTTAGGTGCTCTATTAGTTACCACAGATCAGGGAGAACATATGGTATTTTTCCTATGGGGACTGGCGTATTTCACTAAGTTGTTTTCCAGTGGCATCTATTTTGTTGCAAATGACAGGATTTCATTTTTTCCACTGTGCAGTATTACATGTTGTACATATCCCATAATTTATTTATCTAGTCATCAGTTGATGGACATTTAGGTTGATTCCATAGCTTAGCTATTGTAAATTTAACTGCAATAAACATGGGGGTACAGATAACTCTTTCATATGCTGATTTCATTTCCCTTGGTTATAACTCCCGTAATGGGATGGCTGGGTCATACAGTAGGTCTCTATTCAGATTTCTGAGATATCTCCATACTGTCTTCCACAGTGGCTCTACCAGTTTACATTGCCACCAACAGTGGATTTGGGTACACTGTTCCTTACGTCCTTGCCAGCATTTGTTGTTTCTTGATTTCTGTATGAAAGCCATTCTAGCTGGCGCTGCGGCTCACTAGGCTAATCCTCTGCCTTGCGGCGCCGGCACACTGAGTTCTAGTCCTGGTTGGGGTGCTGGATTCTGTCCCGGTTGCCCCTCTTCCAGGCCAGCTCTCTGCTGTGGCCAGGGAGTGCAGTGGAGGATGGCCCGCGGCGGCCATTGGAGGGTGAACCAACGGCAAAGGAAGACCTTTCTCTGTCTCTCTCTTTCACTGTCCACTCTGCCTTTCAAAAAATAAAAAAAGAAAGCCATTCTAATGGGTAGTCAGGTGAAACATCATTATTGTTTTGATTTTCACTTCTCTGAAGGTTAGTGATCCTGAGCATTTTTTTATGTGTCTGTTGGCCATTTTCATTTCTTCTCTTGAAAAACACCTGTTTAAGTCCTTTGCCAATTTCTTAACTGTGTTGTTTGTTTTGTTGTTGACTTTCTTGAGCTCTCTATATATTCTGAATATTAATATTTTGCTAGTTGCATAATTTGCAGATAATTTCTGCCATTCTGTCTGTTGCCTTTTCACTTTTCTGAGTGTTTCTTTTGCAAAGCAGAAGCTTCTCAATTTGATGTCATCCCATTTGTTAATTTTGGATTTGGTTGCTTGTGCCTCTGGGGTCTTTTCCAAGAACTCTGACTGTCTTGCAGGGTTTCTCCAATGTTCTCTAATAATTTGATGGTATTGGGTTGTAGGTCTTTGATCCATTTTTAGTGGATTTTTGGGTAAGGTGTAAGGTAGTAATCTTGCTTCATACTTCTGCATGCAGACATCCTGTTTTCCCAGCATCATTTGTTGATGAGGCTGCCGTGTCTCCAGGGATTGCTTTTAGCTCCTTTATTAAATATAAGTTGGTTGTAAATGCATGGATTAATTTCTGGTGTTTTGTTCTGTTACATTTGTCTATTCATCTGTTTTTGTGCTGGTATCAGGCTGTTTTGATTATAAATGCCCTGTAGTATATCTTAAAATCTGATATTGTGATGCCTCTGGCTTTGTTTTTGTTATAAAAAAGATTACTTTAGCTATTAGAGATCCCCTGTGCTTCAAAATGAATTTCAGAACCATTTTTTCTATTTCTGAGATTTTGATTGGTATCACATCAGATCTGTAAATTTCTTTCAGTTGTATGGGCATTTTGATGATATTGATTTTTACAATTTATGAACATGGAAGATTTTTCCATTTTTTAATGTCTTCTATTTCTTTAATGTTTTGTAATTCTCATCATAGAGATCTTTGACATCCTTGGTTAAATTTATTCTGAGATTTTTAATGTTTTTGGCGCTATTGTGAATGGGATTGATCTTAGAAGTTTTTTTTTCCTCAGCCATGATATTATGTATACAAAAGCTATTGATTTCTTGTGTTAACTTTATATCCTGCCACTTTACGAAAAGCTTCTATGAGTTAGAATAGTCTCTGAGTGGAGTTTTTTGGATCCCCTATATATATAGAATTATGTCATCTGCAAAGAGGATAGGTTGACTTCCTCCTTCCAATTTGTTTCCCTTTGATTTTTTTTTTCTTGCCTAATGGCTCTGGCTAAAACTTCCAGGACTATGTCGAATAGCAATTATGAGAGTGCTCATCATTGTCTGGTTCTGGATCTTCAGGGGATATCTTCCTGCTTTTCCCCATTAAATAGGATGTTGTCTTGGGCTAATATAAATTGCCTTAATTGTATTGAATAGTGTTCCTTATATACCCAATTTTCTTAAAGTTTTCATCATGAAAGGGTGTTGTATTTTATCGAATGTTTTCTCTACATTTATTAAGATAATCATATAGTTTTTGTTCTTCATTTTGTTAATGTGATGTATCACATTGATTGGTTTGGGAATGCTGAACCATCCCTGCATACCAGGGATAAATCCCACTTGGTCTGGGTGAATGCTCTTTCCAATGAGTTGTTGTTTTTGATTGGCTAGTATTTTGTTGAGAATTCTTGTCTATGTTCACCAGAGAATTTGGTCTGTAGTTTGTTGTATCTTTTTCAGATTTTGGAATAAGGTGATACAGGCTTCATAGAAGGAGTTTGGGAGGATTCCCTTCATTTCTATTGTTTTTAATAGTTTGAGAGGAATTGGTGTTAATTCTTCTTTAAATATCTGATAGAATTTAGCAGTGAAGCCATCCAGTCCTGGGTTTTTCTTTTTCTGGGAGCGTCTTTATTAGTGATTCAATTTCTGTCTTGATTATTGGTCTGTTTATGTCCATGTCTTCCTCGCTCAATTTAAGTAGGTTTTCTGTGTCCAGGAATCTATCCATTTCTTCTAAGTTTCCTGATTTGTTGGCATAGAGCTCTTTGTAGTAATTTCTGATGATTCATTTTATTTCTGTGATATCTGCCATTATATTTTATTTTCTTCTCTGATTTAATTGATTTGGGTCTTTTTTTTGATTAGTTGGGCCAATGGTGTGTCTTTTTTTGTTTATTTATTTTTCAAAACTCAACTCTTATTTTTACTGATCTTTTGTATATATTTGTTTCAATTTTGTTTTTTCTTTATTCATTTCTTTTCTCCTACTAATTTTGGATTTGGTTTGCTGTTTTTCTTGTTCCTTGAGATGCATTGATAGCTCATTTATTTTGTGCCTTTCCAATTTCTTGATGTAGGCACCAATTGCTATAATCTTTGTTCTTAACACAGCTCTTGCTGTATCCCATATGTTTTGATATGTTTTGTCATCTTCGTTCATTTCCAGCAGTTTTTCTTTTGATTTCTTCTATGACCCAGTGTTAATTCAGGAGCCTGTTTTTCAGTCTCTATATGTTTGTATATGTTCTAGAGTTTGAGTTGTTGATTTCCAGCTTCATTCCATTGTGATCCAAGAAGATGCATGGTATGATTTTGATTTGTTTTAATTTGCTAAGACTTGCTTTATGGTCTAGTATTCAGTCTATCCTAGAGAAAGTTTTACACATAGTGAGAAGAATGTATATTCTGTAACTGTAGGATGAAAAGTTCTGTAGATATCTATTAGGCCTGTTTGGTCTATAGTGTCAATTCACTCTGTTACTTCCTTGCTGATTTTCTGCCTTGTTTATCTGTCCATTGCTGAAAGTAGGGTATTGAAAACCCCCATTACTATTGTATTTGAGCTTATGTCTCCCTTTAGATCCATTAATATATCTTTTAAATAGCCACATGTCCTTTAATTGGGTGCATACATGTTTATTATAGTCACATCTTCCTGTTGAATTATTTCTTTGATCTGGCATGGTTATTATGTATGTCCTAAATGGCAGTCTCCCTCTTTCAGCTATTAACAGGATGCCAGTGCCAGGTGGTCAGGGAGATGAAAACATGCCCTCCCTTTGTTCTTCTCTATGTTGGCAGGTACACTGTCCCCCACAGGGCTCCAAGCCAGAGTTGTACCTGGCTTTACCTTCAGCTTTATCTCAGTGGCTTGGGCTGTTGCAATATGGTCTCGCCTCACTCTCCAAAGTTGGTGCTGAGGTGCTCAGTTGCTGGGGTCCTGTGTTGTGTTCATGCTCATGCTGCATGTCTACACCCTCCATGTAGATCCACAGTGTCCCTCTAACTTGCATGGAGTTTCCTCTGCAGTTTTCTCCCTAACTCTTCCCTGAGATTTCACTCTCTCCATTTTTTAAAAAACTATCTTCCCCCAGACTAGAGTCGTAAGCTCCCTTCCTATTCTGCCATCTTGGAAATCCTCTGCTACTTGTTTGTTTAGATGCCTTCTCTCTGTCAACTTAATGTTCCATGTGTATATTATGGTGAAATAGACAATCCTACTTTGTAAAATATTGTGGCAATGTTATGATCTTGATAGATGCACTGTACTTGGAAATTTGGAGGCATAAAAATAACCATACAAGAAGAAAAGAAACAGAAACCCAAGAGTCAAGAGAAAAACTTTCTTGTTATAAGGTGTCTGTCTATATCTACAAAGATTCTATAGTAACCATATTTAGCAGTGGAATAATCAATTTTTCCTGTGAGATTTAGAAGGAAACCAAGATTCCCACTATTACTACTTTTATTCAACAATGTGCTAGAGATCCCAAACAATGCAATATTGTAAGAAGATTAAATGAGAGCTAGAATACATTAAAAGGATATTAGATTGCATATATAGAAAATTAAAAAAATTCAGGATAAATTAAAACTTGGACAGTTACTGCATTCAAGGTTGATATAGAACAATCACTTTCTGAAGTTGTTCCAGTGTTAGCCATTGGGTACTCTAAGTGGGCTTCTGTCACCTTTTGCAGATACTCCCCAACACTGTAGCTTTATCTCTCATTTTTAAAAACATTTTTAAGGTTTATTTTGAAAGGCAGAGTTAGAGAGAAGACACACACACACACACACACACAGTTTTCCATCTACTAATTCACTCCCCAGATGGCCTCAAAGGCCTGGGCTGGACCAGGCAGAAGACAAGATCCAGAAGCTTCTTTCAGCTCTCCCACATGTGTGCAGGGGCCCAAGCATTTGGGTCATCTTCTGCTTCTTTGCCAGGCCTGTTAGCAGGGAGCTAAATCAGGGGTGGAGACTGAAACAGTGCCCATATGGGATGCTGGTGCTGCAAATAGAGGCTTAATCTGCTGTGCTACAGCACTGGTCCCTCACTGTGGATTTCATGTTGAAGCTTTTTATTTTAGCTTTCTGACATTGCAAGTTGTTCTAAGGTCATCTTGTAAGTTAATTGTATCAGCCCTATTATGAACCATTTGTCCAAGGAGCCCAGTTCTTTTTCTGGAGAAAATATTAGAAATCAAGATCTACATACTAGGTATGCTCACTAATGTGAGCTTTATATTACTTTATAATGTGATGTTCTCACTGACGTCATTGCTTTAAAGTTCTCTCAGTACATCCTGTTTGTGTTATACTTTAAATTTTTAAAAAAAGGGGTGAAGGAACAATAGCAACAGCAAATTATGGCATGTAGTTAAAGTAGGAATACATGTCTTGAAATAAAACAGTTTTCATACACACAGAAGTGAAACAAGGTTTAAAACAACTGTGTAACTATTTAATCTGAAGTAATATGTACCACACTCAAAGTAGGTTTACAGGGCACCTTTTTTTTGTTAATCTCTATCTCAACAAAGCATATACAATTTTTATTTATTTTTTAACTTTTATTTAGTAAATATAAATTTCCAAAGTACAGTTTATGGATTACAATGGTTTCCCCCCATAACTTCCCTCCCACTCGCACCCCTCCCATCTCCCACTCCCTCTCCCATTCCATTCACATCAAGATTCATTTTCAATTATCTTTATATACAGAAGATCAATTTAGTATATATTAAGTAAAGATTTCAACAGTCTGCACCCACACAGAAACACAAAGTATAAAATACTGTTTCAGTATTAGTTATAGCATTACTTCACATTGGACAACACATTAAGGACAGATCCCACACGAGGAGTAAGTACACAGTGACACCTGTTGTTGACTTAACAATTTGACACTCTTGTATGGTGTCGGTAATCTCCCTAGGCTCTAGTCATCAGTTTCCAAGGCTATGGAAGCCTCTTCAGTTCGCCAACTTCGATCTTATTCCGACAGGGTCATAGTCAAAGTGGAAGTTCTCTCCTCCCTTCAGAGAAAGGTACCTCCTTCTTTGATGGCCCGTTCTTTCCACTGGGATCTCACTCACAGAGATCTTTCATTTAGGTTTTTTTTTTTTTTCTTTTTCCCAGAGTGTCTTGGCTTTCCATGCCTAAAATACTCTCATGGGCTCTTCAGCCAGATCTGAATGCCTTAAGGGCTGATTATGAGGCCAGAGTGCTATTTAGGACATCTGCCATTCTATGAGTCTGCTGTGTATCCCACTTCCCATGTTGGATCGTTCTCTCCCTTTTTGATTCTATCAGTTAGTATTAGCAGACACTAGTCTTGTTTGTGTGATCCCTTTGACTCTTAGACCTATCAGTGTGATCACTTGTGAACTGAAATTGATCACTTGGACTAGTGAGATGGCATTGGTACATGCCACCTTGATGGGATTGTATTGGAATCCCCTGGCACATTTCTAACTCTACCATTTGGAGCAAGTCCGGTTGAGCATGACCCAAATTTTACATCTCCTCCCTCTCTTATTCCCACTCTTACATTTAACAGGGTCACTTTTCAGTTAAATTTAAACACCTAAGAATAATTGTGTGTTAATTACAGAGTTCAACCAATAGTACTACAACAAAAAAAATACTAAAAGGATAAAGTATTAAATTGTACATCAACAGTCTGGACGAGGGCTGATCAAGTCACTGTTTCTCATAGTGTCCATTTCACTTCAACAGGTTTCCCCTTTGTTGCTCACTTAGTTGTCACTGACCAGGGAGAGCATATGATATTTGTCCCTTTGGGACTGGCCTAATTCACTCAGCATGATGTACAATTTTTATAATGATAAAAAAATAATAGTTTCAACTGTGGAAAAGATCTTACAAACAAATAAGAATTTTAATTGATTGATCACAAAACATTGCTCCAACAAAATCTTAATAAATATTTTCAAATATCTAAAATGAAAAACAGAAGCAGTTCAGACAATTGCATTAAAAGGTTTGCATAATTACACACATTTTGGTTCTTCTACATTCTTTCTTTAAACTAAGTTTTTAAGTTTGGAACTATGTTAACTTGCAAATAAAAATGCAAGGGAACAGCTTCTATGGAGTTACTATCTTGAAAATAAAATTCCTACCACCATAGAGAATTGTGATTTTTTTTAGAATCAAAACAATCTGAATAACTTTTTGCATTAAAAAGTTTTGAAGAATTATCCTAGGAAATGTACACAGTAGGTGTACAGTATTTATACAATTGATGTTATCATATTCTCTGGTCCACCACCACCAAAAACATATCTGACCTCAACTAGAATGGGTGAAGGTGAGCCAGGAAGACATCAAGAAATTTTAACTTAGAGAGGAACACGGCGACATTTTCACTATTTATTCGCCAACTTTCTTCCCTGTGGCGCTGGGCAGAGTGTGTTTGGCTGCGGCCCGGCAGTGGGTTTGCTCTGGGTCACCCGCCAACTTTGCTTTAAGTGAGATGAATGCAGGGACAAAGAAGTAATTACAGGGGGCAGGGCTGTGGGCAGCCCTGCCTGTGGGGGAAGGTCAGGGTACAGATGTACACTCCTCATTTGTCAAGCTACAGAAATAAGACTGTCTTCTGTAAAACATATGGCACAAACAGGATATTTCAAGAATGGTCAGTTAATGGCCAAATAAGAGTGTTGGGAATAACTCCCTAGCTGTTTTGAATACAGATAATATTGGAACAACCAGGAAAAAAAAAGGTTACAGGTGTGAGGAGTACTACATTGTAGCATTGGGGATATGCAGGATGAATAGACTTGTAAATAATTTAGAGGGAAGAATAAAAATTACCTTTTGCCTAGATATTAGGTACAGAGGTAATTCATGGGTTTCTGGTGTGGATGATTAATGGATTTGGGTAGTAGTGCCCACTATTTTATGGTAGACCACGAGGTAGGATTGGATGGAAGTAGAACTGTAAAGGGTGCATATTTGCTTGGGGGAGGAGATGGATAATTTTTTTGATGATTTATTTATTTGAAGGGCAGAGTTACAAACAGAGGGAGAGAGAGACATAGAGAAATCTTCCATCTGGTGGTTCAGTCCCCAAATGGCTGCAGTGGCCAGAGCTGGGCCAGTCCAAAGAAAGGGAGACTGTAGCTTCTTCCAAGTCTCCTTCATAATGCAGTGGCCCAAGCACTCGGGCAATCTTCCTCTGCATTCTCAAGCACATTAGTAGAGAACTGGATTGGAAATGAAGCAGCTGGGACTCAAACTGGTACCCATATGGGATGCTGGCGATACAGGTGGCAGCTTTACCCTCTATGCCACAATGCCAGCCTCAGGGATGGACATGTTTATTTGAAAATCCTTGAATGTTGAAGAGTAGGTTGTTGAATTCTGTAGCTGATAGAGTTCTACCTGAGGAAAGGGAGTGGGTTTGACAAATGAGAAGCCAAAATTACAACACCTTGTTGGCATGTTCATATCACTATTAAACACGTGGAAAAAGGCTCAAAACAGTCAGTAGGCTGGTTCTGATCCCATGGCAAGCATCTCCCATTGTTGACATGATTCCTTTGATTTGGAATTCCTAGCTTATCAAGTTTATTATTATATTAGGATTTTAATATAGCCTAGAAAGAATGCACAGACAGGCTGACACTGGAAGTCAAATTTCTCATTGTAAAGTAGTTGGTATTCTGGCTTATGTATTGATAATTTGAATTTTGCTGGTCTGGGGGAAATCCTCATTAAGACCAGTCACCACAGAGTGACACGACACATGGGATCTTAACCTTGGTGAAATACCACTTATGGCAGCTGGCTGGTCTTGCTAGTCTCTGAACTCAAGTGATTTCAGGAATACCCACAGAGGCCAAGCCACTGGAATCAGGAAGCTCTACTGGTACCAGATGTGTGGCAGAAAGTGCTTGTGTTCCACCAGGAGGTGTCATCTAAAGAATGACTCCTGATCTCTACCAAGGTCTGTTGCATGGTGCTGCTTCAATGTTTCAAACCTTAGCTGATTTTGAAATTTATAGAATCCTCAAGGCTCTCCCCTAGATGCATTAGCCAAAACCACATGAAGGTGTAAAGAGCACCTTTGTTTATGAACAATTCATATGTAAAGTCCTATTCCTTCAATTTACATGTCAGAAACTGGCAATGCATTAATGAAGTCATCTCATTCATCCATTCACTCACCTACTAATTCCCTAACTGCCTATTATAAGACTACTATGAGCTACCTGTTATGCTGAGTTGCTAGTGACACAATTCTAGAGGACTGTCTCTGTGGTACCTATACCCCCTTGAGAATGGGCTCAAGGTTCTATCTGGTATCTACCCTATACTAAGGATAAAAGGGGAGAGGAAGAAGGTGATATGGAAAATACTCCTCTGAAGTATTTCAGGCATGGAAAGCCAAGACAATGTGGCAAAAAATGGCCTACAGGAAAGATCTCTGTGAGTGAGATCCCAGTGGAAAGAAGGGGCCATCAAAGAAGAAAGTACCTTTCTCTGAAGGGAGGAGAGAACTTCCACTTTGACTATGACCTTGTCTAAATAAGGTCAGAGTTTGTGAACTCAAGAGGCTTCCATAGCTTGGCAGCTCATGACAAGAGCCTGGGGTGATTACTGACATCATAAATAAGAGTGTCAATTGTTAAATCAACAACAGGAGTCACTGTGTACTTGCTCCTCATGTAGGACCTCTGTCCTTAATGTGTTATACTATGAGAATTAACGGTATAACTAGTACTCAAACAGTACTTTATACTTTGTGTTTCTGTGGGTGAAAACCATTGAAATATTTTCTTAGTATAGAGTTGATCTTCTGTATATAAAGATAATTAAAAATGAATCTTATTGAAGAATAGGATGGGAAAGGGAGTAGGAGATGGGATGGTTTGCGGGTGGGAGGATGGTTATGGGGGAAAGAACTGCTATTATCCAAAAGTTGTACTTTTGAAATTTATATTTATTAAATAAAAGTTTTCTATTAAATAAAAGTTTTCTATTAAAAAAAAGAAAATACTCCTCTGAAGCCACTCAGTGTGCATTTAGTCAGAAAGTGATTCTCCTGTAAAAGTCATTGTTTTTCCCTTGGAAAGCTTTATTTATTTAATAAAAATAATTTTCATAGGTACAGCTTTAGGAATATAGTGGTTCTTTTCCCCATATCCACCCTCCCACCCTTACTCCTGTCTGACATCTGCAGCTGGGACGAGAACCAGTGCCCATATGGGATGCCAGTGCTTCAGGCCAGGGAGTTAACCTGCTGTGCCACAGTACCACCCCCTACTTATCTTTATATACAGAAGACCAACTCTATACTAAGTAAAGATTTCAACAGTTTGTATCCAAATAGAGACACAAAGTATAAAGTACTATTTGAAGACTAGTTTTACCATTAATTCTCCTAGTACAATTCACTAAGGATAGAGGGTCCTATATGGGGAGTAAGTGCACTGTGACTCCTGTTGTTGATTTAACAATTGATACTCTTATTTATGATATCAGTGATCACTTGATGCTCTTGTCATGAGCAGCCAAGGCTATTGATGCCTTCTGAGTTCACAAATTCCATCAATATTTAGACAGGGCCATATGTAAAGTGGAAGTTCTCTCCTCCCTTCAGAGAAAAGCACCTCCTTATTTGATGGCCCCTTATTTCCACTGGGATCTCACTCACAGAGATCCTTTGTGGAGATCTTTTTTGCCACAGTGTCTTGGCTTTCCATGGCTGAAATGCTCTCATGGGATTTTCAGCCAGATTCAAATGTCTTAAAGGCTGATTCTGAGGTCAGAGCACTGTTTAGAGGGTTTTTCATTCTATGAGTCTGCTGTGTGGCCAGTTTCCCAGGTGGATCATTCTCTCCTTTTTAACTCTATCTGTTGTTATTACCAGACACTTGGTCTTATTTATGTGATCCCTTTGTCATTTATTCCTATATATATATGATCAGTTACACACTTAAAATGATTACTTTACCATGTAAGATGGCATTAGTACCACCCAGCTTAATGGTGTTTGGAGTCCCAAGGCCAGATTTTAGCTTTACTCTTAGGGGCTAGTCAGTGGGAATGTGTGCAAATTTGTACATGTCCTCTCTCTCTTATTCCCACTATTAGTTTTTATGGGATCTATTTTTAATTAGATTTAAATACCTATGAATAATTCTGTGTTAAGTAAAGAATTCAACCAATGGTATTAGTAAAAAAAGAAAATACTAAAAAAATAAAATAATGAATTGTTCCTCAACAGTCAAGATAAAGGTTGATCAAGTCATTGCTTTCCATTAGTGTCAATTTCACTTCTGCAGGTTTCCTTTTAGATGCTTTGTTGGTTGTCATAGATCAGGGAGAACATAAGATATTTGTCCCTTTGGGACTGGCTTATTTCACTAAACATTATGTTTTCCAGATTCATCCATTTTGTTGCAAATGACCAGATTTCATTTTTTGACTGCTGTGTAATATTCCATAGAGTACATATCCCATAATTTCTTTATCCAGTCTTCTGTTGATGGCATTTAGGTTGATTCCATGTCTTAGCTATTATGAATTGAGCTGTAATAAACATATGAGTATAGATCATTATTTATTGATTTCATTTCCCTTGGGTAAATTCCGAGGAGTGAGATGGCTGGGTCATATGATAGGTCTATATTCAGATTGTGAGGTTTCTCCATACTGTCTTCCAGAGTTGCTTTACCAGTTTACATTACCACCAATAGTGGATTAGTGTACCTTTTTCCCCACATCCTTGCTAGCATTTGTTGTTTGTTGAATTCTGTATGAAAGCCACTTTAACTGTGGATAGTTTGACTTCCTACTTCCCAGTTTGTATCCCTTTGATTTCTTTTTCTTAACAAATAGCTTTGGCTAAAACTTCCAGGACTATATTGAATAGCAGTGGTGAGAGTGGATATTCTTGTCTGGACCAGATATTTTATAGTATTCTGTAGATTCCTAACAGCATTTTTTAGTTTTCTAGTTTCCTCTTCTTGCTTTGGTTTGACTGTATAGTTTCCATTGCTTTGTCTTTTATTATTATTATTATTATTTATTTGACAGATAGAGTTAGACAGTGAGAGAGAGAGGTCTTCCTTCCATTGGTTCACCCCCCAAATTGCCGCAGCTATGCCAATCCGAACCCAGAAGCCAGGTGCTTCTTCCTGGTCTCCCATGTGGGTGCAGGGGCCCAAGCACTTGGGCCATCCTCCACTGCCTTCCTGGGCTACAGCAGAGAGCTTGACTGAAAGAAAAGCAGCCAGGATGAGAACCCGGTGCCCATATATGCTAGCGCCACAGGCAGAGAATTAACCAAGTGAGCCATGTTGCGAACCCCATGTCTTCTAAGTACGATATTCTTTCTTCTGCTTCACCGATTCTGTTGTTAAGGATTTCTACCGCATTTTGTATTTGTTCTATTGAGTTCATAATTTCATTTGATTTCTCTTTAAGGTCTCAATTTCATGTTCTATTGAATTCTTCATTTCATTTTGATTTCTCTTTAAGATCTTAATTTCACTGGAGAAATTTTCTTTCATGTCCTGTACAGATTTCAGTAGTCCGTATATTTGCTTCTGATTACTTCAATGTAATATTAATATAAATTTTTTGAATTCCATTTCTTGCATTTCTTTTTTTCTTTTTTTTATTAAACATTTATTTATTTACTTGAAAGTCAGAGTTACGCAGAGGCAGAAACAGAGTCAGAGGGAGGGGGAGGGGGAGGAGGGGGGGAGGGGGAGGGAGGGAGAGTTTTCCATTCACTGGTTCACTCCCCCAATTGGCTACCATGGCCAGAACTGAGCCAATCCAAAGCCAGGAGCCAGGAGCCACTAGCTTCCCCCAGGTCTCCCACCTGAGTGTAGGGGCCCAAGGACTTGGGCCATTTTCCACTGCTTTCCCAGTCCATAGCAGAGAGCTGGATTGGAAGTAGAGCAGCCAGGTCTCAAACCAGTGCTCATATGGGATGCTGGCGCTTAAGGCCAGGGCGTTAACCCACTGCGCTACATGCCAGGCCCCTTGCATTTCTTTTGTCTTATCATCTTCACAATCTTGTATTGAAGTCTCATGTATAATATTCGTCTACTCTGTCCCAAGGACCACACAAAGGATCTGTTCAGTCCTCAATGTAAGATCAGTTTCCCCAGCAATGTCTCTCGCCAGATAACCAGGAAACCCTGAGCATGTGGAGTCTCCCATTGTGACTGCTCAAATCCCAGCCACACGGTGAATCCTCCCACTCACCCTCAGGTTTTTTTCCCAGTCCGTGTTCAGAAGCCTCAGATAGACACAAGCTCCTATTCCCATGTTAGTTCTCCCCATTAGAGTTAGCAGTCTCCTCTCGGCTTCTTTTCTTTTCTTCTTTTTTTTTTTTTTTTTTTTTTTTTGGACAGGCAGAGTGGGCAATGAGAGAGAGAGAGAGAGACAGAGAGAAAGGTCTTCCTTTTGCCGTTGGTTCACCCTCCAATGGCCGCCGTACCGGCGCACCATGCTGATCCGATGGCAGGAGCCAGGTACTTCTCCTGGTCTCCCATGCGGGTGCAGGGCCCAAGCACTTGGGCCATCCTCCACTGCACTCCCTGGCCACAGCAGAGAGCTGGCCTGGAAGAGGGGCAACCGGGACAGAATCCGGCACCCTGACCGGGACTAGAACCCGGTGTGCCAGCGCCACAAGGCGGAGGATTAGCCTATTGAGCCGTGGCGCCGGCCTCCTCTCAGCTTCTTGATAGGCATAGATACAGTTAACAGCTGCACCAGCTCGTCTTGTATGTCCAAAATGGCGCCCACTCTAACGGCTTTTCACAAGATGCCATTATAAAGTGATCAGGGCGAGAAATGTCCCATTCCGCCACCCCGCCCTTTTTTTCCTTCTCTAGTTTGGCTGGTATTTTATCCTCATGGGGCTCCAGTTTGGGTTCTGTGGGAAATCCCACAGGAGTCTCACAAAGAGTCATGGATCACCACTTACCTGGATAGGAGATGAACTGTGGAAACTCCACAGTAAAACATTGAGTTAGAAAGTTACCACTAGCCACAAAATAAATGTAAAGTGGAGTTATTCATAATAAGTCAGGAGCTGAGGCAATTCCTAACATCTTTTAGGGAGATGCTCCTAATCATACCAAGCAGACATCTCTGGTCCATCAGATAACAGTGTGCTAGGGGCAATACCTTCCTACCTACACTAACTGGACCATTCAAACACAAGTCAGGAACAGTATTGACTGGACTGTTCAAGCAAGGAGGAAACAGCATTGATTGGACAATAAGTCAGAGGATGGCAAACTGGATGGAGGACTGTCGGAAAATGAGGATAAAAAGGGGAGCCCTTGCACCGCTTTCCATCCTCTTGGGGATCATGGCCCGGTGTGTGTGAACCTCTGGATCTCCACACACCTGGAGCTGAAGAGGCAGCCCGTTACTCTGCACAGAGCAGGTAGCGGCACAAGCCAACAACGGACAAAGGGCCCAGTGCGTGTGAACCTCTGGATCTCTTCGCACTTGGAGCTGAAGAGTCAGCTTGCCAGCCCCCTTGCTAAGCGACACAAGGCAACTACTGGATCAAAAGCCGAGATGCCACCTCACCACCTTGCCTGGAGTCCTTGTCAGCCTGCTGCCAGAGTTGACCACAGAGCCGGACCAGGCCTCTCAGCAGGGGACCTCTCCAACTTCTCGCCTTGCCGTCTACCTGGGAACTGTGAGCCTACCGCCCAGAGTGACAGCCTTCCCATGACTTCCTGCCTGTAAGTGACTGATGCGAGATCCGTCTCTGCCGAGACATGGAGCGCTGGACCTTGAACACTGACACTCTTTTTCATGACCATGAGATGAAAAATCAGACACATGAAAAAATGCTCAGGATCCCTAGCCATCAGGGAAATTCAGATCAAAACCACAATGAGGTTTCACCTCACTCCGGTTAGATTGGCTTACATACAGAAATCAACCAACAACAGATGCTGGCGAGGATGTGGGGAAAAAGGGACACTAATCCACTGTTGGTGGGAATGCAAACTGGTAAAGCCACTATGGAAGACAGTTTGGAGAATCCTCAGAAACCTGAATGTAGCACTACCACAGGACCCAGCCATCCCACTCCTGGGAATTTACCCAAATGGAATTAAAGGGGAGAAAAAAAGAGCCATTTGCACCTCAATATTTGTTGCAGCTCAATTCACAATAGCTAAGACATGGAATCAACCTAATGTCCATCAACGGATGACTGGATAAAGAAACTATGGGATATGTACTCTATGGAACACTACACAGCAGTAAAAAACAATGAAATCCGGGCATTTACAACAAAATGGAGGAAGCTGGAAAACATCATGCTGAGTGAAATAAGCCAATCCAAAAGGGACAAATATCATATGTTCTCCCTGATCGATGGCAACTAAACAAACATCTAAAATGATTCCCATTGAAGTGAAATGGACACTATGAGAGACAATGACATGATCAGTCCTTGTCTAGACTGTTGAGGAACAACTTACTATTTTATTCCTTTTAGTATTGTTGTTGTTGTTGTTACTCTGTTTGTTCTACATAAGACCACTGGTTGAACTCTGTAATCAATGCACAATCATTCTTAGGCATTTAAAATTAACAGAAAAGTGATCTCTGTTAAACATAGGAGTGGGAATAAGAGAGGGAGGAGATATATAGGTTGGCACATGCTCACTCGGACTTACCTCCAATGGTAGAACTAGAAATGTGCCAGGGGATTTCAACTCAATCTTACCAAGGAGGCAGGTACCAATGCCAACGCACTTGGTAAAGTGATAAGTATAAATACACAACTGATCAAAAAGATAGGGTAAGTGTCAATGAGATTTCACAAATAAGACCAGTGTAAGCAACTAAAGAAGGATAGAATTAAAAGGGAGAGAATGATCCTGCGGGGAAAACAGGACACACAGCAGACTCATAGAATGGCAGCACTCCTGCCTCAGAATCAACCCTTGGGACATTCGGATCTGGCTAAAAGGTCCATGAGGGTCTCACAGGCATGGAAAGCCATTACACGGTGGCAAAAACCAATCTAAATGAAAGATTCTGGTGAACAAGACCCCAGCAGAAGGAACAGGCCATCAAGGAGAGAGGCGCCTTTCTCTGAAGGGAGGAAGGAACCTCCACTGTGATACGGCCTTGACTAAACAAATTCAGAGTCGGTGAACTCAAGGGGCTTCCATAGCCTAGACAGCTCATAGCAAGAGTCTCGGGTGATTGCTGACATCATAAATAAGAGTGCCAATTGTTGAATCAACAACGGGAGTCACTGGGTACATGCTCCCCACGTAGGATCTCTGTCCTTAATGTGTTTTACTATGAAACTTAAAGACAACACTACTAGTCGAACAGTACCCTATACCTTGTGCAGTTGTGTGAGTACAGCCTGTTGAAATCCTTGCTTAGTATATACTAAGTTGATCTTCAATATATGAAGGTAATTGAAAATGAAACTCGATGAAGGGCGGGATGGGAGAGGGAGTGGGAGAGGGGAGGGCCACGGGAGGGAGGGAGGTTGGTGGGGGGGAGCCACAACAATACAAAAGTTGCACTTTGTAAATTCACATTTATTAAATAAAAAATAACTATATAACAAACAAAAAAAAGAAAAAAAATAATGTTAGTAATATGTTATATAATATAACAATGCTTTGACCCTATGTTATGATGCCATGCAAGGTATCTGCAAATAATGCTGGAGACCTTGATGTACATATACTATTATAATTGTATAGCCCTCAAAATTACTTTAACACTGTATACTGTGATCTGTGGATTAATGAATTAGTTTAAGTAGTATTATTGACATTGATATTAATGGTAGTGATTCCAGTAGTCCTCTAGTCATTAAGGAAATAGTGTTACTCTGATAGTTAAGTGTTATTATAGTAAGTTAAGTAGAAGATAAGTAGTTATGTTAAGCTAAGTAGTTAAGCTAAGCTAAGTAGCTAAGTTAAGTAATTAAGTCATGATTAAGTAGTGGTGTTAAGTTTATTGTTAAGTGTATTAAATAGTATAGATTGATAAGTATATTGATACTGACAAATGTATTGACCTCAGTGAGCATGCTGATGAGTAGTGTGATAAAAAACCCCTGGTGTGTAAGCAATAAAATCTCTCATTGGAAAGATAGTCTTGTGTCCTGGTGTTCCTTTCTTCCTTGTGACTGACAAGTTGTACGTTGCACTTGCTACTGTCAAACTGCGTGACAGTAGGCGCTCGCAATAGCTTTTTGGGCTTTTTTTTTTTTTTTTTTTTTTTGGCTCTTCCTGCAGCTTTTTTACCAGTGGCTTGGCCTGCTGCGGTGTAGTCTTGCCTCACTTTCCAATGCTGGTTTGTAGGTTCTCAGCTGCTGGAATCCCAAGCTGTAGGTGCCCACAACCTCCATGTAGGTCCACCATGTCCCTCTAATTTCAGTAGAGTTTCCTTTACCATTTTCTACTTAACTCTTCTCGGAGTCTACACTCACTCCACTTTTTAAAAACTATCTTCTCCTGGGCTAAAGCAGTAAGCTTCCTCCCTACTCCACCATCTTGGAAACAACCTTTCTTCCTTTCATAAATGAATGAATGAATGAATGAATATTTAAGAGGCAGGCAGAGAGAGAGGGAGGGATGGAACAGAGAGAGACAGAACACAAGAAAGAGCTAGCTAGCTCCCATCTGTTGTTTCATTCCCCAAATGTTTCCAGTGGCCAGAGCTGAGCCAATGCCTGGATCCAGGAACTCAATTCAGGTCCCCTACTTGGGTGATAAGCATGCAACTACTTCTTGTTTCACCTGCTGCCTCCTGGGGTATGTATTAGTAGGTTGGAATCAGAAGTAGAGCTGGCACTCAATCCCAGGCACTCTATATGGGATGCAGGTATCCCAACTGGTGTCCTCATTGCTAGCTCAAACACCCACCTCTCCCTGTAAAAGTCTTAGGAACGAAATGCTGACACTTAAGATTTACCTTCAAGAATCATGGGACATTTCACTACTCTTTCTTTGTTTTCAAGAGTGTCAAGTCAAGTTTATGCTTTTTAGGCATGATCTTGTCCATTTAAATGTCACTGTATAACTTCACAGTTCAGGCATTTTAACTGTTGATCAGGAAAGGGACTAATTCTTAGGATGGAAATAATATTCAAACCCATTGTCTGCTTTGTAGGCTGTGGATTGTTTCAAAAGAAAAATGAGTTATTTAGACATAGTATATTTTGTATTTAAGGACAAGCATAGCTAAATACTCGTTTATAACCAAATGAAAGAAACAGGACCTCAGATCCAGCTCAGCCATCCTTACATTCATTTATTTAACACAATCTTCTGCAACATGGGTGGCCCTCACTTATTTCCTTTTCCAAAATGCTCATGATCCATTTCTTGCATTTGAGTCTCTCATGTGCTCTATACAGTTTTGAAGTGTTAATTTTTTTTCAGGCTTAAATCCTCATCTTAGTTTTATGGTTAAGATTAGTATACTGGGCCAGCGCCACGGCTCACTAGGCTAATCCTCCGCCTTGCGGCACTGGCACACCGGGTTCTAGTCCCGGTTGGGGCGCCGGATTCTGTCCCGGTTGCCCCTCTTCCAGGCCAGCTCTCTGCTGTGGCCCGGGAGTGCAGTGGAGGATGGCCCAAGTACTTGGGCCCTGCACCCCATGGGAGACCAGAAGAAGCATCTGGCTCCTGCCTTTGGATCAGCGTGGTGTGGCGGCCATTGGAGGGTGAACCAATGGCAAAGGAAGACCTTTCTCTCTCTCTCTCTCTCACTGTCCACTCTGCCTGTCAAAAAAAAAAAAAAAAAAGATTAGTATACTGTGGATTCTGTGTTTTCTAGGGTCCCCATGTACTGGGTAAACATTAAAGATATGCCTTTCAGAAACTCAAAAAAAATTAAGAATATGCTTCAGTGTTTATTTTCAATTTCTGTGTCCTTAAATTTAAGGCAAATAGAAATTGACATTTTGAGGGGTCAGTGCTGTAGCGCAGTGGCTTAAATCCCCCAAATTGCATCATTGGTATCCTATATGGGTGCCGGTTTGAGTCCCAGCTACTCTACTTCTGATCCAGTCCCCTGCTAGTGTGCCTGGGATAGCAGCAGAGGATTGCCCAAATCCTTGGGCCCCTATACCCACATGGGGGACCCAGAAGAAGCTCCTGGCTCCTGGATTCAGATCAGCTCAGCTCTGGCTGTTGTGGCCATTTGGGGAGTGAACCAGCAAATGGAGGACCACTCTCTCTGTGTACTCTCTCTGTGTCTCTAGTTCTCCCTGTAACTGTCTTTAAAATAAATCTTAAAAGAAAAAATTGACATCTTGAGATCTGATTATTATTTATAACCCTGTCTTTACTCTTGAGGAACAGTGGTTTTTTTAAATACAACTTGTTGAATTCTTTATTTTGTGGAGGTGATTGTGAAGTAAATTGGAAGTATGTCATTGTGAAAATTAAAAGAAAAATAAGAAGAGAAGAAATCAGGTGGGAGTGAGAGGATATAGGGTGGGAAGTATCATGTTCTTCAAACTGTATATATGAAATACATGAAATATACTCCCTTTATATAAATTTAAAAAAGAATAGCATACAACTGGATTTTGAAAAATCCAATAAGAAAATTTTATCTCTTCAATAGAGTAGATATTTGTTTAGTCTAGGATTAGGTTTAAGTAGAAAATTGTTTTGTCTATGAATTAATTCATCATCTTAACTACTGTTTTCTATTTGGCCTGTTCTGTGTTCCTTTCTCCCTCTATTCTTGCCTCCTAGAGAATTATTTTAAACTCATCCCTCATCCATTTTTTTAAATTATTGGATATATATATATAATTTTATTATTCATCAACCCTTGAAATTATAATATTCATTCTTGACTTATTAAAATCTAAGCTAAATAAATACTTTTGTTCTGAACAAGATATAATGACCTGAAAGCAATTCAACTCCATTTACTTCTCACCTCCTCTTGTCGACCAATTTCCTCCCTCCCTTTCTCTCTCTCTCTCTAGATTTGTAGTTAAATAGCCATAGTAAATCAACGTTTATTCAATGATTTATTTGGCAGTGCCACCGTATTAACCTTTTGTGGTGATTTTCATTCATTCTTAAATCTGTGAGCTTGCATCTGGACTCATTTGCACCCTTAATGTTCTTGTTGGTATATGACAAAATCCTCAACTTTATTGGCCTGAAAATAATTTTTTGTCACCATCTCTTAGAGGAAACATTTTTCTGAGTAAGCAATTCAAAACTGGCAGTTATTTCTTTTAGCACCTTGACGTTATTATGCATTTATTGTCTTCTGTTCTGTTGTTTCTGTTGACAACTTAGCCGTCATTTTTGTTGTTGCTTCTTTGAGGGTAACGTGTGCTTTTTCCTCTGCTTTGATTTTGTCGTCTTTGGTAGTTAGATGTTGTCCTATGATGTACCCAGAAGCTGATTTCTTTACATTATCTTTTTTTTTTTTTTTTTTTTTTTTTTTTTGACAGGCAGAGTGGACAAGTGAGAGAGAGAGACAGAAAGGTTTTCCTTTGCCGTTGGTTCATCCTCCAATGGCCACCGCGGCCGGCGCACTGCGGCCGGCGCACTGCGATGATCCAATAGCAGGGGCCAGGTACTTCTCCTGGTCTCCCATGGGGTGCAGGGCCCAAGCACTTGGGCCATCCTCCACTGCCTTCCCGGGCCACAGCAGAGAGCTGGCCTGGAAGAGGGGCAACCGGGACAGAATCCGGCACCCCGACTGGGACTAGAACCCGGTGTGCCAGCACCGCAAGGCGGAGGATTAGCCTAGTGAGCCTCTGCGCCAGCCTGCATTATCTTATTTGTGATTCATAAAAGTTCTTGGATTTATGAGTTCATATCTCACTAGTTTTTAAATAGATTTATTTATTTATTTGAAAGAGTTACAGAAAGAGGGAGAAACTGAGAGAGTCCTCTTTCATGCACTGGTTTATTATCCAGATTGCCACAATGGTAGGGGTTGGGCCAGGGCTGAAGTGAGAAGCCAGGAGCCTGGGACTTTATCTGGGTCTCCCACATTGGTGACAGGGACCCAGGTTCTTGGACCACCCTCCAAAGCTTTTCCCAAGCCATTAAGGAACTGGATTAGAAGTGGAGCAGTTGGGACTCAAATTGGCAGCCATGTGGGATGCTGTTGTCATAGATAGCGGTTTTACCTGCTATGCCACAACACCTGCCCCTTCAATAGTTTTTGAAAAATTTCAACCTTTGTATTTTCAAATGTGTAACTTCCCCATTCTTTCTCTCCTTATCTTCTTTGACTGAAATTATTTAAATGTTATCTTTTAATTAGAGCATGTATGTCTCTTTGTTCTGATATTTTCCCTATGTCTTTCCACTTACTCAGTATGAATATTTTTCTGACTTGATTTGCAGTTATTAGCTTTTCCTTCTCTGTTGTTAAACTTATCAATTGAGTTAATACATTCAGTTTCCATATTTTAAAGATTTATTTATTTATTTGAAAGGCACAATTACAGAGATGCAGAGGCACAGAGAGAGAGAGAGAGAGACAGACAGACAGACAGACAGACACTCCCCAGATGGCTACAATGGCTGGAGCTAGGCTGATCTGAAGCCAGGAGCTTATTCTGGGTCTCCCATGTAGGTTCAGGGCCCCAAACACTTGGGCCATCTTTGATTGCTTTCCCAGGCCATAGCAGAGAGCAGGATCGGAAGAAGAGCAGTTGGGACTTGAACCAGTGCCCATATGGGATGCTGGCACTGCAGGCAACGGCTTTACCTGTTACTCCACACTGCCAGCCCCTCAGTTTCCATTTTTAAAAAGATTTATTTATTTAATTTGAAAGAGAGAGAGAGAGAGAAAGAGAGAAAGAAAATAAATATGTCTCTTGCATCAGCTGGTTCACTTTCCAAATGGCCACAATGGCCAAGGCTGGGCAAGACCAAAGCCAGAAGCCGAGACCTTCTTCCAGGTCTCTCACATGGGTGTCAAGGGCCCAACATCTTCTCCTGCTTTCCCAAGCTGTTAGCTGGGAACTGGATCAGAAATGGGGCAGCCAAAAAATGAACTGGTGCCCAAATGGGGATGCCAGCACTGCAGATGGCAGCTTAATCTGTTATGCCAGCCCGAGTTTCCATTTTTTTTTAAATTCTAGAATTCAATTTGATTTTTTTTTACCCAGTTGTTTATGTTTTCTGCCAAAATTATCAATGTTGTATTTTAATTTATTCAACACATTAAGTGGATTTAAAGATTGTGAATGAGTTCTTCTTTGTCTGGATTACCTATAGGACTTCTATTTTTTTTTGTTTCTCTTATTTTGTGGGAACATTATTTTTCCCCTTGATATGCTTGGTAACTTTTTATTTTTCACAGGCAGAGTGGACAGTGAGAGAGAGAGAGAGAGAAAGGTCTTCCTTTACTGTTGGTTTACCCTCTAAAGGCTGCTGCGGCTCGCGCACTGCACTGATCCGAAGCCAGGAGCCAGGTGCCTCTCCTGGTCTCCCATGCGGGTGCAGGGCCCAAGCACTTGGGCCATCCTCCAATGCACTCCCGGGCCACAGCAGAGAGCTGGCCTGGAAGAGGGGCAACCAGGACAGAATCCGGTGCCCCGACTGGGACTAGAACCCTGTGTGCCAGCGCTGCAAGGTGGAGGATTAGCCTATTGAGCTGCGGTGCTGGCTGCTTGGTAACTTTTCATTGAATATAAAACATATTTAAAAATGAGAAAAATATGAGGCTCTGAATTTTATGTACGTCCAGAGAGAATATCTGTTTGCTTTTTGCAGGTGGCTAAGATGAGAACAATAGCAACTCCAACTCATTTTCATTCAATCAGGGATGCAGATGATGTTAAACTCTCTGGCTAGGCTTGTCTACTCCCAGTTCATCCTTACTCCTTGTGTATTATCTTTTCTCCTTCTCCAAATCCTGGAGGCTGATAATAACCTATCCTTTGTGGATATGGTTTCTAATATTATATTTTCAACCCTCGAATGTGTTAAAAGCTCTGCTCAGCAGCTGTGCTTCTGAAGCTAGCAGATGGCTGTGAGGAACAGTGGCTGCAAATTCTTGACTTCCCTCTTTAGGTTTTTCTCTATTATCTGTGGACCATGTAATTTTCCTTTTTGCCTTGGTATAGCTTTTATGTATTTAAACAAATGTGGTACTAAAATTTTCTCCCAGCTTTCTGGGTTGTTTACTGCAAATAGATTGATCAACATTACCTACTCCATCATCGCAGGAAAGAAAACACTCTTTAAGTCTTTAACACGATATTTTGCTTTATTTCTTTTCTCCTTAAACTCTATGTCTTGAGAAGGAAAACTATCATTCATTTTGGTATGCCCAGCACTCAGCAGAGAAGGAATATAATGCATGATTACTAAACATTTGTTGGCTAAATTAATAAGTGCATCTTTCTACTGGAATTTGTGATATTGAATATTAATTTTTTCATCATCTTCCAGTGTCACTCCTGCACAGTAGAAAATCAAGGGCATGGCAATGGGAATTGTCTGTTCTGGCTGTAGTCAAAGGGTTAGAACTTAGACCAACACACAAAAAATGTTTTCCTCAGAGAATGAGTATTTTATAAATGAGATGGTTTAGAACTGCATAGTGATGGTAAAATGTAGGTGAGTTTTAGTTTATTCTTAAATTCTCAACGTAAAAGATGCCCTCATTTTCTGCAGTATATGGTGGGCTGCTCTCACCTCCAACCCTAATCCTTGACCTATCACCTCTCATGACAATGGAGTCAGTGAGGACAGTCCCACTGAGTTTATGCAGAAGTATGTGCCCCTGTTGTGAGTGAGCCAGCTGGGTTTTGGCACATTTCTTTCTTCCTGCTTATCTTAAACCCTACACTGGAACCCTGTGGATACATATATCTGGACTGCATTATTTTTCTAATGTAACTTCTTTTAATACAGTGAAAAATTTAAAATCGTCTCCTTTCAAATTTCTTCATCCAACTATCATAGATATAATCACTGTTATCATTTTGGTCTTTCACTGATGTCAGTTCTAGTATTTTCTCTTTGTACTTAAACAACAGAGATTTATCATTCATGGATTGGATTATTTTTAACCATACTCCTGCAGGACACCAGGGCAGGCAAATATTTGAAAACTATTGATTAGAAAATGGATCTAGACTCCATGTTTGAGTTTGCTTTTCATCTCAGATTTTAAGTTTTCTGGTGGGCAAGGACAAATATAATTCATTATCAGTAATAAATCTAGTATTAAAGAGAACTAGAACTCAAAATATATTCATTACATGAAGAGACTCTTCCCCAAGTGTTATTTAACATATAAAATAGAGTATAATTTGTTGTATTTTTATACTTTAAGACCAACGTGCATAGAAAAGAAAAATAAGTATTTTAGAGAACATATGACATCTTGTTGAAAGGTCTCCTTTCTGGGATAAAATTTTAAGAGAAACTGTTAAGATACAAGTAAAGATTATACTGCTTATTCAAAGGGGAGGATAAAATCATAAAGAAATGAAAGGTTTTTATCTCATGAAGAAAACGATTAGTGAGAGTGAATCTCTGTAGTAAGAGGAAATACCACACATCAAGAGATGAGGTTATGAACTCAAACAGGCTCCTTATGTAGGAAGGCTTTTGATGTAGCTCAGTTGAGAACCCTCCTTTCTTTGGTTATGCTCTTATTTATCTGTTTTTTTTTTTTTTTTTTTTTGAATGTGGGCAGAAACTGAAGTCTACCTAAACAGATATCTGGAACTCAGGACCACATTCAAGAAAGCTACTTGAATTTCTTACATTCGTGATTATTTTTTCCTTGCCTAAATATTAAGTCTGCTGGTTGGCATCCTTGAGTAAATTTTTAGAATGTCTTTTTAAAATGATATTGACACCAAAAGTTAGGGTAGCCTGGCCTAGTTTCATTCATCCTTCTTCAGTCATCAGATCTTGGACTTATATTGCTAAAGCACGCCTTACTTTTTTGTCTGCATGGAATTCTTCTCACTGTATATGAACTCACTGATAAATTTGTATTTTTGTAGTTAACTGTGTCAATCATTAATACCATCCCTACATATTTTGGATTTTCCATCATCCCAGAAATTCCAGTAGGATTATATTTCTTAGTATTAGACTGCGTGCGATCATGCTATCTTCAGGTCATTGTGGGTAGAAGTGACTTGTAGCTTCTTGATTAGAAAAGGAAAATTCAAGTGCTGATGTGAGGCTCTCCAGCAATCTCTTTCCCTGTGACCAGCAACATTTGCTCTGTCAGCTTAGGTTCCTCAGGGCCACAGCGAGCAGAACATTCCTGCTGATCCATGGGTCACTAAAATTTTGGGATTGCTAATTACTGTCTGTACTAGGGTTCCACTGCAGAAATAGAATGAACACACACACACACACCCTCAGTGATCAAAAGGAATTGATTTGTGATTATGGGGCTTCTAAGCAAATCTGAAGTCCATAGGGCAGCACACCAGGAAAGGCAGGCTGCAACTCAGGCAGGAGCTGACGCTGTAGTCCATAGGTGGGATTTTGCTTTCACAGAAGCCTCCGTTCTGCTTGTTGGGCCTTTCAATGGAATGATTGAGGCCCACCCTGATTATCAAAGGGTAATCTTCCCTACATTACAAATAAACTGATTATAGACTTTGATTAGACATCCATATAATGTGTTCATAGCAGCCCTGAGTTTGGTGTATTGCTAATGGGACAATCCCTTAGCCAAATTGACACATACTGACCTTTACACTGTCATTTATTAATTAGGTTACCTCAATTACATGTATGTGCAACAACTCAGCAATATATCACTGTCAGCAGATTTTGACTCCTTTAATCTTCTATTTCATGCAACTTTTTATAAATATCTACAAGACTGGCTTAGTGACAAACTCCAAAATACAGAATTTTGTCTTCCACCCATAAATTAAATGGTATTTCATGGACTGTTTTCACTTTTGAATGAATGCCCATACTGGGCTACATGTGAAATAGAATAAAGCACTATTTACCTCTTGATATTACTGATACTACCCAAGTTAAGTTGAAAATGAAGCCAGGCTAAATGTATTCTGACTCCACCACCACTTCTTCCAATCTGTCCTGTGGCATCTTGTTCCTTTTCAGACCCCCAGGAATATTACTTCTGTCCTCTATAAATCTCTGTAAACAGCCACCTTAACCAAATATTCAGCAACATATCAGTACCTTTGCATTTATCAAATCAATCATTAGAATACTTCAAAACATTATACAAGCTTAGAATTCATCTGCTTTACTTCACTCAGTGTGTGTTCTATGTCTCATTTTCTCACATAGAAACATAATGCGCCGGGCCTTCAGAAGTTGTAATTTCTCTTCCAGCTCTAAAATCTGTATCTTTATCAGATAATCATATTCTACATTATTTTTATTTTCCACCTTCAGTGCTAGTAATTAATCTTTATGACTCCAGGATATTTGGTTACTATTGATTTGATAGTTAATATCTATGGAGTAGATCCACATTATTTAACATGGAGATATCCATGCCCATATGAGACTGTCTAACTCAAATGGCATATACTATGTTTCATTTCTTTCCTGTTTTACTTTGAAGTCACTTACAAATTCCAAGCCACTTGCTTTCAGTGTTAGTTAGGCCTTGACAAATTGCAAAAAACCAGCCACATTGTCAGGATATTTCAATTATTGTGATTTTTATTGATGTCAATACATAAGAAAGTATGGAAGATAGGAAAGCAACCCAGTAGCTACAAAGTCCAGACTCATTGTTCAGGAATCATTCATGTCTCCAGTAACCTAAAAGAAATGGTTAATCTCAGGGACTTTAATTATCTTGACTCAAAAAATTATTTTGCTGCTGTGACTGTTTCCATCTTGGCTGCTCTGTTATTCATTTACTTTTTGTTTCTCACTCCTTAAGGGAGGGCTTTGATGGGTGGGGTCAGCTAGCATGAAACAGGAAGACCACTTAACCTTTCCTGAGGCCCTTGTTTGGCCTGTAAATGAATTGCCTTTGTGCAATTGTGAGTGACTTACGTATTAACAGACATGATTTTGCTTGTGTAGGCCTGGTCTTTCCAGGAAAACTATGGAGCCACCCATGAAATATTGATAACATATGTATAGCTTTATTGCTAGGGACAAACTATTTCTCAATGACACTTTCCCAGTAAGGATTTTCAAAGTGCTCCTTTCTTATTAGCATGCAGTTTCTAAAGAAGCAGATAATCTCCATTAAAAGCAAGCATAACTAAAGAGTAAGCTCTGATTCGTGAGTGGTGTTGGATTTTCCGAGTTCTCTTTAAAAGAGCTTAATTTCCCACATATATTGGAAAGTCACATATAATTTCAACATTTTCAATCCTGGAAATTGAGGTCAGTTGTCCCAAGATCAGTTGTCTACCCAGGTGGGAACTCTATAAACTAGAAACCAAGTTTGTCTGTTTCTGTATCTTATAATGAGCTAAGAATGTCTCAGGTATTCCTTGGAATTTTCCATCCATGGGGAACAGTAGAATCCAGACAGGAATTCCAAGGCCAAAAGGAATGAGTTTGACAGCTAGATCTTCCAAGGGGACAGTTTTTTCCCTAAGTTTTCCCACATAAGAAATAAATAAAATTAAAAAAAAAAAGAAGGAGGTACCTTTCTTTGAAGGGGAGGAGAGTTCTTCCACTTTGACCATGGCCTTGTCTAAATATGATCAGAGTCAGTGAACTCAGGGGGCTTCCATAGCCTTGGCAGCTCATGACAAGAGCCTAGGGTGATTACTGAGGCCATAAACAAGAGTGTCAATTTGTTAAGTCAACAACAGGAGTCACTGTGCACTCACTCCTCATGTAGGATCTCTGTCCTTAGTGTGCTGTACATTGTGATTTAATGCTATAACTTGTACTCAAACAGTATTTTTCACTTTATGTTTCTGTGTGGGAGCAAACTGTTGAAATCTTTACTTAAGGTATGCTAAACTGATCTTCTGTATATAAAGAGAATCGAAAATGAATCTTGATGTGAATGGAAGGGGAGAGGGAGTGGGAAAGGGGAGGGTTGTGGGTGGGAGGGACGTAATGGGGGGGGAAGCCATTGTAATCCATAAGCTGCACTTTGGAAATTTATATTCATTAAATAAAAGTTTAAAAAAAAGAGAAATAAATGACAATCTTCACTCTTACTGTCTCTCATCAAATTATTAGCCCAACAAAAACACAGAATCGTAGGATTTAGAAGCTGCTGATAAAATCAAGTTATGGATTATATTGACTACTGCAGATTCAGAAAGTCTACAAAGACTTTGCTAAGCTCTCAAATGATCATTTTTTAAAAAGAAAATTATACCTCTTACTCACCTTAAGCATGCACTATGCATATTCTTTCAAGGTATAACTTTGCCTCAAATCCAACTTTCCTAGAAAATTAGTAAAATTTTACCCTCGGTGGGTCTTCTGAAAGGCACTGTACTAAGCATTCCAAACTGTTTACCTTGAGTAAGTCCCCACTTTCGAGTGGCCAGATGGGAAGGGAATTTGTGCATTTGGATAAGTTGGTTAAGATGGCTGCCAAGGTGAGCTCCAAACCTGAGATTCAGTGTGGAGGTGTTGAAGACATCATGTGTATTTGATTATGGATTTAGGCAGAGAAAGAATAGCATTGTGGGCAAACAGAGGTAGCTGAACTCTGGTTCACAAATGTGTTTTCTATCCCAGGACCCACAGTGCAGTGTGGTTTCTACCACTGTTTCTTTTTTCACTAAACACAAGTACTTATTCACTCAATCAATATATATTAGGAGTAATTTTTAAATAGAGATAAGAATACTGTCACAAAGATGCGTCCTTTTGTGAATATACAAAATAATTGGCCTGGAGCTCACAGGGACTACTGCATTTTCCTTATTCTTTGTCAGAATATGGCTTGGTTATCAATGAGAGACTGGTTTGTATCTGAGATCAAGCTAAGGAGAAAAAGGAATGCCTCATTTCACAGTAGGAAAAAGCCATATAATACTTACTTCTGGAAAAACTGAGAACTTGGTTATACAAAAGTTTTGACAGTTTTAATAATCCCCCCAAATTCAGCCTGTGATCACATGCATTTTTTATAGCTATTTCCAGGAACAAGTTTATCCTATTTACATGAAGGAATATTAAAAATTCAAGATACCCTTTGTAACAGCATTAGAAGTTTAGTAAAAGAAAATGTATCCTTTCCTATTAAATCCCACCCTACTTTTTGTCAAAAAATACCAACAGAAGCATAAGAGATCAGCGAACTTTTAGAATTTTGTAAGGACAAGACTGATAATGGGTCAAAAATAAGAAAATTCAGTTTTTACAGTTTCAAGAAATTTCTAAAGAAACCTATTTAGTCTCCATTAAAACAAACAACTTCATAATTCAGCTAAAGATGGGAATTCTTTTGAGTGGGAAAGGTAGCTGTGAGCTGAAGTTGACTTCAGCACCATTAAAAAGCCTCCACAAAGTTTAGTCAATAAAGTAAAATTGGTAAATTGCTATTTGGTTAATAACATATAAAAAGAAAAGCAAAGGTGCTTGTTTATAGCAAATGACAAAATATTAAATATGAATAGATTTATCTAATCTACCATAGGCCATATGGCAGATACATTAATTTCTCCTTTAAACCATTTATAACAAAAGGCAGAAGGTCATTGGGAACAAGTATAGGAAAAAAAGAATTCATATTTTTCCATTATTTATAGGGATGAGTTTGAATAAGCAATTAGAAAGTACTTTCCATTGCAGGAGATGACTCTGCTCTAGTGCAAGTACAGGCAGTTTGAGACATTCGTAAATATTAAACACGATGGACTGAATTTTAGACATAGGAATGCACACAAATGGTCATACATGAGAAAACAAAAGGGGGAATTCTAGAGTAGAATTCGTGACACAGATGGGCCCTGGTTCTGATCTTATCAAGAAACTGTTAGTCTCTATATTTGTTTTCTCCTGGAATTTAGTTCAATAAAATTTTCTGAAATGGAACAATAACTTAGATTCAATAGAAGTCACTTGAGAATAGCTATAGGCTTGTGGGAAATGAGCTTTTGTCAGTTCCAAGTTTGTTGGGGCACTGTTAACAAACCAGGAATTGCATTAGCAAAACAAATTTTGCAAAGAGTAAGATCAACCATAAATGAGGTCTGACTCATCTCACTAAAATCCAAATCAGATGTGTGACAAACAATAGCACAGACTCAGCCCAAATGGGAAAAGTGGTGCCCAGAGCTATACAGCCTGGAAGTTTTTCTACCAACCTTTTGTTTCTTTGTTGAAGACATTAGTTTTCTTTCTGTATCCCACGGGATCTTGGAAGTTCACGAAACATCACTTTACAAGGCTCTTTAAAGACAGTGTACCTCACTTGTATAATTTTTCATGCATTAAAAGCATGGCATTTGCAGAACAGAGATATAATATCAGTATGTCATGTCCCACTTCTCTCCAATGGTTTGATAAGCTATGATTCAATTATTTGATATAGTAGTGGCTAGTGACAAGGCCATGAAGAACAAGAGTACTGATATTTGACAGTGCATATCAATGATTTGATTTAAGGGTGAAAAAAGCTATGTGGCTTGGGAAGAGAGAAGGCTGCATAAAAATGGTTGCTCGTATGTTTGCAACTGCCAGGCCTATCAGAAGTATTCCCATATAGTACATCACTGTTTAAAATCAACATGAGAATAAATAAGGCACTAGATAAAGTGTTAGCAACACAGAAATCCAAAATAGTTTCAAATTTTGTTTCCCTTTATTCCCTTGGGAAATAGTTCACGGCATGTTTATGGGGGAAAATAGAGGTTAGGAGCCACCTTCCTGCTGATAATTTTCGGTATGATCATTCCTCACAGGGCCTTAAAGGGGTTTTGTTTTATGTTCTTTTCCTCTTTAGAATTCCTGGGATATTTGGGAGTGGGAGGAATGGAACTTGGTCATCTATTTGCACAGTCTGAAAGAGAGGAAGGCCACCAGTAGGTGGTTAGATAAATCATCCAGATGGAAGAGAAAGTTCTATGGCATGAAATGTTCTTTTGCCAGACAAATACCCATTGATGACTCTGTCCAGCAGTCATTTCCTTGATCAGTACTGCCCCCATGGAGCAGTGACCTCGCACCTGCTGCCACCCAGGGTGCCCTGATGAGCTGGTTGGTTCTGTCAACAGGGCTCTGCCTCTGCTGGTGCATGCTAGAAACATGGTTCCTGGACCATGACAATGGTCATTTTGTGAAGGATGGCAAGCACTTTTCCCTACCACATGTGAAAGACAGTGCTAATGAATGGGCCCCTTAATACCAAGCGTATTACTTGTTCTATTACTATGGACAAATACATCAGACAAAACAAAGGATCAACTGCTTTTTCTCCCTTAAGGTGACCTTTTCAAATTCCACACAGATTGCTTTTGTTTGTCCATGGGTGAACTTGGTTTGTCTCCACTCTCTTTTCTTTCTTTTTAAAATCATCACCAAAGCCACCATTACTTTGCTGGGATGACTGGCAGGATAACAGCTCAAATAAGGATTGAGTTTATGGTAAATATTTATAGATTTCTAGGGGCTGGCAGTTATTGATGAAGAATTTCATTGAGAATTCCCCAGTCATAAAATCAGGCTATCTTTAAAAATAGCTTTGTTTCAGCTCTGTTGACTGACTAAATATCCAGTGAAACAATATTTGGAAACAAGAAAGTTACATGATCGCTGGATGACCAACCACAGGTCATCCAACATTAAGTGAACCAGCTGGTAAGATTCCTAGGCTCCTTCTTCACTGTTTAGGCATATTCACAACCAACTCTCTAGAAAGGAAAAAGAATGATTGAGATAGATTATCTTTTTTCTGAAAAATACATGTACAAGCTGTTTCTGAAAGAATGATTCCCTAACACAATGACTAATTTTGTGTTATTTATGCCAAAGTAACCCAGTAAAATGTCCCATTGAAATTATAACAATCCAGATTGCCACTAGGGTTTTTGTGTTGCTGTCTGTCTTCTGTCCACATTCATAATTAGAAGCTGTGGATCTGTTTTCCCTTCTGGGTTCTTGGACCTAGTGTTAAGTCTCTCAGTATACCACAAAGATTATTTCAAGAAAAAGAGTATACATTATAATGCTTAGCATTTATATAGGTTCTTTTGATTTCAAAACAAAGTTATAAATATTTCCTACCATGACAAATCCTTGCGAGGTAGGTATTACTGTCTCTACATTACCAATAAAAACCGGAGACCAAAGAGTGAGGGACTTGGAGCCAGTCAGGAGCCTCAGGGACAGGGCATCCTGGCCACCTGTTTTGGGCTCTGAACAGGACATACCTTTCTCTTGTCTCCCACAGTCTCTATTTATGTAGGTTATATATTGTATAGATATAAAACAACAACACACAATGACATTATAGAACAATAATCTAATATTTCTGTTTCTTAGTAAAATATGTTAAGCACAGTATTTAAATTGCATTTCTCTGAAAAGCATTTGGTATATTAAATAGCAGAAGGTATATTAAATAGCTCTATAAACATTTGCTGGCATACTCTTAACAGCATAATGATTCTAAAGAGATTAAAATCCACTGATACATACAGACCTTCCCTTTATAAATACCATAAACTAATCAAAAACATGAAAAACTACTTTATTCTCAAAATGCAGACTAATAGCTTGCTGGATATTAGCAGGTAACTACATAATTTTTCTGAACTTGAGAGAAAGGATACATATTGCTGGCTGTGGTTTGAAAAGACCTATTCGGTAGGGGGGAAATGCAGTTGAAAGTTGAAAAGACTGCTATTTCCACTTTGTATCCATTCTGAAGAATTCAGACATTATCAAAAGACGTTATCTCACTTGGAACTAATGGTGAGGTGAATATAGGGATGCTATGTTATAAGAACATTTTTTGAAAAGAGAAAATGATGTGAAAAAAACCCTCATGATATTGGAAGAAAATGAAAAAGGAAGTGAAAAGGGTATTGTTCAAGAGAGTTGAAGGCTGGCATGAGATGTAGGCTGGTCATGCTTAGCTGATTGTACAGGCCTTGGAGAAGGCTAACAAGGACACACTTGGTGTTATCAGCCTCTTCTCCAAGGCAAAATCCTCACCTTCCTTCGAAAACCAGTAGTTCTCAGCATGGTGTTAAAGCAAGCACTCACTTCATGCTAGGCTTCCTAAGAACTGACCAGGAAGGTCAGCAGAAAGGTCCTGAGACCAGCGAGGGCTAAGAAACATGAATCAAAGTTTTAAAATCTGTATGCATACATAAAAACTAACTTCTAAGCCAGGATGACATTCTCAGTCTAAAGTAACAAGTACAAAAGTCTTAAACGTAGTGCATACAGAGCTAAGATATTGTTAGATAGATATGACATGTTCAGAGAACATTTTTCATAAGTGTGCTTTTTCCCTAAAAAAAAGACATATTAAATTGTTTTTCGCTCCTCAAGTCCTGTAGGTATAAATATGAAATTCAGAGCTGTTAGGTCAGTTTGTTCACTCTCATTGTATGCTCAAGGGCTCCTTCCCACTTGTGTTGTAGCTGGCAGTTTTGTTGGAGGGGGGTTTGAGTTTGAACAAGCTTGAGCAGTTTGGCTGCTTAGTTGGCTGTAAGGTTTTGGCATAAGGGGAGTACCAGTCCCTTTCAAACACATCTTTAAGTTGCTTAATGATGCTTCTGTTGTTCCTCACATCTGCCTGGTTGATAACAAGGCCGGTGCCAGCATTCTGGGTAAAATCATTCCCAACCCAGTCAAAATTTCCTGCAAACAAAGAGACAACAGTGAGGAATTAGGCTCCACTGGGAATAATTTCAGTGTAATGAAATGCAGAGAAGATTCTATTTTAACAAAATCAAAACACCCAGGACTAATGACAGAGAGAGGCTGAATTGTGTTGACAGCTCTAGAAAAAAAATTCAAGAAGCCTTACATATGGCATATTAATATTTGCATAGTATTTTGGCATTTTCTTCAGCTTTGCTATAGTTGAAACTCAAAACAAGGAATCTGCTGTTCTTTTTTGTAAATGTTATTTCTTATTGACATTCACAAGACACACTAAATACAGCAACATTTAAAATATATAGGAATACACTTTAAAATCCTGTGAATAATTACTACCATCTGAAAGAGACAACATCTAATTCATATATACAAATGAGGGATTCTAATTATAAGCCCAAGAAGCTTTCACATCGAGGAAAAACTGAAGCTAGGGAAGAACACACCTTAACTCAGGACACAAACACTAAGAATCATTTCCCAGGCACAGGAGCAGGCCTCTTGACCCAAGAATCAGGGCAGCAGCTGTGAGCACAGGCTTTCCTGACTGATGTCTTGGTGTTGGCGGGTTTACTCAATTTCTAGGACTGCTATCACAAAGTAATCACAAATTGGGAGACTTAACTTATTCACAGTTCTGGAAACAAAGTTACACAGTGTGAGTGGGATGGGTTCCTTCTCATGACTATCTTTTTCCTCTCTTCCAATGTCTTCCCTCTGTGTATCTCAGTGTCCAATTTTTTCTTTTTCATAAGAGTATCAGGCCCATCCTAATAACTTCACATTAACTTTGTCTTTATCAAGACCCTATCTACAAATCAGGCCACATAATGACATACTCCAGATTAGGACCTCAACGTATAAGTTAGTTATTCATTCATTCATTCTCCAAATAAATTGTTTATTTAATGACTAAATTTCAGGCATTTAATAAGCAAAACTTTAGGAATACAGTGATTTTCCCTACCACACCCACCTTCCCAGGCATCCTCCTCTTCCCTCTTCCATTAGATCCATTTTCAATTTACTTTATAAACAGAAGGCTAACTCTATACTGAGTAAAGAGTTCAACAATTTGCATGAAATACAAACCAAAAAGAAGTAAAAAAAACCTGCTACTCAACTGTCCAGACAAGGGTTGTTCAAAGTCATTGCATCTCAAAGTTAATTTGACTTCTTTTTTTAGAAACTTAATTAACTTTAAAGAAACACCCAAGAATGATACCTCTTTTGCAAGCACTTAGACATAACTATAACTAATGAGACATAAAAATATCCTCCACTTAATACATTAAAAGAAAGTAAGTCCTTCAACAAGTTTTATCATTAATTAAGGCAGCACCTAAGTAAACAAGCAATGGAGTTGGCATAACTAAAACTTAGGAGGCATAAGAATATCCTGCACTTAATAAACTACACTGAAATAAATCTTTGAGAACAAGTTTTAATGTTAACTCTCATAATATAACTCTTTGAGGACAGAGGTCCTGCATGGGAAGTTAGTGCACAGTGACTCCTGTTAATTTAACAATTAACACTCTAATGTATGATGTCAGTGATCACCCAAGGCCCTTGACATGAGCTGCCAAGGCTATGGAAGCCTTCTGAATCCACTGACTCCTTCAGTATTTAGAGAAAAGTACATCCTTCTTTATGACCACTTCTTTACACTGAGGTCTCATGCAGAGAGATCCTTCATGTAGAACATTTTTTGCCACAGTGTCCTAGCTATCCAGGCCTGAAATGTTCTAAAAGGCTTTTCAATCAGACCAGAATGTCTTAAGGGCTGATTCTGAGGTAAGAGTGCTACTTAAAGTGATTGCCATTCTATGAGTAGGCTGTATGGACTCCTTTTTAATTCTATCTATTATTATCACCAGACACTTAATCCTATATATATGATCACTTTAATACTTAATCCTATACACATGATCACTTTAATACTTAATCCTATGCATACAATCACTTTAACACCTAAATTGGTATTTTTACCACCCAGCTTAAGGGAATTTGGGGTCCCATGGCAAATTTTTAAACTGTACCCTTAGAAATAAGTCTTCAGGAATGTATGCAGAACTATACAATTTACAGTTACAAACTTCATACACTTCATACAACTTAGGAACATGGTGATTATTCCCATGGTGCCCACCCTCCCACCTATACTCCCAACCTTTTCTTCCTCTCTTATTCCCACTTTTTTTTTTTACTAAGATCTACTTTCAATTAACTTCAGATTAACTATGTTAAGAGTTCAACAAATAGTATAAAAAATGTTCCTCAACAGTCAAGACAAGGGTTTTTCAAGTCATTTCTTGTCAAAGTGTCAATTTCACTTCTACAGATTGCCTTTTTAGGGGCTCTATTATCATAGATCAAGGAGACCATCTGCTAATAAGATTCATCCATTTTGTTGCAAATGACCAGATTTTTTTTTTACTGATGTGTAGTATTCCATGATGTATATATCCTGTAAATTTCTTTATCCAGTCTGAAGTTGATGGGCATTTAGGTTGATTCCATGTCTTAGCCATAGTGAACTGAGTTGCAGTAAACATGCGGGTGCCTTGTGGTATGTCTTGAAATCTGATATTGTGATGCCTCTGGCTTTGTTATTGTTGTATAAGGTTGCTTTAGCAGGGTCAGTGCCATAGTGTAATCCGTTAATCCTCTGCCTGTGGTGCTAGCATCCCATATAGGCACCAGTTCTAGTCCCGGCTGCCCTTTTTTTTTTTTTTTTTTTTTTTGGACAGGCAGAGTGGGCAGTGAGAGAGAGAGAAAGGTCTTCCTTTGCTGTTGGTTCACCCTCCAATGGCTGCCGTGGCTGGTGCACTGCGCTGATCCGAAGGCAGGAGCCAGGTGCTTCTCCTGGTCTCCCATGGGGTGCAGGGCCCAAGCACTTGGGCCATCCTCCACTGCACTCCCGGGCCACAGCAGAGAGCTGGCCTGGAAGAGGGGCAACTGGGACAGAATCCGGCGCCCCGACCGGGACTAGAACCCAGTGTGCCGGCACCGCAAGGCGGAGGATTAGCCTAGTGAGCTGCGGCGCCAGCCTCCGGCTACCCTTCTTCCAGTCCAGCTCTCTGATATGGCCTGGTAAAGCAATAGAAGATGGCCCAAGACCTTGTGCCCCTGCACTCATGTGGGAGACCAGGAAGAAGTGCCTAGCTCCTGATCGGTACAGCTCTGGCAACTGCAGCCATTTGGGGAGTGAGCCAATGAAAGGAAGACCTTTCTCTCTGTCTCTCCCTCTGTCTGTAACTAACTCTCAAAATAAAGTCATAAAAAAGTTTGCTTTAGCTATTCGAGTTTTCCTGTGTTTCCATATGAATTTCAGCATCATCATCTATATGAGAAGAGTGTCCTTGGTATTTTGATTGGCATTACATTGAATCTGTAAATTGCTTTTGGAAGTATGGGCATTTTGATGATCTTGATTCTTACAATCCAGGAATATGGAAGATTTTTCCTTTTTTTGTATCTTTTTTTTAATGTTTTATGATTCTCAATGTAGAAATCTTTGCCATCCTTGGTTAAATTTATTCCAAGCATTTGACTTTTTTGTTAGCTATTGTGAATGGGACTTATCTTCAAAGTTCTTTCTAAGCTATGGCTTTGTCTGTGTATTCAAAGGTTGTTGATTGTTGTGTATTGACTTTATATCCTGCTACTTTACCAAACTCTTTCATGAGTTCCATTAGTTTCCTATTGGAGTCTTTTGAATCCCCTATATATAGAATCATGTCATCTGCAAATAGTGTGTTGTCAATTTTTACTTCTCAAAAAACCAGTTCTTTTTTGCTGCTCTTTTGTATTTTTTTCAATTATGCTTATTTATTCTCTAATTTTAATTATTTCTTCTCTTCTAGTCTTGGGTTTGGTTTGCTGTTTTTCTAGGTCCTTGAGATGCACTGATAGCTCACTTGGTATGTTTCCAATTTCTTGAAGTAACAATTGCTACAAACTTTCCTGTTAACATTGCTTTTTGCTGTATAAGTTTTGATGTTGTACTGCCATTTTATTCATTTCCAGAAATTCTATGATTTCTCCAATTACCCACTGTTCATTCAGAAGCATATTTTTCAGTCTCCATGTGTTTGTAGAGATTCCTGAATTGCTGATGCCCAGCTTCATTGCATTGTGGTATGAGAAGCTGCATGGTATGACTTCTAATTTTTTGAATTTGCTTAGACTTATTTTATGGCTTAGCATGTAGTCTATCCTATAGAAGTTCCATGCACTGATGAGAAGAATGTGTATTCTGCAGCTATATGATGGAAAGTTCTGTATATACCTGTTAGGTCTATAGTGTTGATTAACTCTGCTGTTTCCCTGTTGATTTTCTGTCTGGTTGATCTGTCCATTGCTCAAAGTGGGGTATTAAAATCCTATATTACTACTGTATTTGAGTCAATTCTCTCTTTAGATCCTGTAACATTTCTTTTAAATAGCCATGTGTCATGTAATTAGGTACATACATGTTTATAATAGTTACATCTTCCTGTTGATCCCTTAATCATTATTAACAGTTTTTTTGTGTTAAAGTCTTTTTTGTCTGATATTAGGATGGCTACTCCAGCTCTTTTTTGTTTTTTGTTGGCATGGAACATTTCCCTATTTTTTGACTTTCAGTCTGCATGCATCTTTGTTGGTGAGATGTATTTCTTGTAGGCAGCAAATAGATAGGTTTTGTTTTTTTAATTCATTTAGCCAGTCTGTGTCTTTTACCTGGAGAGTTGATGCTATTTGCATACAAGGTGACTACTGATAAGTAGCAACTTTGCTCTGCCATTTTCCCATAAATATTCCTATTTTTTAACCTTGGATTTCCTTTGTACTTTTATTGGGAGATTTTTTGCCTTCACCTTCCTTCATAGTGATATCCATGTTTCTGTGTTTGAGTGTAGCACATCCTTAAGAATCTTTTGCAAGACTGGCTGGGTAATGATAAATTATTTCAATTTCTGTTTATTATGGAAGGTCTTTATTTCACCTTTGTTCATAAATGAAGACTTTGCAGGCTACAGTATTCTGGATTACAGAAAAAAAGAGGCGCAGCAGGTTAAAGTCCTGGCTTGAAGCACTGGCATCTCATATAGGCTCCAGTTCTAGTCCCAGCTGCTCCACTTCCGATCCAGCTCTCCACTATTGCCTGGAAAGCAGAAGATGGCCCAAGTCCTTGGGCCCCTGCACCCACGTGGGAGACCTAGAGGAAGCTCCTAGCTCCTGCCTTCGGATCAGCTCAGCTCTGGCCGTTGCAGCCATTTGGGAAGTGAACCAGCGGATAGAAGACCTTTCTCTCTGTCTCTACCTCTCTGTGTAACTATTTCAAATAAATAAATCTTTTATAAAAAAAAAGACTTGGATATATCTCACCATTCTCTCCTATCCTGTAGAGTTTCTGATGAGAAATCTGCTGTGAGTCTAACTGCAGATCCTCTGTAAGTAATTTGGCATTTCTCTCATGCATATTTTAGAATCTTCTATTTATGTTTTACTGTGGTTTGATTACAAAGTTTCATGGCAAGGATCTTTTCTGGTCATGTCTATTAGGAGTTCTTTGTGCTTCCTGTACTTAGATGTCCCTTTCTTTCTCCAAACCAGGGAAGTTTTCTGCTATTATTTCACTAAACAGGCCTTCTAACCTTTCTCTCTGTCCATGCCTTCAGGAACTCCTAGGACCCATATGTTGGGTCATTTGATAGTAGCCTGTAGATCCCCAACAGAGCTTTTTATTTTTCTATTTTCTTTTTCTTGTGTTTGGTCTGATTGTATAATTTCCTGCACTTTGTCTTCTAATCTTCTAAGTCAGATAGCCTTTCTTCTGCTTTACTGATTCTGTTAGGGCTTTCCACTGCATTTTTATTTACTCTACTGAAATTTTCATTTCTCGTATTTCATTGATTTCCCTTTAAGATCTAAATTTCATAGGAGAAATCTTTCACGTGATGTATAGATTTCATTTGCTTCTGATTCTAATAATCCTATCATCAATATTTTTGAATTCTATTTATGGCATTTCTTCAATCTCTTCATCATCACAGTCTAGTATTGAAATATTGTGTTATGTGGGAGCGTCACATTGTCTTCCTTATTTTTATTTCTTGAATTGGTGTGTTTATTATTTGGTGTTTGTAGAGATTGTCATTGGTTTCTTCTATGTTTTTTCACTGTAGAAGCTTTTGTCTTTGGAGTATGCTTCTATGGATTAGTGAAGTATCTAATTTTTCAGTGCATACTGAGAGGCATGTGGTAGGTGTGGCCAGAGAGCTGTTCAGTGCTCCAGGGTGAAGGGAGTGTCCAAGGTGACACCTCCACTGGGTGTGGTAAATCTTTTTTTTTTCTTTTTTAAATCAGAGGCCAGGTTTCTTCTGCTCTGTTGGCATAGTTGGCTCACCTCCTCTCCTCAACAAGACCAATGCCTGGGTGCTAGCCCCAGTGGGTATAATCTTCATCAGCATTGCCACAGAACCACACAAAGGATCTTTGAAGTTCTCAGTGTAAACACAGATTCTGTAGCAATGTCTTGCACCAGGGAATCAAGGAGCCCTGAGTGTGTGTAGTCTCCTACAATGACAGCCCGAAGTCCCAGCACACAAGCCTCCCAAAGTCATGAGCGCCCAGCTCCCTGCCAGTTCTCCCCACCAGACTCTGGTGTCTCCACTTGGTCACTGGGCATGGATACGAACTGGCACAGCTCTTACGTATGTCCAAAATGGTGCCCACTCTATCGGCTTGTTACAGGATGCCATTGCAGGGTGATTGGGGAGAGAGAAATGTGCCCCCTTCCATTTTTTCTCAATTAGTTTGGCAGGTAAACTATCCCCACAGAGCTCTAAGCCTGATTCTCTCCAGGCTCTTCCTGCAGCTTATCACTGGTGGCTTGGGCTCTTGCAGACTGATCTTACCTCACTTTCCAAAGCTGGTGCAGAGGCTCCTGGTTGCTGGGGTCCTGTATTGTGCATCTGTGTGCACACATTGTTGTGCACACATAGTTCTACATATCCCTCTAATTTTCATATAGTTTCCTCTGCCATTTTCTCCCTAACTCTTCCCTGAGACTGCACTCTACTTTTTAAACTATCTTCTGCTAGGCTGTAACAGTAAGCTCCATCCCTACTCCACCATCTTAATCCTTCAAGTTGTTCCTCAACATATGGGTTTTAAGGGGACATGATTCAGCTATGTCAGGTATTCATTCTTGGACTTGCCCCAGAACAGGCTGATAATGTCTACTGCTATGCACATGTAGTCCATCTTCAAGATGGCAGCTAAGAAAGGACTGGACTACCCATAACTCTTACATGCGTCTCTGGTCTCTGGTATCCAACAAAGAGTGTTCCTGAGAGAGAGAACAATGGTTTCTCCCCTGAGGCCACACAACCATTTATTTCTATAATTTTTATTGTCATTTAATGTATACTTATTTACTGAGTGCTTAAAGTCTACAGGTACAATGTTAGGGGTTTTGAATATGAAATAAAATGACTGTCCCTGCCTTCAAGGAGTCCAGGAAGGAAATAAAACATACATGATAGTGTAAGAGATGGATTTACACAATGCCATGAGGGAAGGAGAGAAGGAATTTCTCTCTGGTTCAAAATGTAAGGAAAGGAGCATTCTACTGAGTAATCAGAGATACATAGAAATTTGATAGGAAAATGGAGAGCCACACCCTCAAGGGGAGGGTTACTTCCTGAGGACACACAATGTGGCTGGGATATTGAAACATGAAGGGGAGGAGTGAGGGATGAAGTTGGAATATATGAGACTTTGAGAGTAGAGAAAGTATCATTTGTTAAGTTCCTGCTATGAGCAAACCACTGTAGTTTGCGTTTGTGTCATTATTTCATATGGTTGGTAGGATTTACCTCCACCTTACAGATTAGGATTAGGAGGTCAAAGAGGTGAACACTAATCATGGAGGACTCAGATCTCAGACTCTATGAAGTAAATACAATACTATAAACCAAGATGTATTCTCACTGAACAATTCTGAGCAAGGTCAAGACTGAAAAAGTTATTTTATAAAGTACCACCAGCCCAAGTCTGTTCTAAGCTCCAAGTTTTGTTCTCTTTCAATAAGAGCTGGTTCCATAAAGGGAACTGAAGACTTTCTAAGTGTGTACCCTCTTGGCATATTGGAAAATGATTCCTTTGTCTCTCGTTCTATTCTTAAATTTATTTCTCACAGTTTAAGAATACCAAGTTATTAAGTCAGATTTGTCAGCACACAGAATGATCTCCCCCATCACCTTCCTCTGCTAATAAACATCACAATGGTGTTGTCAGCAGCTTCACGAAAGGCATACATTTGGATGAATTTTTTTTGCTATAAATTAGTGAATCATCTACCAAATAACACATAATATTTTCAGGTCTCTACACACTGTTTTTTTCCTTCAATGCATTGGATAGAGCCAAGGTCCAGCATCTTGTGATGCTTTCACATGCAAACACAGTAATTTCTACACCAGTGTGATCCAGTTTTTCCATATTTCACTTCCCAATGGTTTGGGCAAACATCAAAATCACATATATGCTTCAAAAACTTTTAATTGGGATGCAGCATCAGCATCCCCTTTCCCCCCAAAATGCATGTTGAGGCCCTAGTTGCCAGAGCTGTAGTATGTTTCAAAGCAACATTCCAGTGAGTGTGCAAGACCTTGTTGGGAAGCTATATGAGACTGCTGAGTGTGTTCATTCCCTACCATAGCCTCACCTCCCATCAGCCAAGTTTGAGGCACTTGACTCAAATATATTCTGGAGAATTCAAAAAGTCAGAGAGATAACACTTTTTGCAGATCCTTCTGTAAGTGTTGTGAAAATTTAATGGAGCCGTAATTCCATGACATGTCCAGTGTAAATTTTCTTAATTTTGTATTCCCAGCAAGTGTATGAGTGACAACTTGGGATTTCCAGAACATGCTGATAATTATTTAAAATATCACTGAATTTTCTCTTAGTAGTCTCTGAATTTATGTAAATGGAATTATAGTTTAGGTGGTTGATGTTGTGGGATTTGTTTTGCTAAAATGTTATGTGAAACATATACTCAGTTAAAGAAGTATTATGTACGGAAGATGAAGGAAAGGAGCAAGCAATCTTTACAATGAAACTAGATAGGGACAGTGGTTAGGAGCCTTTCAGATATTTTGTTTAACCATTGTTTATTTATCTGTAAAAGGAAAATAATAGCAATAACTCTTTGATAGTGGTATGGGGGTTAAAGAGATTAAATAACTTCCTACCATCCTCCAGCTTTTAACTCTCAATGCTGGAATTCACAGATGGTTTAAAGTGTGAGTGTAATCTAACAAAAAGCTAGAACTGCGTCTTTAAACTCTTCTGTTTCTGAAACCTGATCCATCTCTGCATTTCTCAATAACTGAATCGAAAGCTTTCCCTTTTTATTAAATGATTGAGGGTTTTGACACTCAGTTTAATAAAAGCTGATTTCATTCGATTAACTCCGACCTGTTAAACATGAGAAAATCCAAATAATCACATTTTGAGATACTGAGACAAACAACAGTAAATAATATTCTCAGATTCCAGAGAAACTAGAATGCCATTTTAAAATCACTTCTGTACTCAATGTTAATGTGATACTATAGCCATTAAAGATGAGAAAAGATGGAACATCTTCACATTGGGCTGGCAGGTAGTAACTCTCCAAATGGCTAACAGCAGTGGCTAGGTTCCCTGTCTTCTAGTGCTAGCCTCTTCCCCCTAATGTCCGCATGGCCTGATCATTTCATATCTGTGGCTTCAACTTTAAACTGCAGATAACAGAAGCTGCCCTCCCTATTGACAATGCTGCTAAAATAATAAAAAGATAAATCAAGTACTGTACAAAGTTAAAAGGGTAAAGTTCTTATTCACTGAATTCGAGATTGAGAAATTAAGAAATTCCATATATCAGCATTTCAGAAGCATATATTTTCTGCTTTTTAGGGTGCCATTTCATGTGTGCTACACAGTAACCATACTGCTAATTTTGGATGGCATGTGCCTTCTTTTTATAGATAATTTAAACTCTTCCTATGAGTTATGACAAGTTAAGGCGTTGCCCTGAATTCACAGACATCATGGAATATTGGAACAGATTTGATACAAAAGTAAATAATTCCACCAATACATAATGGTTTCTGCTTCTGGAGCTGTATTACCTATAGAGTGGTAGCTGGCAATCATCAGGTGTTATCTATGTTCCAGGTACTTTGCATATATTATCACATTTAAATTTCATCCAATGAAGTAGAAATTATAAATTCCATTATGCAGATGAGGAAACTGAAATTTTAGAGTGCTCAAGTAAATTGTCCCAAAGTAAGACATTCAGGAAACTGCAGGGGTGGGCTCATTGCCTGGGTAATGTTATGTTACTGAAGGTCTCCAATGCTTGCCTCCCAGGACTCATAAAAGACTGGCATGGTTCTGTGGGCAAGGGAGTGAGCACCATGCTGGTTCCAGCACCAGGACTTTGTGAATCACTGACCTCCTCACCTATAAATGAGGACAGTAGCCCAAAGAATTTCTACAAAACATTGCTGAGAATGCATCTCCTATGGTTTCCTAGAATGAGTTAGGTCATAGAGGAGATGATGTTTGGCTAAAGAGCTCCTTTCCCTACTCCTCCTGTTGACTGACCTCCAGGTCTTCCCATCAGCCAAGGGTCTCAAGGCTCTGCTTTGACACTTACCAATATAAGCTGCTCCATCTGTCACCATGTATTTGTTGCGATTTAATTTAGGAAAGGTGTGATTCTTTTGTTCCTTTGCAGCACAAGCATTTTCTCTTTCCAGATCAAAAAATTTCTGTAAGAAAAAAAAAAGCAGGTGAATAAAGCATGTTTCTGGTCTTGTTCAAGAGTACAAAAGAGTGTATTATCCAAATATCAACAATAGACCTCCTACTGGGTTATTAAAAACCATAATCTTGTTGCTTTGTATAAAGGAAGCTACTTTTTTGTTCTTAAATGTATATAGGAACAAAAGAGAAAATTAGCATGCTCAACTAAGTCTCTAATCAACAGTTTTAAGCTACAAAATGGACAAAAAATTCAGTCTTTCAACAAGATGAGAGTCAGAAGCTTGTTTAATTCTCATTGTCCTATTCATTAGGGTGCACTGGCATTTACTGCGTGCCTCAGGGTGCTTTCTGCCAAGCATGCCAGTGAACTGAACGGATATTTTTACATGTTGCATAGTTTATATCAATGAATAGCTAAATAAATTGGGGATTTGCAAAGATCGAAAGAGATTTTGCCACCAGAACAAATCTTTTCTATCTAAACACTTAAGGGTACAAGCTCTTTTAATAGAACACTCAGCAAAAACCACAACTTCTATTAATCCTAACTTCAACTTTATAACCTCCAAAGTAGCATTTCAGTTCACCCAAGGCTAGGGATGGGGGATTCAAGAGTTGGATTGCTGAGAGCAAGAGTGGTCAGGCTGCGCTTCTAAACCTGCTAAGTGCTTAGATGAAGCTTCCAAAGTGAAGCTCATGGGTCTCCAATTACTGATTTCATGGGAAGCAACCAGTCAGTGGTGGAGGTCTCAGGTCTCCTCCATGTTGGAAAATGTTGAGCATTTTCAGAACTGCCTGGCATCTTTCCAGAATGAGTTGTGGCATCATACGTGTTCAAAGGAACAAAAAGAAGATATAATTTATATTTTTAAAAGTACAAAGTGTTCCAATTTGATTTCAGAAAGTACTGAGAGTTGGTCTTTACCTTCTTTCCAGGTTAGAGGAGGGACAATAAACTAGATGATCAGTAAGGAAACTGCTTGTCCCTAAATTCTGAATTTTAGTAAAACTTTTGAGATCCATGGTGCACAGACCAAAATCTACTACTGAAGACCTATCTATTCCTCAGCCAGAGGACCATTCTTTGAAGGCCACATTACCATGCTTATGGGGGAATGCTAGTTGATCCACCTTTATATCCTTACTTCTTGCCTTCTGAAAAACTGCATTGGTTTGTGGGCTCTTTAAATTGACTTACCCAGTAAATGCTTTTAAAATAGAGTTAAAACTTCATGAGGTTACAGGGCTAGTGAGGGTGTCATCACTCAAAAACAGCAGTCACATTATTTGGACATTCTCCTGTAACACATGTCCACATATTTGACTGTTTCCTTTACAAAAAGGTACTCCCTTATAGGGATGGGTATTTAGCTTAGCTGTTAGGATTCTGTTTAGAATGTCCACATCCCATGTTGGAATGCCTGGTTCAAATCCGGGGTTTGAGTCTTGGCTGGTCTACTCCTGATTCCAGTTTCCTACTAACCCACATTTGGGAAGCAGCAGGTGATGGCTCAAGTAGCTGAGTTCCTAGATTGAGGTCCTGGTTCCCAACTTTGGCCTGGCTCAGTGCCTGCCATTATGGGCATTTGAGGAGTGAATGAGCAGATAGGAGCTCTCTGTCTGCCTCTCAAATAAATAGATAGTAAATTTTTGAAAGAGGATTATAGAACTAATGTGGACTGGAAAAATAATAAAGTATACACCCTATATTAAGTCAAGGATGAAGTCACAGCCTGAGGCTGTTATGAGAATTCATTTGTTGAAGGAAGTCAAAAATGGTCCCAAAGAGGAAAAGCTGTTTTATCTGCGAGGTTAAAATGATAGCAAAAATTAGATCTTATTTATTGAGATTTTAGATATATGTTATGGATGACAACAAACACATTTCAAATGTGATTTGCTAATTTATGAAAAAATTAAAACTTGGTCAACTGGGATAATCTTGTGAGTTGCAGCCTCATTCTAGGACCCCCTAATGGATGCAAACCCACATCAATGCCAGAGAAAGTGTGTCCACTCCTCTAAGGACCAAGCTTCCCTGCCTGGTTCCCAAGCCATCTGCTTGTTCAGAGCCCAAGGCTCCTGAAGACTGGCCATATGCAATATTCCAACACCCACTTATCTTGGAAGAGCTCAACACCTATCTGTGTTCTAGATATTGGGACCGTAGCTTTCTTTTCCACCTTGCCTCTCCTAAAAAGAGATGGCCTGTGTTTTACAAAATGGGTAGCAGTGAGCTAACAATGCTTGATTTATTCAAAGAACATGACTCAAAGAGCTGAAGTTGATGAAGTACTATAGAGCTTAAAACAATGTATTCTGCTTTCCTTGCACTCTCTTGCAAATCTCCAATGAAGCCCTTTACATTTCATACTCTGGAGAGTTGTCAACTGTAGGGGCCTTAGTAGCAGGAGTACTGTGGTGTCAGGAAGCAGCGGGGGGGGGGGGGGCAGTAGTAGGAACCCATTGACAGGATCTAAGGGAAACTGAGAAAGGAGATGGAGCAAGTACACCAGATTCAGTGCCCAAGGCCCAGACACTCTCCTCTTTACTGTCTCTAGACCTTGCAAGTCTGTTAGCAGTGCTCCTCTGACCTTACACATACTGACTTCTGGAGTGCATGACTTCACTGGGCTACACACTGGCAGAAAATGGCTAACTAGGCCTGAGTCTGGTATTTGCTCCCTGCTTCACTGGCTCATAGAATCTTTCTTCCCACTCTGCCTTTGGTTAGCTCCCTTTAACTTCATTTATTCATGCATTCACTCATTCAATTTGTTTCACACATTTCATGACAAACATCATGCTAGGCAGTGAGAATATGATAGTGAACTAGACACCTGGTTCCTTGTCTCATTTGAGTTTCCATGGAGCTTAGTAAACACTGTAATTATCTGAAAAACATGTTGTCCTTGAGCTGAAATAATCCTAGGCATTCTCTTGTCCACAGAAAGATACTGAAAACCCAGGATCAGTTCTCCTGTATCTCTGCCTGGCTTTCTGAGGCTGTACCAACTTCTCCTTTGATCCCCCAAATCTGCTGCAAATCAAAGCTGGGGCCTGGATCCAATAAATAAGCTAAGGGAAGGATTGGTTGATTTTTCAAGCAGAAATAAGAGACTAGATAGATCAGATGTTCACTATTCCAAAGAGCTGGGAAACTTGATTGTGCCTGGACAACTTTGAAAAATTCTTTTTGTAACCAAGGCTGATTAAGACTCAGTCCTGTAGCAAATCACAAATAATTGGTGTCATTATGCTTGGTATAATCTTCCCATTCAGGTCTGAGGGTACCACTGAGGTACCATGGGGGAGAGAGGAAGAGAGGGAGGGAGAATATGAATGAATATGGGTGAGAAAAGTTTGGGAATGACAAAGTATCTTCAAATAGTTTGTGGAAAATGTGTTGTGAAAAAACTGTGCATGATACCCCCCCCCACTAAGATAAACTTTTAATTCCATTTTTCTATGAATGTTTTGAAGTACTCCATGTGTACATCAGAAACACTTGGACATGGCTATTACAACATGGAAATAGCTATAGGCAAGTAGATCAGAAGCCTACTAAGTTTCTCAGACAATTTTGTTGCAAAGATACTGTGAACTAGGATCAACTCCTTTAACTGTTCATGGCTTACCACTAGGGGACCCCCAATCTTTCCTTCTTTGAATGGCAGTGTTTTTTTGTTTTGTTTTGTTTTTGTTTTTGACAGAGTGGACAGTGAGAGAGAGAGACAGAGAGGAAGGTCTTCCTTTGCTGTTGGTTCACCCTCCAATGGCCGCCGCAGCCAGCACACTGCGCTGATCCGATGGCAGGAGCCAGGTGCTTCTCCTGGTCTCCCATGGGGTGCAGGACCCAAGCACTTGGGCCATCCTCCACTGCACTCCCTGGCCACAGCAGAGAGCTGGCCTGGAAGAGGGGCAACCGGGACAGAATCTGGCGCCCCGACCGGGACTAGAACCCTGTGTGCCAGCGCCGCAAGGCGGAGGATTAGCCTAGTGAGCCGCGGTGCCGGCCTGAATGGCAGTTTTAATTGTGTTCCCTGTTGTTTGAAAATGAGGTCCCCTTAACCAAGGTAGTGATATTTTGTGGGCATTGAGAGTTCCCTGCGTGGAAAGAACATAGAAATGCCACAAGAAGCAGAGCCCCATCACCTAGAGGGCTTACACATTTCTCAGGGCTCATTTCTTGAATGATAGCACAGAGAATTAGGAAAGACTGAGACTCAAAGGATTAATGGTTCTGAGTCCAGTGCAGAGGAGCAGAGGAAAGTCAAAGATGATCTACAGAGTTAACACATTTCCAGCAATACCAGGTCTCCTTTTCTGTATATGATTGTTGAAAAATTAAACTACCTTTTGAAGTATTTTTCATTCCCAAAGATTATTATCCTAGCTTGTACTAGAAGTTTACATGTCTGTGTATGCTTACAGTTTTCGTAGACATGCAAGGAGTATGAACTCTTTTATTCAATAGTACTTACAACATAATACTTACAACTTTCAAACTGCAGTTGGCTATTTCAGTGCAAATAGCTTTAAGAGAGGAAATAAAGTTAAATGTGAGGGGATCAGTTTTCTTCCAGAAGCTTATAAGGAGTCGAACTTTAACGCTTCGTAAAACTAATGCTTCTCTTATTTTTCCATCCAAGTCGGGCCAGTATGTCCTGAAGAAATAATATCCATGTAGATAAAAATAAAGAAAATATTTTATCTTTAGGAAAGAGATTCACAAGATGACAGATAACATTTTGTTACTCTGATCATTATTTTATTCTGTAATAGACAAGGGGATTTCAAAAGTTCATGCTACAAAAATTTTTTGGGTACAAAAATCTTGACATTTATGCAGTTTTTTTTACAATATGAATTTTCCATGAACTTTTAGAAGACCCCTTAAATAAGTAAACTTGCAAGGAAGGTTGAAAAACCATGTGTCTCTTGAGTTAGACATCAGAGATAATGCTTTACTGGCACTTGCCACAGCCTAAAATGAGATCTTCCATCACTAGAGTCTTGCATTGTGTGGGCTCCGTCTGTGTGGACAGACGGGCGACTACCATGAGTCACTCTCATCACATCTCCAACCTTACTCAGGAATCACTCCATATGAATCATCTTTCCAAAGGAACTCAGGACCCTTTCTCCTTCAGTCTCCAATGCCACTTAAGCCTCTCATCTTTAGTAACTGCCTCCCTCCCCAGCCCCTGCAATGAACTTGGTTCTGGTTATCTGAGCTTTTTCAGACTGTTCTCGGTGTTGTCTGTCCTGATCATGCCTCACATGACTCCACTGTCTCCCGCCTTTCCCACTGGACACTTGGAGTCCTCCGCCAGGCACACAGCTTCTCCTGTGGGCTCAGCCTCCTCCCAGAATCCTTAGCACTCTGCAGTAATCATAGCCTAAGGCCACAATTCTTTTTTTTTTTTTTTTAAACTTTTATTTAATGAATATAAATTTCCAAAGTACGACTTATGGATTACAATGGCTTTCCCCCCATACCGTCCCTCCCACCCACAACCCTCCCCTTTCCCACTCCCCTTCCCCTTCCATTCACATCAAGATTCATTTTCGATTATCTTAATATACAGAAGATCAGCTTAGTATACATTAAGTATGGATTTCAACAGTTTGCTCCCACACAGAAACATAAAGTGAAAAATAATAGATGATTTTTTAAAATGATGATGAAATCAGAGCAGACCTATTGTCATGTTTAATCCCAGTGAGAGTCAAGTTGGGAATTGATAATTTCTTTCTTTCTTTTTTTTTTTTTTTTTTTTTACAGAGGATCAGGTTAGTATGCATTAAGTAAGGATTTCAACAGTTTGCACCCCCATAGAAACACAAAGTGAAATATATTGTTTGAGTACTCCTTATAGCATTAAATCTCAATGTACAGCACATTAAGGATAGAGATCCTACATGAGGAGTAAGTGCACAGTGACTCCTGTTGTTGACTTTACCAATTGACACTCCTGTCTATGGCATCAGTAATCTCCCTATGCTCCAGTCATGAGTTTCCAAGGCTATGGAAGCCCTCTGAGTTCTCTGACTCTTATCTTGTTTAGACAAGGTCATAGTCAAAGTGGAGGTTCTCTCCTCCCTTCAGAGAAAGGTACCTCCTTCTTTGATGGCCTGTTCTTTCCACTGGGATCTCACTCGCAGAGATCTTTTGCCAGAGTGTCTTGGCTTTCCATGCCTGAAATACTCTCATGAACTTTTCAGCCAGCTCCGAATGCCTTTAGGGCTGATTCTGAGGCCAGAGTGCTATTTAGGACATCTGCCATTCTATGAGTCTGCTGAGATTCTCACTTCCCATGTTGGATCACTCTCCCCTTTATTTACTCCATCAGTTAGCGTTAGCAGGTACTAGACTTGTCTATGTGCTCCCTTTGACTCCCAGTCCCTTCACCATGACCAACTGTGAACTGAAACTGATCACCTGGAACAGTGAGATGGCATTGGTACATGCCACCTCGATGGGATTGAATTGGAATCCCCTGGTATGCTTCCAACTCCACCACTTGGGGCAAGTCAGCCTGAGCATGTCCCAAATTATACATCTCTTCCCTCTCCCATTCCCACCACCATGTTCAACAGGCATCACATTTCAGTTAATTTTCAACACTTAAGAATAACTGTGCATCAATTACAGATCTAAACCAGTCATATTAAGTAGAACAGACAAAAAAAACTACTAAGAGGGATAATGTATTTAGTTGTTCATTAACAGTCAGGGCTATGCTGATCAAGCCACCATTTCCCATAGTGTCCACCTCACTCCAACAGGTTTCCCTCTTGGTGTTCAGTCAGTCGTCACCGATCAGGGAGAACATATGGAATTTGTCCCTTTGGGACTGGCTTATTTCACTCAGCATGATGTGTTCCAGATTCCTCCATTTTGTTGCAAATGACTGGATTTCGTTGTTTCTTACTGCGGTATAGTATTCTAAAGAGTACATATCCCATAATTTCTTTATCCAGTCTATCGTTGATGGGCATTTAGGTTGGTTCCAGGTCTTAGCTATTGTGAATTGAGCTGCAATAAACATTAGGGTGCAGACTGCTTTTTTGTTTGCCAATTTAAATTCCTTTGGGTAAATTCCAAGGAGTGGGATGGCTGGGTCGAACGGTAGGGTTATCTTCAGGTTTCTGAGGAATCTCCAGACTGACTTCCATAGTGGCTTGACCAGTTTGCATTCCCACCAACAGTGGGTTAGTGTCCCTTTTTCCCCACATCCTCGCCAGCATCTGTTGTTGGTAGATTTCTGCATGTGAGCCATTCTAACCGGGGTGAGGTGAAACCTCATTGTGGTTTTGATTTGCATTTCCCTGATTGCTAATGACCTTGAACATTTTTTCATGTGCCTGTTGGCCATTTGGATTTGCTCTTTTGAAAAATGTCTATTGAGGTCCTTGGCCCATCTCTTAAGTGGGTTGTTGGTTTTGTTTTTGTGGAGTTTCTTGATCTCTTGTAGATTCTGGTTATTAACCCTTTGTCTGTTGCATAGTTTGCAAATATTTTTTCCCATTCTGTCGGTTGTCTTTTCACTCTCCTGACTGTTTCTTTTGCAGTACAGAAACTTCTCAATTTGATGCAATCCCAATAGTTGATTTTGGCTTTGACTGCCTGTGCCTCCCGGGTCTTTTCCAGAAATTCTTTGCCTGTGCCAATATCTTGAAGGGTTTCTCCAATGTTCTCTAGTAACTTGATGGTGTCAGGTCGTAGATTTAGGTCTTTAATCCATGTGGAGTGGATTTTTGTGTAAGGTGTAAGGTAGGGGTCTTGCTTCATGATTCTGCATGTGGAAATCCAATTTTCCCAGCACCATTTATTGAATAGACTGTCCTTGCTCCAGGAATTAGTTTTAGATCCTTGATCAAATATAAGTTGGCTGTAGATGTTTGGGTTGATTTCTGGTATTTCAATTCTGTTCCATTGGTCTATCCATCTGTTTCTGTACCAGTACCATGCTGTTTTAATTACAACTGCCCTGTAGTATGTCCTGAAATCTGGTATTGTGATGCCTCCGGCTTTGTTTTTGTTGTACAAGATTGCTTTAGCTATTCGAGGTCTCTTGTGCCTCCATATAAATTTCAGCACCATTTTTTCCAGATCTGAGAAGAAGGTCTTCGGTATCTTGATTGGTATTGCATTGAATCTGTAAATTGCTTTTGGGAGAATGGACATTTTGATGATGTTGATTCTTCCAATCCATGAGCATGGAAGATTTTTCCATTTCTTGGTATCCTCTTCTATTTCTTTCTTTAAGGTTTTGTAATTTTCATCGTAGAGATCTTTAACGTCTTTGGTTAAGTTTATTCCAAGGTATTTGATTGTTTTTGTAGCTATTGTGAATGGGATTGATCTTAGAAGTTCTTCCTCAGCCATGGCATTGTCTGTGTATACAAAGGCTGTTGATTTTTGTGCATTGATTTTATACCCTGCTACTTTGCCAAACTCTTCTATGAGTTCCAATAGTCTCTTAGTAGAGTTCTTTGGGTCCTCTAAATAAAGAATCATGTCATCTGCAAAGAGGGATAGTTTGAGCTCTTCCTTCCCAATTTGTATCCCTTTAATTTCTTTTTCTTGCCTAATAGCTCTGGCTAGAACCTCCAGAACTATATTGAATAGCAGTGGTGAGAGTGGGCATCCCTGTCTGGTTCCAGATCTCAGTGGAAATGCTTCCAACTTTTCCCCATTCAATAGGATGTTGGCTGTGGGTTTTTCATAGATTGCTTTGATTGTATTGAGGAATGTTCCTTCCAAACCCAGTTTGCTTAGAGTTTTCATCATGAACGGGTGTTGTATTTTATCAAATGCTTTCTCGGCATCTATTGAGATAATCATATGGTTTTTCTTCTGCAGTCTATTAATGTGGTGTATCACATTGATTGTCTTGCGCACATTAAACCATCCCTGCATACCAGGGATGAATCCCACTTGGTCTGGGTGGATGATCTTTCTGATGTGTTGTTGCATTCTATTGGCGAGAATTTTATTGAGGATTTTTGCATCTATGTTCATCAGGGATATTGGTCTGTAATTCTCTTTCAGTGCTGTATCTTTTTCTGGCTTAGGAATTAAGGTGATGCTGGCTTCATAGAAAGAATTTGGGATGACTCCCTCTTCTTCGATTGTTCTGAATAGTTTGAGAAGAATTGGAGTTAGTTCTTCTTTAAACGTCTGGTAGAATTCAGCAGTGAATCCATCTGGTCCTGGGCTTTTCTTTGTTGGGAGGGCCTTTATTACTGTTTCAATTTCTGTCTCAGTTATGGGTCTGTTTAGGTTTTCGATGTCTTCCTGGTTCAATTTAGGCAGGTTGCATGTGTCCAGGAATCTATCCATTTCTGATAGGTTTCCCTGTTTGCTGGCATACAAGTCCTTGTAGTAATTTCTGATGATTCTTTTTATTTCTGTGGTGTCTGTTGTTACATTTCCTTTTTCATCTCTGATTTTATTGATTTGGGTCTTTTCTCTTCTTTTTTTAGTTAGTTGGGCCAATGGGGTGTCAATTTTGTTTATTTTTTCAAAAAACCAGCTCTTCGTTTGGCTGATTTTTTGTAATGTTTTTCTTGATTCAATCCTGTTGATTTCTTCTCTGATTTTAATTATTTCTCTTCTCCTACTAGATTTGGGTCTGATTTGCTGTAGGTTTTCTAGATCCTTGAGGTGAATGGAAAGCTCATCTATTTGGTGTCTTTCCAATTTCTTGATGTAGGCACCTATTGATATAAACTTTCCTCTTAACACTGCTTTTGCTGTGTCCCATAAGTTTTGGTATGTTGTGCTGTTATCCTCATTTACTTCCAGAAAGTTTTTGATTTCTCTTTTGATTTCTTCTATGACCCATTGTTGATTCAGGAGCATGTTGTTCAATCTCCATGTGTTTGTGTATGCTCTAGGGATTCCTGAGTTGGTAATTTCCAACTTCATTCCTTTATGGTCTGAGAAGCTGCATGGTATGATTCTAATTCTTTTGAATTTGCTGAGACTCGCTTTATGGCCTAGTATGTGGTCAATCCTAGAGAAGCTTCCATGTACTGCTGAGAAGAATGTAAAATCTTTAGCTGTAGGATTGAGAGTTCTGTATATATCTGTTAGATCCATTTGGGCTATAGTGTCGTTTAAATCTACTGTATCCTTGTTGATCTTCTGACCGGATGATCTGTCTATTTCTGAGAGTGGAGTATTGAAGTCCCCCAGTACTACTGTATTGGGGTCTAAGTCTCCCTTTAAGTCCGTTAATAAATCTTTTAGATAAACTGGTGCCCTGTAGTTAGGTGCATATACATTGATAATTGTTATATCTTCCTGTTGAATTGATCCCTTAATCATGATATAGTGTCCCTCTTTGTCTCTCTTAACAGTTTTTGTGGTAAAGTTTATGTTGTCCGATATTAAGATGGCTACGCCCGCTCTTTTTTCATTTCTGTTGGCATGGTATATCTTTTTCCAGCCTTTCACTTTCAGTCTGTATGGATCTTTGTTGGAAAGATGTGTTTCTTGTAAGCAGCAAATAGATGGGTTTTGTTCCTTAACCCAATCAGCCAATCTGTGTCTTTTAACTGGACAGTTCAGGCCATTCACGTTCAATGTGACTAATGATAAGTGGTAACTTTGCCCTGCCATTTGCCAAAGATAAGTTCTAATATATGCTTTGAATTCCCTGTGATCTTTTGCTGTGAGGTTTCCTTCCTTGGTTTCCTTCCTTTACCTTCTTTCATATTGATGACCGTGTTTCTGTGTTTCTGTGTGTAACACATCTTTAAGCATCTTTTGCAGGGCTGGACGAGTGGCAACAAATTCTTTCAATTTCTGTTTGCAATGAAAAGTCTTTATTTCACCTTCATTCACAAATGATAGCTTTGCAGGATATAATATTCTGGGCTGGCAGTTGTTCTCTCTTAGTACCTGGGCTATATCTCGCCATTCCCTCCTAGCTTGTAGAGTTTCTGATGAGAAGTCAGCTGTGAGTCTGATTGGAGATCCTCTGAGAGTAATCTGACGTTTCTCTCTTGCACATTTTAGGATCTTTTCTTTATGTTTCACTGTGGAGAGTTTAATTACAACGTGTCGTGGTGAGGATCTCTTTTGGTCGTGTTTATTAGGGGTTCTGTGGGCTTCCTGTACTAGGATTTCTCTGTCCTTCTCCAAACCTGGGAAATTTTCTGCTAATATCTCACTAAAAAGGCCTTCTAATCCTTTTTCCCTCTCCATGCCTTCAGGAACTCCTAGAACCCGAATGTTGGGTTTTTTAATAGCATCCTGAAGATTCCCGACAATATGTTTCAGATTTCTAATTTCCTCTTCTTTTCTTTGGTCTGACTGTATCCTTTCCTGTTCTCTGTCTTCTAAGTCCGATATTCTCTCTTCTGCTTCACCCATTCTGTTTGTAAGGCTCTCTATTGTGTTTTTCATTTGATCTATTGAATTCTTCACTTCAGTCACTATCACAGTTTCCTGTTGTACTAGTTGTTTCGTTTCATTTTGATTCCTCCTTAATATTTCATTTTCACGAGAGAGATTTTCTATCTTGTCCATTAAGGATTTGTGTAGTTCCAGAATTTGTTTTTGAGAACTTCTTAATGTTCTTATCAATTTTTTGAGATCTGCTTCTTGCATTTCTTCTATGTCATCATCTTCATAATCTTGAATTGGGGTGTCTTTTTCATTTGAGGGCGTCATGGTGACTTCCTTGTTTTTATTACCTCGGTTTTTGCGTTTGTTATTTGGCATATTGGAGATATTTGGTTTCTTCACTGTGGTGCTTTTTCTTGTTATACTATGACTCTAGATTAAGTGGACTATCTGTTTTTGATGGAGCCTTAGGGCTTGAGATGGGTGTGGCCTGAGAGCTCTGTTTGGTGTGCCAAAGGTGACACTCCCAGGTTAGGCGTGGTAAATCTCTCTCTCTCTCTCTTTTTTTTTTTTTTTTTGATTCAAAAGGGAAGTAATTCCGCACAGCTGAACGAAGTTGGAGGTAGTTAGCAGGCAAATGATATACCCACAGGAGCCAGAGATTGGAAGCTCTTTCCCAAGATCCCCACAGGGAATCTGTTCGGCCCTCAGAGTGGGCTCAAATTCTCCTTCAGCCTCCCACTGGGTTGCCAAAGTTACGGAATTGTAGCGTCTCTGGAGAGTGCTCACGTGAATTCCGTGAGTTCTCTCCCCCACAGTCTCTTTTTTCACAGTCTCAGTTCAGTAGCACCACAAATTTACTAGCTCCTAATCTCCTGTTAATTCGCCCCGCCCAGAGTCAGGTTTTTCTGCTAGGCTCAGGGCCGGTGCAGACCTGAGGTCGCTCTGCTTATGACGTATGTCCAAGATGGCGCCTGCTCTTTGTCTTGCTCGCCCTTGAGAGGTGAGCGGAGAGAGAGAAACCCGTGTCCGTACTAGTCACCCTTTTTTCTCTCTCTCTCTCTCTTCCAGTTAGCCTTGTGAACTTCCCCCCCCCGGGGGTCGTTCCCTCTAGTCTCCTCTCTCCGCTTGCCTGCCGGTGTCTCGGGCTATTGAGGTTCGGCTCACCTCACGTTCCAGCGCTGGTGTGTTGAGTCTGCCGCTGATGTCCCGAACTGTGGGCTCCCACGCTCTCCACGCAGGTCCGCTGTGAGTCACGCGTTCCGGAAGAGTTTCTTGTGCTGTTTCCTCCCCTACTCTTCCTTGAACCTGCAGTATCTCCACTTTTATTAAACTATCTCTCCCCAGACTATCAGTGTGCTCCCTTCCTATTCCGCCATCTTCCGTTTCTTCCAGGCCACAATTCTTCTCAACTCCTGGCATATATCTTCCACCACAGTGTAGCCACTCGATTTACAATTGGGGGGACACCCTACGCTTCCCTTTCCCTAACAAAACAATCCCATTTCTAGAACTGTCACTTAATTTCTCACTATAAAAGAAAACAAGAAACCCTTTCCTGTCATAAGGTCTATGCCTTAAGTGACTCAACCTGCCCTCAGTCTCATTTGTCCCATTTGTCCACTTCCTGTTCCCTCATTGAAATCTTACCCCAATCCTGGGCCAATCCAATGCTTAGACTGATGATCTATTATTCTATTGACTATTCAAAACCTTACTCTGTCATAATCATTGCACTCCAAAGGTCTCCCCTTTGTATATGACCCTGGCTCCTACCCTCCATGTCCTCAATCTCTCAGTCACACTAAATCTGCTCTTTCATCTCTTGCAAGCTGCCAGCTCACCATCCCTCACCATGTGCCTGCTCCTTCTACTGATCACTTGAAGAATACTTGCCCCTCTACTTTCCTCTCACTTGTGGAAAAGCCTAAACCCTGGATCAGTGCTGTAATCCTCTTTGTCTATTTCTGTAAAGCTGAGGACTTCTGCGAAAAATCATCTCAAGCTTGTGCTCGAAATTGGTCTTTCTGCCTCCAGTCTTACAATGTCAAGTACATCCTCCAAGACCATGAAAGCACCCCATCTAAAAGCCAATATGGTCATCTTACTACCTTTGATTAAAAATGATGGAGGCTCTACAAAGTCGTAAGACCCCCTGGAGGTTAGGCCCCCAGGTCCTGTTCTGTGCCCCCTTTCCAATTTGATCCACCTTACCTTAGGCTCTATGATCAAGCTCGGAACCTGCCAGACTGCTTTTCTCCATTTTAACTTTGTTCATGCTGTTCTTTCTACATGGAGAGTCACCTTTCTCACCCTTTGCTAATTGATTCCTGAGTATTTTGAAGCATCATTCAGGTGGCATCTCCAATACGCTTCTTCTAATCCTGAAACTGTCAGAGATGCCCTTTCACTGAGCATCTGTAACATCCTGCACATACACATATTTCCATTCATAGCGCTATGTTCTAATAACCTATTCTGTGTCTGTCCATTCCTGTTCGATGGAGCTCTTGAAACATATACTTTAATATGTAATGCACAGTGCTCAATAAATATCTGTTGATTGAATACATAAGTCAATAATACCAATACAGTAGTTCTTATCCTTAAGGGATATGTTCCAAAGTCCCTAATATATGTCTGAAGCCAATGACAGCACCTAACTCTATATTACTACATTTGTTCCTTTACATACATATCTGTGATAATGTCTTATAATGCCTAATTTATAAACCAAACTTTAATGACAAAGGCTAATAAGATAAAGTAATTATAAGAATATGTTGTATTAAAGTTATTAAAGCATGAATTATTTGTTCCTGGAATTTTCCACTTCAGATTTTTGGAGCACAGTTGATGAATGGTCATTGCAACTGCAGAAGGGAAATTTGTAAGTGGTGATGGCAGGGGACCACTACGACTCAAAGACTAATCAGGCTGTAGTTTTATTAATTCTTCAGATATTTCTGGGTTTCCTTCTGAAATATATGTTTCATGTGACTGAAGAAATAAATAATGAACAACCCCAAACTGAGACCTAAATAATTAAGTGAATGGCTCAAAGAAAGAGAGCTTGATTGCTACTTCAGAAAAAAGTGAAATAGGGCTGATTTTTTTTTTAATGCAGGATTTGTTTAGTTATACACCATTGTTCCATTCATGTCCTACTACCTTGGAAAGCAGAAGTTAATTCTAAAACTCTTGCTGTACGCATAATAGTGTATTTTTACATGCTGTCAATCATTTCTAATTTTGGAGTGTGTGGACTTTTTCATTTGGCTATCTACAGTGTGTAGACTAAAAGTTAAATCTGTAAGATATTAATTAATTCCAGTAATACAATGAAATTTGGTAGTAGTTACATGTCTATTAAAGTTGAACTCACTCCTGAAAAGCTTTTCCAGGACTATTAGATAAGTCATCAGTTTGGTTTAAAAAATGTTCCATTCATAGAATTGAGAATTTAATTGTAACCTGGATGTTTGAACCATTAATATGTTCTGTTGATGACTTTTCATTTAGAAAACTAAATAAATTTACAGGTTTGAAATTTAAAGAATACAATAAAAGAGAGTCTCTTTGAGTGCATCTTAATGATAGACTAATAACCAAAATACAAAAAATAAAAATCCCCAGGTTGAGTTGTCACCAGTATTTAACATTATTTATCTTTTTTTTTCTTTTTTGACAGGCAGAGTGGACAGTGAGAGAGAGAGAGGACAGAGAGAAAGGTCTTCCTTTGCCATTGGTTCACCCTCCAATGGCCGCCGCGGCCGACGAACCGCGCTGATCCGAAGGCAGGAGCCAGGTGCTTCTCCTGGTCTCCCATGGGGTGCAGGGCCCAAGCACTTGGGCCATCCTCCATGCACTCCCGGGCCACAGCAGAGAGCTGGCCTGGAAGAGGAGCAACCAGGACAGAATCCGGCGCCCCGACCGGGACTAGAACCCCGTGTGCCGGCGCTGCAGGCGGAGGGTTAGCCTATTGAGCCACGGCACCAGCCTCATTTATCTTTAAATTTTAATTTCTAAGATATTTTAGATTCTTCATGATAACCCTTTTTTCCTTGACCATAAAAAAATATCAACTTTGTTCATGGAACTCCACGGAATAAGAGTTTTGCCAATCCTGAGGAATCATTGTCCCAGCCTTTATTCTTTTGAATATGAGAAAGACTCAGCAAAACCTCTTTTGTTTCAAAAGCTTCCTAACCTGAAGCTGAAGCCCAACACTAAACCTAATACCAAGCAAACAGCAAAATGAGAAAAATAAAAAAGGAGGGATAGAAAAACCAGAAGTGCTCAAAGGATGCACAATATTTAGAGTGGAAAGCATGTTAACAGTGTGTATCTTGCAGCTTAAAAATGCTTTTCTACTGACTGTCATCAGAGGCAATCACTTTCTGGGAAAAACACTTTCTTTGCAATCCTACAGTCATTTGCATATAGAACTTGCATGTTATGCATATTTGGGGTTAGCAATATGGAAAATATTCAAGTAATATAGGGCACATTTAATTTTAAGCTCAGGAAATGGATCATTTTAAAATTGTGATTTTTTTTCCCAATTACAAAGTTCTCAAGTTTCACTCCCAGAAATATGCACTTTGAAAACTTTTCCTAGAATAAACTAATTATGCAAAACTTTGACAAGCACCCAATTCTTTGCATTCCCAGCAAGAAAGCAAAAGTGGGAATGCCTGGGCATGGCGATGATTTATGCATGTGATAATTTTGCAAGGAGTTTGTCATAGACTTTGCCTCTAAATTTATTCCATGTTGTCTGTATGCTTGAACAGTGATAAATTATTGGAAAAACATTTTTGGGATGATATCTTCATCACACAGAGGAATAGCTTGCCTGAGAACATATATTTTAAGTTACCTTCTCCTTGACATTGAGAAGACATTATGAGAATTTTGCATTTCATGAAGACTTTCAGGAATACAAGGAAGTGAGACCTGCTTCAGGGAAACTCCTTCAAAATGTCCTATTATAATATGCTCTTCAGGTCTACCTGTGTTAATAATTTTCAAATAATATTTAAAATAATTTTCAAATTTAGAGCCACCTTATTTTAAAAGTTACTCTCATGCTTTTGACTAAACTACTTAGATATTTTTCTGTAGGCTGAGACTGAAAGCAGACTTGCACAAGGGGAGACACATCAGGGGTAAGCTGCGAATGCACCCTAGGCAGATTTGAATGGTGTACTCAGTGTAGCCTGATTGCATCTTGATGTCTAGGCTGCTTTCATCTGCAGTCCTCAGTGTAGTGCCCAGCCCTGGAGAGGATGGGTGCTCACTGACCTCTTGGTGCTTGTACTGGAGATCGGCAGGTAGTCCATGACAGCAATGTACACGTATTGCTTGGCATCGTCTATCACACTGTAGATGGCATCTATGTCAAAGCTTCTGTTTTTAGGGCAAAAGAGTTTGGGAGAATTCTGTGAAGACACAAAAACCAAACTTTTAGAGTGTTAATTTTTTGCAGCTAGGATTTTCTTTGTTTCCTTAATGAGTTTTTGGCTTTTAACTAAATATTTTCAAATCTACCTTCCGATTCTCCATTGGAGTAGTCAAAGATATTTTCAGTCTTATCAAAGTTGAGGCATATAGAGATCAAGGTATGGTGGGATGGGCTTGAGTCTGTTTCTCTCTCTGGGTTTTTTTTTTTTAGAGATTCATTTATTTATTGGAAAGGTAGGTGAGAGATCTTCCATCTGCTGGGTCATCTCCACCAATGCCTGCAACACCCAAGGCTGAGCCAGGTTGAAGCCAGGAGCCAGGAACTTCATCTGGGTTTTCCTAGTGGGTGGCAGGAACCCAAGTATTTGGGTCATCATCCACTGCCTCCCAAGAGCATCAGAAGGAAGCTGGGTTAGGAGTACAGAGTAGCTGGGACCTGAACTGGGCATTCAAACATGGAATTGAAGTGGACTAAGCTGCCCCTCAAATTTTTTTTATAGAAAGACCACTGCTCCAGAGGAATATACACAAGGGCTATAATCAAGTCTCAAGATGGCAATTTCACTCACATATATTGCATTTTTTGTACTCTCTAAATTAGCTACAAATCAAACATATTTGTGTTGGATCCAGTTTATTTTGCCAAGCATAATGGTCTCCAGTTGCATCTACTTTGTAGCAAAAAAGACAGGATTTCATTACTTGTATGGATGAATAATATTTCATGATGTACCTACAACACATTTTTCTTTATTCTTCAGTTGATGGACATCTGAGTTGATTCCATATCATAGCTTTTATGAACTGAGCTGTGATAAATGTGGGGGTGCAGATTCCTCCTTTATGTGCTGATTTCATTTCCTTTGGATAAATTCCTAGGATTGGGATGGCTGGGTCATTTGGTAGATAAATATTAAGATTTTTGAGGAAATCTCCATACTGTTGTCTTTCTTTTATACAGGCATTTTCCAAAGAATGATACAAAGGCCAATGGACACATGAAAAAATGCTCAGGATCACTAACCAGCTGGGAAATGCAAATAAAAACACAATGTGGTTTCACCTCACCCAATTAGAATGGCTATCATCCAAAAATTAAAAAAAAAAAATAACCAAATGTTGGCCAGAATGTGGAGAAAAGGATGCACGAATACTTTGCTGGTGGGAATTTTGTTCTTCAAGTCTGTTTTAGGAGAGAAATCTTGGTTTCAATGCATACTTGTGATTCACTGAGGAGAACTTTAGTCTCAACATTCAATTCTGGTACACAAGTATACCCTGTGAGACATACCTGTTAATTTTCTCAGGTGTTAACATCTATACACTCATCTGTACACACCAAAGCCCAGAAGTCATTTCATTTGAAATGTGATATTGCCAAGAATGTCCTAGATGTAGAACTGTTATGGGCCAAAGAAATCAAACAGCAGTCAAAGCTTTGTGGGGAAGGGCACACAGTTTATTTATGCATGCCAGTTTGACTAGACTCCTGTCTCAGGAGTCAAGCCTCATCCTCTGACTTTCTCTACTTTCATACCCTAAATTTAGCAAGGCAGTACGAAGGCAGTTTCAGGGAGCACATTGTTATCTTAGGCTCTCGAGTCTAACAAATCACAACTGCAAGGTAAGATAGTTTGAGGATACAGGAACCAGGAAGAGTCAATGAAAACTTAAAGACAATTTGGGAGGCACACAACTATCTTATCTTATGTATCTGACTAGGCCTTTATGGCAGGTGGGGAACCAGTTTTTAAAGTCAGACCTGGTTGGCTTAGATCCATCTGGCCCTTTGATAACAAGTGGGAGGGAATGTGTAACATTCCCTCAAACTGGCTCCTTAATGGCAAGCAGGAAGGGGGCTGTAACAGAAGCTACAAAGTTTAGATTTCTTCCCTGAAATCTTTCACTGAGTCAAGAACATTTGAGAAAGAGTCATCAATAATCTACAGCAAAAACTGAGTTAAGATGCCCAAATTCATCAGCAGAGCCAGAGAAGAAGGATGTTCTGAAAGATGTAAGCCATGGCCGGCACCATGGCTCAATAGGCTAATCCTCTGCCTGTGGTGCCAGCACACTGGGTTCTAGTCCCAGTCGGGGTGCTGGATTCTGTGCTGGTTGCCCCTCTTCCAGGCCAGCTCTCTGCTGTGGCCCGGGAGTGCAGTGGAGGATGGCCCAAGTGCTTGGGCCCTGCACCCGCATAGGAGACCAGGAGAAGCACCTGGCTCCTGGTTTCGGATCGGCGCAGCACAGCGGCCATTGGGGGGTGAACCAATGGAAAAGGAAGACCTTTCTCTCTCTCTCTCTCTCTCTCTCTCTCTCTCTCTCTCACTGTCCACTCTGCCTGTCAAAAAAAAAAAAATACATAAAAAAAGACGTAAGCCAAATGAAAGAGAAAAGAAGAAAATTATTCTTATGGTATTTTCATCATGTTGCTTGAGGTTTCCATCTTATAAAATACAGTATTTTTAGAAGTAGTTGTCATAGAAAGGAAAAGATGTAGTTCCAGTCCTAATTTGATAAAGCATACACTACATCAAGTGGAAGAGCATAAATAATGCTAGGGTGCTTAATATCACAAGGCTGAATAAGCAGGTTCTGGAACTGCCAGAAGTGAATGACATATGGGATAGGCAGAGCCATGTTCTGGAACAACTGCCCACACTGCACTGGTGGGAATTCCCATCCCAGCTTAGAGGTGAAGCTCCTGGCATGAATGCCCCCCCTAGTAAGAGCATTTTAGAGGATGCATACCCTCAGATGTCTTTATCCAGAAAGTTCTCTTGGAAAGTCATAAGCAACATACACTTCTGATCATTTAAATTATTTTTCTTTCAGAATGAGAACAAGTTTCTAAGTCTTAAAAAAAATCAAGGATAGTCCTACACTCTGTCCCCAGAACTCCACTTGTCACCGAGACAGCATGTGCTTGTTTGGCGTTTTCTTTGTTCTACCATCTTACTCCTTTCTATGACTTGGATATTAATTTGGATGTTAAATATCCCCCAAAGGCGGGAAGCCATTGTAACCCATGAGTCGTACTTTGGAAATTTATATTCATTAAATAAAAGATAAAAAAAAAAAAATATCCCCCAAAGGCCCATGCGTTACTGACTTGGTCCTCAGCATCTTATGTTAGTGGTACTAGTAGGGTGGAAACTTGATTCAACTATGGTGTTCAGAGGTGGGGCCTCTGGAAGGTGATTGGATTAGATTGGGTTGTTAGGATAGAGTCCACAGGATTACAGCCTGGTGTATTTATAAGAGACTGCATAGACCTAGACAGGTATATTCCCTTTCTTTTGTCCAGGATGCTCTGCACCACCTCAGGACTCTCCAAGCAAGAATACCATACTAGAGGTAAAGCAACAGGGCCAGCCTAGTCTTGAACTGTGAACCTTCATGACTGAGCTAAATGACCCTTTTCTCTTTAATGAAGTATCTGAGGCAACCAGCTTTATAAAGTATAGTGATACTGATTAATATATTCCTGAATACTGTTTGCTTCATGCTGTATGCAGGCGCTTTATAATACCTTCCTAACTAATCCTAACTAATGCTTTCTCTCCACAGTATTTAACAAACACATGTCACTTTGATGAAATGACTCCTGGTCTCCTGAAATCCAGAGGGAAATATCCATGGCCTTGTAGCTTTGCTTCCCTTGTGAGCTGGCTAGCATACCACTTGCACCCTAAAACAGAAGCAATCACCATTCCATGGCTGTGCCCTTATTTTGTCTGCCACTGAACACATCTTCATGCTTGGCTCCCGGTTGATGTATTTCCCTATCTTTGACTGTCCAAGTCCTGTTCATTCTGTTCTCTAAGTTCCAGCTCCAGCCTTATCTCTACCATGAACCCTTTTATAACTAACCAGCTCCCACCTCTGTGTTTCCACACTGTTTCTTTTTCACCATGTTAATCATCTGTGGGTACACATGTCAATGGCACTGAGTACCTGCACACTGTTATGCAACCATTACCACCATCCGTCTCTGGGATTTATTTATGATTTTGAAGAACATATTCAACCACAATTATTTGCACTAGCCTCACAATCTCAGCTAGATTTTTAGTTTGTTGGGGGTTGAGTTTTATTCATTTTCCTGTATCTATTAAAAAACAAAATATTCAAATGATCTAACTTCCTGTACCTGTTAAGTTTGCTTCAAACAAGCTGCATGTTAATATAGAGAAGCTGAGGATCTGAGTTCTGTGCACAGCTCCTTATGCCAACTCTGAAATGTATCCCAACACCTACATAATTTTTTTTCAGTTAATTTCATCACATATTCCAAAACTGGATTTTGACATTGGGGAGGAATAAATTTAGGCAAAAGATGAGGCAGGTGTTGCAGTACAGTGGGTTAGGCCAATGCCTGCATATCAGAATGCCAGCTGTAGTCCTGACTACTCCACTTCAGATTCAGTTTTCTGCTAGTGCATGCTGGGAAGCAGCAGATGATGGCTCAATTGCTTGGACCCCTGCAACCCATGTAGAACACCCAGATGGAGTCTCTAGCTTCAGCCTGGCCAGCTCCTAACTATGTCAGGCATTTGGGGAGTGAACCAGTGGATAGAAGGTTGATCTCTCCCTGTTCTCCAACCCTCACTCTCCCTCTGGCTCTGCCTTTCAAGTATATGGGGAAAAAAATCAAATTTAGGCAAAAAGTTGATGGTGGCCTCTTTATATCAGCTATTCTATTCTGCTTGGCTACTGAGGCTATAATCTAGAAGTAAGAGCTTGGACTTTACAATTGGAGACATCGTAGCATGTCCCTTTCACTTTTTAAAGACTGTTTCCTAGTGAGGTTAATAACAGCACACTTTTCGCACTGCTTTGCCATGAGGCTCAAATGAAAGCATGGCCTGTTCTATAACTGTGCCCTCTTTATTTGCTTTCGCCCAGTCAGCAAATATTCCATGTGCCTGTCGTATTCCAGGTTGTGTTTCAGGCATGTGCTGTATATCAGGGATTAGGCAAAACCTTGGTTTTTGTGGACTTTCATTCAAGCTCATGTCATATGGCATTGCATTCATTGTCTGCATTTACAGCACTAGCTTGTGAGCTGTTTGCTATTCACATATTATGTGCTTAATAATATTTTGTGGATGAATGTAAAAGTGTTTTTCTAAAATTAGTTGATTAATGTTGAAGCTTCACTTGACCCTCAACATTTACTCCTATTTGGAGTTGGCTAATTGTAGGTATTTCCAAACATTTCCTTGCCTTATTGTTTTCCTATGCTCCCTTTTGACTAACACAATGCCTAGTATTTGGTAGGTGTTCCACGTGTTTATTAAGGAAATGCATGGTTACCTGTATCAGTCCCCTTGATACTTCCCTGTGTGTCCCACAGTCCTCTACCTAGATAGGCTAGGGTCTGAAAAATATCTGTTCAAGGTCAGATGAATAAAAGAAGACATAAACAACAATGTACAGCTCTGGCAGAGGAAGTTAACTAGTTCCAATTGTTTTTATAAAAGGTTGTTAAGTTTCCCTCTTAGCACTCCTCAGAAGATTTTCTGAACCTTGCATGGTGCAGTGGAAGGGATGGGAAAACATAGACCCTTTTGTATATTTTTAGCTTTGTCATAATCTTTTATGAATCAAAAGCTCTTGAGACGTCTCATGTCTAGGTTAATCTATGATTCTTAGATTAACAGGTGCCTTATACATGTGTATAACTTATTTGAAATACTTGATTTGTAAAGACTAAACCTGTTAAGATAGGTCTCTCATTCATTTCATAATAGCTTTCTGGCTTTGAGAAGTCCATATTGCAGTTCTAGAATATATATATATATATATATATATATATATATATATATGTTAAAATGTAGCTAAATATGAAAAGACAATCCCTAGAGTCAGAGAAAATATTTGCAAGTCCCTGATAAGGGACTTGTATCTCAATATGGAAATAACCCTTGCAACTCAACTTCTTGAAAATCCCTAATTTAAAAAGAGTTTGGTAGATAATTCTCTAAATAAGATACATAAATGGCTAATATGCATATGAAAACCACAGTAAAATTCCATTTCACATCCACTAAGAGATCTAAAATAAGACAGATATAATAAGTGTTGACAAAGATGTGGAGAAATAGGTACATTCATATATTACTGGTGAGATTATAAAACAGTGCAATTTGGTAAACAGTTCAGCAGTTTCTCAAAATGTTCAACGTATAGTAACAACACTAGCCAGTAATTCTACCCCTAAATAACTGAAGCCAGGTATTCAAATAAAAAGTTATACATGAATGCTCATAGTAGCACCATGCATAATAGCCCCAAAGAAATAACCAAATGTTCATCAACTAAATGCTGTTGCTATTCAATATAATCCTAAAAATATTAGCCAGAGCAATTAGACAAGAAAAAGAAATTGAAGGGATACAAATTGGAAAAGCAGGAAGCAAAATTATTCCTGACTGCAGATGACATGATTCTATATATAGGGGACCCAAAAGACTCCACTGAGAGACCGCTGGAATCATAAGATAGTTTGGTAAGATTGCAAAAATAGAAAAATGAAATTACATAAAGCCAAAAAGCTTCTTCACTGCAATAGAAACACTTAACAAAGTGAGGCAGCAACTGATTAAGGATTACTATCCAGAATCTGAAAAGAAGTTAGGAAACTCAAGAACAATAAAGTTAACATTTCAGTTAAGACATGGGCAAAGGATAGAACAGAAATTTTTCAAAAGAAGAAATTCAAATGGCCAACAGACATATGAAAAAATGCTCAGGATCACTAGCCATCAGGGAAATGCAAATAAATATTACAATGAGATTTCACCTCATCCCAATTAGAATGGCTCTCGTACAGAAATAAAAAAAAAAACTATAAATGTTGGCAAGGATGTGGAGAAAAAGGTTACTGAATCCACTGTTGGTTGGGATGTAAACTAGTACAGCCACTGGAGAAGACAGTATGGAAATCTGAAAACAGATCTACCAATGTCCCAGCCATCCCACTCCTGGGAATTTACCTAAATGAAATGAAATCTGCATTTGAATGAGTTAACTTATCTCCATGTTTATTGCTGCTTAATTCACAATAGCTAAGATATGGAATCTACCCAGAGGCCCATCAACCAATGACTGGATAAAGAACATGTGGTATGGAACACTATGGAATACTATCCACCTACGAAAAAGAGTGATCCTGTCTTTTGCAACAAAATGGATGCATCTGGAAACCACTGTACTTAGTGAAATAAGCTAGTTCCCAAAAGACAAATACCATATGTTTTTCCTGATCTGTGGTTACTAATATAGTATAAAAGATATAATGTATATTAGTGGAATTGACATTTTGAGAATTGATTTTTGTTTATAGCCCTTGTTCTCTACTGCTGTGGAACAGTGGTTTTTTTTTTCTTACATTTTGCTGAATTCATTACTTATTGGAGGGTTAATCTTAAGATTATAAAATAAACTTAATCTATGTCATTGTAAAAATTAAAAGAATAAGGAAGGAAGGAAGAGGGCAAGTGGGAGCATGCTCAGGGGAGAGGGTAATGTGGGAAGAATCACTATGCTCCGAAATCTGCTTATATGAAATAAGAAATTGTAAAAGAAATTAAAAATTTTATGGTATGTAAGGTGCTGAAGGAGTATAACATAACATTTTTCCATGGTAGCACTACATTCTATTGAAAGCCTGCTCCACTCAAGAAGTACATCCCAATATACTGATGAGTGAATGAGTGTAACAATAAACAACATGAAATTATAGTCTGTCAAGCACTTAGATCTATAAAAATAGACCTTTAACTCACCAGTCTTATCTTTGCAAGCAAATATGTTATCTTAAGAGTGCTACAAAAAGCCTGTAAGAGAAAAACTCAGCAAACTATCATTTCCAACTTCTGATCCCAATGGGCAATGTAAGACAATTAGAATTATTTGTCCTTATGTTACAGGAAATCACACAGTTAAATCCAACCAAATACCTATTTATGTTCCACAGGAAAATTATGACAATCTATAGGGGCTGGCGCTATGGCGTAGTGGTAAAGCAGCTGCCTGCAGTGCTGGCATCCCATATGGGTGCTGGTTCGAGTCCCGGCTGCTCCACTTCCTATCCAGCTCTCTGCTAATGGTCTGGGAAAGCAGTGGAAGATGGCCCAAGTTCTTGGGCCCCTGCACCCATGTGGGAGACCCAAAGAAGCTCCTGGCTTCAGATCAGCGCAGCTCCGGCCGTTGCGGGTATCTGGGGAGGGAACCTGTGGATGAAAGACCTCTCTTTCTGTCTCTACCTCTCTCTCTGTGTAATTCTGACTTTCAAGTAAACAAATAAATCTCCAAAAAAATATATATATACTAACTTAAGATTTATATTTAACTATGTTTAATTATCAATGATCTAACATCTAATTTGGGAGAGGCTTTTTCTTAAGGACTTTAAATATTCTTATCCACTTTAAATTTATTCTTGTGACTGTCAGCTTATGAACATACTCTATTTTACAATATTTTGTGACAAATTTATTGAATTTAAATGAATTTGCCTTGGTATTTGTTTGGTCATGCATTACTAAAGAAACTATATGCATTGTGAAACTTTCTATCAATATTACTTGTAATAAAAGCAACCCAATATTTATGGATGATTTCAGAGAGTACCAAGTATTGTTCTGGGAATAACAACAATGAAGAGTATTGTATATGATCCTCAAAGTCCTATAAAACAGTGGAAAGGGAGACCATAAACAAGTAGTTATGAAAATTGTGGGGAGCAACTCGGACTATACTGTTACTGGAATTAAGACTTATTCTATGCATCTGCTCTCCCACAATATGGCGCTGGGAGAGAAGAAAACAGATTCTGCACAGCTGCCTCCAGTTCAGCCAATAAACTGTAGGACTTGCTCTTGATTGGAGGAGAGCAGCGTACTCGGCGTGTGGGCAGCCGAGTTAGGATTGGCAGAGGAGGACTATAAAGGAGGAGAGAGACGGCATGCACCAGGAACATCTAAGGGGAACATCTAAGGGGAACACCTGTGCAGCCCCCGAGAGAGCCGGCCGGCAGTGTGCCGCTCCCCTGCGGAAGTGGGGAATGTGGCCAGGGGGAACCGCCCTTCCACGGAGGTGGAAGGGACAGTAGCCAACCCGGGAAGAACCAGCAGCAAACCCGGGGAGGGCCGAGCAGACGAAAGAACAATGCAGGGTCCTGTGTCGTTCCTCCATGAAGAGGGGGAGCGACATAATGGTGCCGTGACTCGGATAGGAAACCTAGGAGGGAAGAAACGGGAAGAAGTGGAAAATACTGGAGAGAGAGACTAGCAAACAGCCTAGGGAAAAGCCGGACGAAAAAGGTGCCGGAAGAAGCTATTGAAAGCCTAGGCATAGACTCAGATACGGACTACGGGGGGAAGTTGGGAGAAATCTCTAAGGTTGAAAGCGAAAGTGAAAGCTAGAACAAACAGACTCGGATGCGTACTGTGGGGAGAGGCCAGGAGAAATGAGGGAGGAGTATTGTTGGAGGAAAGCTTGGGGAAACATACCGGGTAGAGAAAAATGTTAGGGAAATTGAAGCCGCGGGGGGCAGGCCGAGGCGGAAACGAAAGCCACTTTGGGATTCTCAAGTTAGCCTGGGAATAGGGGGCAAAAAGTTAAAACCAGAAGCGGAAACGTAAGCCCGGTTGGGATCCGTCTGATTAGCCCGGGGAGCAAAGGACGGGAAGCCAAATCGTGGGGCGGAGACGTGAGCTGGGTTGAATTCGCCAGGTTAGCCCGGGGAACTTGGATTGAATACTAGTGGCGGAGACGCAAGCTACGCTGTGTGACTCGCAGAGGCTGCCGCGCGCAGACAGAGCGTGCGGGGCTCAAGTAGATAGGGAACGCGGGGCTAGTGAGAGACCGCGGAGTGTGCGCGCGAAGCCGAGCCGCGCAGAGCCGCGAAGCCGCGCAGATGAGAGAGGCGCGGGCTGAAGCGGCTCAGAGCCAGAAAGCCGCCGAGAAGCGGCCTCGGGGCGGGCGCCGGGAAGCCGCGGGGATAAGAGAAACAGAAGTTTAGAAGTAAAATGAGAAAAATAGGAATGCTGGAAGATAGAAGTAAAATGGGAGAAATAGGAATGCCCGGAGATAAAGAAATAGAGAAATAGAAAGGCCTCCCCACAATATGGCAATGAGAAAGCTTGGATTCGGTCTGCCTGATTAAGGCGGTAAGCACCAGCAGGCGGCTCGACCAGAGTATGAGCCACAGGTCACCGAAGACAGGCACGCATCAGCGCCTAAAAACCTCCTCACAACATGGCGAAGAGAGGACCCGGATTCGGTTTGCCTGATTGATAGGACTTGTAAGAACCTGTGGCAACTCTAGCAAGTAGAGCAGAGTGTGTGCCATGGGACACCAAAGACAGGCGCGTATCAACGCCAAAAAATAAAAAGAAAGGGGGATCTGTGGGGAGCAACTCGGACTATACTGTTACTGGAATTAAGACTTATTCTATGCATCTGCTCTCCCACAATATGGCGCTGGGAGAGGAGAAAACAGCTTCTGCACAGCTGCCTCCAGTTCAGCCAATAAACTGTAGGACTTGCTCCTGATTGGAGGAGAGCAGCGTACTCGGCGTGTGGGCAGCCGAGTTAGGATTGGCAGAGGAGGACTATAAAGGAGGAGAGAGACGGCATGCACCAGGAACATCTAAGGGGAACATCTAAGGGGAACACCTGTGCAGCCCCCGAGAGAGCCGGCCGGCGGTGTGCCGCTCCCCTGCGGAAGTGGGGAATGTGGCCAGGGGGAACCGCCCTTCCACGGAGGTGGAAGGGACAGTAGCCAACCCGGGAAGAACCAGCAGCAAACCCGGGGAGGGCCGAGCAGACGAAAGAACAGCGCAGGGTCCTGTGTCGTTCCTCCATGAAGAGGGGGAGCGACAAAAATGTGATAAAGTCTATTGCAGAGTTAAAAGCAAAAACTGTGACTGAATGATACTAGTTCTAATGGCAGAGGTTCTCTGACTTTCTAAAATGTCTGAACTAACTTCTACCTCTTCAAAAATGATGCCAAATCAATATATATATATATATCAAATCTAAAATCAGACAGGTTTGATATTACTAATAGTAAATAGAAAATAATAAAAAAGAAAAAGTGTTTCACCTTGATTCAAAGGCTCTGAAAAAAAATGCTTCAGACTCATTTTGTGGCAAACATTTACCAAAAGGCAGTTTCTGAATTTACCCTAGGGTATATCAAAGGCCTTGCATTTTAGTATGTTTTACTAAAGGCCCAAGGTACCTCTCTGTGGTAGATATGTTAACTTCAGAATCAACAAAAGAAAACTTTTTATAGGCAAGAATTTACTATATACAGTAGTCACATTCATTTATCCATCGATTGCCCACTTGTTCCTGCTGCATCTGGCTGAACAAGTGCCCTTGCTTGGGATGTCATGTTACCCAATAATCATCTGTATTAAAGGTTCCTTGGTAAATGTTCTATTATTGCTCATCCCAAAACTGGGAATACTACCTGGCATTTTTTTCTATTAGAGAGTTGTCTTGAGAAGCCATGAAGATTTATATTTGGAATAATTTTGTTAGTACAACATCCTATGCAATGTTACTTGTTACTATTCTTGACCTTCATCCACAGAAAATAAGAAAAACATTTTTTTTTGGCTCTATTTGATGAAATTCATTCATAGTCTATTTTCTGCTATTCACACTTCTGTGAATTTGATATTTAACACAACTTCAACTTCTTTTTTCCTCTAATGTTATTTTTCTAAAATTTCAGATTGTACTTTCATTTGAGAAGACAAAATCGATCCAATTCATCTTTGATAAAAATGCTCTTAAGTGACTAAGGGTTTTTGACATAAAAAGTACTAATATCAGTCAATGGATAAAACAGCAATGTTAAATTAGGAGCATGGTTTACAGAAGTTTCTCTGAGCATCAGGATCAGTTCAGAAGCTTGATTCAAATTTGACTCCAGAAGTCTCACCTTGGATGTAGTAGATGAGCTTGCATTGTCAATCTAAATTTTTTTTTTTTTTTGACAGGCAGAGTGGATAGTGAGAGAGACAGAGAGAAAGGTCTTCCTTTGCCGTTGGTTCACCCTCCAATGGCCGCCACAGCTGGCGCGCTACGGCCGGTGCACCATGCTGATCCCAAGGCAGGAGCCAGGTGCTTCTCCTGGTCTCCCATGGGGTGCAGGGCCCAAGCACCTGGGCCATCCTCCACTGCCTACCCAGGCCACAGCAGAGAGCTGGACTGGAAGAGGGGCAACCAGGACAGAATCCGGTGCCCCGATCAATCTAAATTTAAACAGACTGCCAAGCTGATTCTTAAATTCAAGGATTCAGGGCTATAGGCCCAGATATTCACATTGCTGCGACGTGTGGGCAGTGACATGGTGGCCTGGGGAGGTGAGGGATGTGGAATGGATATGAGCTAGAGGTTTTCAGTCTTTCCCTCCAGCCCCAGTCAAGCAAAGCTGCTCTGTTGCAGTGTATGCTTGGATTCTCTCATATGTGTCTCAGTGGGTTCTACTGCTAAAAACAAGTCTGAATATCATTGCTGTAAAACACCAAAAAGAGGCTACTAGATTCTGATGTCAGGACACCCGAGAGCTGATGTCTCTCTTGACACTTCCCATCTGATGGACTTCAAGCTGGTTGCAATGTCTTCATTTGTAACACAGTCACAGTCCTTTGCCTACCCTCCAGGATGATGGTAGGGGTCTAATGAGATAAAGTATCTGAAATTAAGAATGATTCTAAAAATTTCTTATTGTTATTATTAGGGACAGCAAATGATTAGCTTAAGAGCAAGGAACATTTTAACTCTTGGAAGTATGGGACACAGCCAATTTATCTGATTTGCTTTTGCCCAATACAACACCATACTGAAACATTCCAGCTTAAAACAAAGCCTTTGGAGGAAGAAGAGGAGAGAGAGGTCAAGCAACTCACCGACACAAATGCTTGGGATTTGGTCTCATTCAACTGAAGCTGCAATTTCTTTTCATTGTCGTAGACTCCATAGAGTCTCTTGGACCAGGTCTGAGGTACTCTGCTCTTGAATTTTAATGAACTATATAAAGCAAATATCCTTTGTAAATCTAGGACCAGACAGCTGCAGTTGTAGAAGATGACACCGAGTTCTTTCATCTGTGAAATTAAAATGGAAGGCATCAATGCTGCGTACTAGGTATTATATTCAGAGAAAAAAAGGACACCTAAGAACGTAGTAGCGGCCTCTTTTCTCCTTGCATTTGCCGTCACCCAGTAATACGCAGATATAGTCACATCATGGTACATAGAAGTAATCAGTTATAAAAACTTTTAGCTATTTCAAGAACTTTTGCTTGTCTTTTGCATTTGTACTCTTACAGATAATTCTCCATATCTACCTATAGTTTTCTCATTAACTCTTCGGATTTGTTTTCTTAGAACTAATCTCTGTATGAGTTGTTAGAACATGCAGCAAGAGAAAGGCTGAGTCTTAATTGCAGCATAGCAGAACCATTACAGTCATGGATTCAGGAATTGGGCTCCAGCTCCATGACTTTCCAGTTGTGTGACCTTGAACAACATACTGAAACTCTGGACCACAATGTCTTCCTCCATAAAACAGAAGTAATAATATTCCTTTCATATAGTGGATGCTTAGAACAGTGCCTATCAAATGACAGTTACTAAAAATACACTGGCAATCTTTATTCTTGAGGTTGATATAATAATAAGAATAAACGACACATAAATTCTTGCAACTTTTCTCAATGCATGGATGAGGAGAGCAAAGCTCTCACAGGTAAGAATATTTTCCCAAAGTTGGAAATTCAATTGGTAGTAAATGAAGAATTTGAACACAGGTTTTCTGATCCCTCATCAAATATACTTGGAAACATGGTTATACTGGCTTCATCTGAGTCCAGTATCATTTTGTAAAAATTCAGTCAGAAAAGAACATATAAATATGCATGCTTTATTGAGCTAAACATATGGTGAGGGGTTTGTCATGAAACCTTGGCTCTCTAAAGAACTGGAGTCCACTGATAATAAATTTCCCTCCTTTCCCTCCTTCCAGGGTTGCAGGACGGGTCACCCATGTCACCCCCAGGGTACCCAGTACCATGTGCTATGGAGATCTTTCCACAGCCATCTATACATATCTGTCACCATTTTATGAGCTGCTCAGCACACAGAATGAAGGGACCCAAGTTACCTACCATGGATAGATGTATTTCTATTTCTCTAAAGCAAAAAGCAAAGGCATTAGCATTCTTATACAAACAACTATCCTTCTGTACAACTGTGTCCTCACACGTATATTTGGCCCTCCATATCTGAATGTTGCATGTTGTAGAATCAACCAACAGAGGTCAAAATTATTTGGAGAAAAGTTATGCCTGTACTGAAAATTTGAAGACATTTTTCTTGTCATTATTTCCTATATAACATAGTAGACAACTGCCTACACAGCATTTACTATGTGTTAAGAATCAGAAGTAATCTAGAGGGGCTGGCGCTGTGGCATAGGGGGTAAAGCCACGGCCTGCAGTGCCACTATCCCATATGGGCGCCGGTTCAAGTTCCGGCTGCTCCACTTCTGATCCAGCTCTCTGCTATGGCCTGGGAAAGCAGTGGAAGATGGCCCGAGTCCTTGAGCCCCTGCACCCACGTGGGAGACCCAGAAGAAACTACTGGCTCCTAGCTTTGGATAGGCGCAGCTCCAGCCATTGCGGCCAATTGGGGAGTGAACCAGCAGATGGAAGACCTCCCTCTCTCTCTGACTCTCCTCTCTCTGTGTAACTCTGACTTTTAAATAAATAAATAAATCTTTTAAAGTAATCTAGAGATGATTTAGCTATGAGGGAGGTTATGTGTAGGTTCTGTATAAGTGCAATGCTGTTTTTTTTTTTTTTAAGATTTATTTATTTATTTGGAAGTCAGAGTTACACAGAGAGAGGAGAGGCAGAGAGAGAGAGAGGTCTTCCATCCGATAGTTCACTCCCCAACTGGTCACAACGGCCAGAGCTGTGCCGATCCAAAGTCAGAAGCCAGGAGCTTCCTCCAGTTCTCCCACGTGGGTGCAGGGGCTCAAGGACTTGGGCTATCTTGTACTGCTTTCCCAGGCCATAGCAGAGAGCTGGATTGGAAGTGGAGCAGCTGGGCCTTGAACCAGCGCCCTTATGGGATGCTGGCACTTCAGGCCAGGGCGTTAACCTGCTGTGCCACAGTTCTGGCCCCGCAATGCTGTTTTATGTAAAGGATTTGAGCATTTGTGGATTCGGGATCCTGGAACTAATCTCCAGGGATACTAACGAATGACTATGTATCTTTTTGACCTATGCATGTAGATTCCTAGACTTAGATGGACAAGCACCTTAGTGACAATTAAACTTAAAATACAAAAGGAAACAGATAGGAGGGTACATCATTTATGTGCAAAGGCACCAAGGTGAGGAGGGATATAGTCAGATCTGTGAGATCGAAAGTGAGCCAGAAAGAGGAAAGTGTGAATGTGTGTACATGCATGATTTGTTTGCTTGATGGTAGGACATAGACCTGAAGGGACAGGGACATCAGATCCCAGGGACATTTGTGCATAGATAAGAATTCTGACATTTATAATGAAGGTCATGGGGGAAGGGGGTGGGCAGGCATCAAAGGGAGGGCCACAATAAGGTTATGAATTGAAAGGGTTTTTTTGGCTATGGTGTAGATGAGGGCAGACAGGGCAGGACATTCAGCCTCCAAGCCTTGGCAGTGGCACAAGAGGAAACATGTTTTTATGTGCTTTTGAATCACAGTTATTCTAGAAACTGTCCAGAGTAACTGATAATGATGACCAATCTTATTCCAGGTTGAATATAGTACTGCCCACTGTCTACATAGCTCCTCCTGACAGGGTCTCATGTGTATCAAACTTGGCACCTAGACTTTATGCTTATGCACCTTTCTCCAGATTGAATCCATGCTGCCACCCTCTTCTCCAAGGAAACCTCTACCACTTCATTTCTTATCAAATTTCCTATCAGGTTAGCAATTATGTTTGGGATGTGAGTTCTGGTCTTTGGTTGTGGGTAAGTAGCTGTCCAACAGGACAAGGACCTATTGAATATATCTCAATGCCTGCTAAACGCAGGCAAGATACAGGTGCATGTCTGGGAGCTAATGATCTTCCATCCTTTCCTGGGGCCACTACCAGGAAGAAATATACAAATAAATAAAAGTGCTGAACCTGAGGCCAAGGATGTGAACTGAAGCCTAGGATCTTTCATCAGCCAGATGTCAGGCAAGGGGAAGCCATTCAGTTTCTCTGCACCTTCTTCTGAATCTGAGGTGATTGGCTATAAGGGTCTTCCAACTTGGCCATCCAAGAAAATATGCAAAGAGGCAGCTCCAGGACACAATTGCTTGCCTACTTTGCAACCCTTTCCACCTACAGACCTCCTTCCCCAACACTGTCCAGAGAACTTCTGGTGAGGCCAAAGTAACTTCGGCTGGCTGACAAGGTCATAGCAGAAGATCTATCTCAGCAAGGTGTGAGAAGGACAGCTATGGTCCTCTTGGTGGTTTTAGGTTTGTTGGGAACTACAGTTTGCATAAGAAAGCCGGAGCTTCCTAGTGGTCCCACTAATGACTGCTGTATTCCTAATTTTAGGGAAGAACACTTAGTCTCATAACCCACAAAATGTCCATTGCTTTGTAGAATTTTAATCAAGCAAAATGTTATTGTAGGAGAACGACTTAATGCTTTATGCAAGGTTGAGCTGTTTGTGAAAAAGAATTAAAAGATAACAGGCTCTCTGGTATATACTTCCCACTAGAATAAAGATAAATGTTAATAAAGCTTTAATTCACTATATGCTACAAATACTACAATGCTTAGGATGTCAAAACTATAGAACAGATCTAAGTGAACCTTAAATTTCTTTATTGTACTTATTTAAAGAATTAAAAAAAGAACTTCAAAGAGGGGATACATTTTTAAAAAGGGTCTGCTTTGAACTTGGGCTTCTAATAAAGAGTAGTTTAGGAAGGTACAATTCTAGCTTGTGTAGCCAGTTTCTACATAGTTCAGCAGCACTCGAGGTCTTAGCTTGTGTGGGCAGCCCGTTATCTCACACCTATGATTGTAACCCGTGTCTAAATATGCCCTTGAAAATCAAAGAAATTGTAATTTAAAAAAAATGGACAACAGACTTTTCATTGTAAGAAGAAAAAATTCATCGTGTGACATGATATAAAAATAAAGTCTGGTGCTCGAAAGCCAGAGCCATGCCATCATCCTTGCTGTATCTCTCATTTCTTCGAGCACCGACACCTCTCACACCTTGGGGTCCCAGGACTGGCTGGAGTGGTCTCTGGCAAACTTGTTCGTCAGAACCAGCTCCTTTCAGCTCTTAGGAGATTGCCAATGATTTGCCTAGATGTTAAAGTCAGATCAGGGAGGTTTACATCGTGACTCAGTTCCTTGCTTGCCCTTTGGGTAAATTAAATCTTAAATTTCAGTTATTCAAGGAGAAGAATATCTTTCTAAGGGTTGCTGTTAGGATTCAATAATCACAATTTTGTTAGCTAGCGTTGGTTTCTTACTTGGTATGTGTACTGGTTTGAGTACTGTCTCCCCCAAACTCACGTCCACTCAAGTTGTGAGCATAACCTTATTTCGAAGTGCGGTCTTTCCTGATGCAAGCAAGTTGAGATGAAGTCATTAGGGAAGGTCTTGAATCTGATATGATGTAAATCCATAGAAGAGGGAAATTTGGACACAGAGACACAGAGGAGATGATCACATGAAGTCAGAGGTTGGAATGACTCATCTACAAGCCAACAATGCCAAGGATTGCTGACAACTACATGAAACTAGGAAGAGGCAAAGAAAGGATCTCCCCCAGAGTCTTCAGAGAGCACAGTTCTGCCAATGCATCAATTTCAAATCTTAGCCTCCTACACTGGGAGAGAAATTTTTTTCCTTTGACGATCAAGTTCATGGCCATTTAATATGGCAGTCCTAGGAAACTGATCCAATATGTCTCCCCTAGTTTAATTTAAAAAAATTTATGTATCTATTTGAGAGGTAGAGTTACAAAGAGAATGAGACACAGAAAGAGTGGTCTTCTATCTGCTGGTTCATTTCCAAAATGGCTGCAATTCCCAAAGCTGAGCTGACTAGGAGCCAGGAGTTAGGCCACCTTCTACTGCTTTCCCAGGCCATAATCAGAAAGCTGGATCAGAAGAGGAGCAGCTGGGACACAAACCGGCAACCATATGGGATGCTGGTGGTGCAGGCAGAGGTTTAGCCTACTATACCACAGTGCCATCCCCAACCCTACTTTAATCTTGATACTAAATCAGGTAGAAACAATTTTTATCCTATTTCACATAGGAAGAGGTTGAAACTTTTTTTTTTTTTTTTTTTTGGGACAGGCAGAGTTAGACAGTGAGAGAGAGAGAGACAGAGAGAAAGGTCTTCCTTTTTCCGTTGGTTTACCCTCCAAATGACCGCTACAGCCAGCGTGCTGCACCGATCCAAAGCCAGGAGCCAGGTGCTTCTCCTGGTCTCCCATGCGGATGCAGGGCCCAAGCACTTGAGCCATCCTCCACTGCACTCTCGGGCCACAGCAGAGAGCTGGACTGGAAGAGGTGAAACAGACAGAATCCGGCACCCCAACTGGGACTAGAACCCGGGGTGTCGGTGCTGCAAATGGAGGATTAGCCAAGTGAGCCGCAGTGCCAGCCAGAAATTGAAACTTTTGACAGTCGTTTGCCCCGTGGTAAATGACATAGCTGGGATTTGAATTTTGGTATAACTCTGAAGCTTGTGTGTTTAATCACTATTCTATACTGTATTTAGCAAAGGCTAGTATACTATATATATATATCTTCAGAGACTTCAGAGATCTTCAGTATATATATATATAGTATATATATACTATACTATATATATATATATATATATACTATTGTGTCTATTATTGATTCTGTGAAGCCTTTTATTTTTTAGCAAATCATTTCTTGCTTTGTCTACTACTTCACTTGGTACATCTCTCTGATCTAACATGTTTCATACTGTATAATTTTAAAAATTATCTGTCTTGGGGCCGGCGCCGTGGCTCAATAGGCTAATCCTCCACCTTGCGGCACCAGCACACTGAGTTTTAGTCCCAGTTGGGGCTCTGGATTCTGTCCCAGTTGCCCCTCTTCCAGGCCAGCTCTCTGCTGTGGCCCGGGAGTGCAGTGGAGGATGGCCCAAGTGCTTGGGTCCTGCACCCCTTGGGAGACCAGGAGAAACACCTGGCTCCTGCCATCGGATCAGCACGGTGCGCCGGCCGCAGCACCGCGGTGGCCATTGGAGGGTGAACCAATGGCAAAAAGGAAGACCTTTCTGTCTCTCTCTCTCTCTCTGTCTACTCTGCCTGTCAAAAAAAATTATCTGTTTTGGAACAGGCATTTACTTTATCAGTTATGATACCTACATCTCACATTGAACTACCTGAGTTCCATTCTCAGCTCTGGCTTTCTGCTAATGCAGAATCTGGGAGACAAGGTTTTAACTCAAGTAACTGGGTTCCTACCACTCTCATGGGAGATCTGGATTACATTCCTGGATGTTTGGGGAGTAAATCAGTGAATAGGGGCTCTTTGAAGGTTTGTAGCTCTCTCTGCTGAATGAATGAATGGAGTGAGTAAGTAAATAAATAAATAAAGTGTTCCAATAGTTAAGATGTCACTTGGGTTGCCCACATCCCATATTTGAGTATATCAATTTGATTCCTTCCTCCATTTGCAATCCAACTTCCTCTAATTTGCACCTTGGGAGGCTGAAGTAATATCTCAAATACCTGAGTCCCTTTCAGCCATGTTGGACCTGGACTGAGTTCCTGGCTCTTGCCTTTGGCCTGTTCCAACCATGGCTATTGCAGGCACCTGGGGAGTGAACCAGCAGATATAAGATCTTTTTCTGTCTAGCTCTCTCTACTTTTCAGATAAAATGAAAATAAATAAATATTTAAAAATGTTTCTGTTTCCTTTAAGTGACTCTATAGTCTCTGAAGATAGCAGCTATGTCAGGTTCATATTTCCAGGGCTGGGTCCACAGTAGTTTTTCTAAAACTTTCTATTGAATGGAAGTCTGGGTTTTGAAATGAATAATTGGTGGCTAGAGATAAAAATGAGCTCCCTTCTCAACCCAAGATGCCTAGTACCAGGCCAGCCTGATGCCTTCTGATCCTGAGCACCTGAATCTAACAACCCCTCTTTTGTGCCAGGGCCCTGGACCAGGAAAACTGGAGATGGCCACTAGAAGTCCATTGGGCCATGTCAGCCTTAGCAATGCACCTGAGAGACTTTCACAAGCATCGCCCTCAGTGACCAGTGTCAGTGACAGGTCTTGGATTGGCCAATGAGCTGACTGTTCTCTAAATATGCTTCCTGCTCCTACCAAATATGGGTGCAGGGCCTGACACAGGGCTGTCATTTGAATAGGAGACTGCCTTTAATAAGGCAACATTAGCCAGTGATCAGATGATTCCGAATAGAGCCAGAGCCATGAAAGTAGACATCTGGAAGGCAAACTCCTTGACAGTGATTCACTTTTATTAACTCAGGTCTTTGGGGGATCTTTTGCTTTCCACATCAGGTCTTTGGTGGTTCCAGGTTATTTTGCTCACACAAGGCAAGTGTGTATGTTTGGAAACCTCCTTTGAAAGCCTGGATAGGATTACAATGTTTCCCTAACCACAGCGTTCCTCAGGAATACTTGCTCCCTAACCGTCACGTGGAGGTTCTGCCTTCTGTGCTGTGGCTGGGGATAGATAAAGACAACAGCAGTGGTTATGGAGCAGAGCCTTTCCTGCTGCCACTCTGCTTACTCTCTCCTGCTTGCAGAATGATATTGCATAAAGAAGGCCCAGCACTGCTGCTAGATCCCCATATCTGAAGAACACAACTGCTCTTCAACAGGATAACAGGGCATATCAGGATTACTCTGGATAACTGCTGTTTTGAAATTGACAGCTGGCTCTCTCTGCCTCTCCTTCTCTCTCTGTAACTCTTTCAAAAATGTAAGTAAATCTTTAAAAGGGGTGGGGTGGCACTGTGGCATAGCGGGTAAAGCTGCCGCCTGCAGTGCCGGCATCCCATATGGGCGCGGGTTCGAGTCCAAGCTGCTCCACTTCCAATCTAGCTCTCCGCTATGGCCTGGGAAAACAGCAGAAGATGGCCCAAGTCCTTGGACCCCTACACCTACGTTGGAGACCCGAAAGACACTCCTGGCTTTGGATCAGCATAGTTTTGGCCATTGTAGCCAATTGGGGAGTGAACCAGCAGACGGAAGACCTCTTTCTCTCTCTACCTCTCTTTCTCTCTGTGGAACTCTGACTTTCAAATAAATAAATCAATCATAAAAAAATTTGACAGCTGGAAGGGTATTAAAGTGACAACTCTGAGAATTCCTCCCTGCAAAGGAGGGATAAGAAGCAAGAGAGAGACAGGACATAGCAAGTCATCTCCTGGAGCAGGCTCTGAGGATAAACTAACTCCACAATGGGCAAAGCACTTAACCTCCTCACTTCCTTCACTTGGAAATGGGTTTACATTACAAGATTGCCATAAAGAATTAGTGAAGGGGCTGGCATTGTGGCACAGTGAGTAAAGGTACCACCTACGACACTGACATCCAAATGGGCACCAATTCATGTCCTGGCTGCTCCACTTTGGATCCAGCTCCCTGCTGATGACCTGAGAAAATCAGCAGGAATGACCCAAGTGTTGGGGCTCCTGCTACCCACGTGGGAGACCTGGAAGAAGCTCTTGGCTTCAGCCTAGCCCTGCCCCAGTTTCAATGTATAAGGATCTTTACCCCAAATTCTCAGGGAGCGCAGGAATTAAGCAACGGCTGTCTGGCTCCTTACTCTGTGCTTTGCAATAGATACCTACTTTCTTACCATCTGATGTCAGTGATTGGCTTTCTGCAGGTTGGGCTAGCAGACCCAGTTTGGAGGGCCTAGAGCAACTCCTACAACTAGCTTGGGGTGTTCGGCAACATGGCTCTCCAGAAGTGTTAGCCCAAATAAACTGCCCGAAAAGTTAGGCTCCTTCAATTCATTATAGTAATTTAATGCTTTCTAGTGTGACATCTACATCTGAAATTGTATCCAGACTCACGTCATTTTCAAAGGTCTCCCAGAGGACTGTGCTCACTCTCTGCCCATCCTTAGTGCCTGCAATGGGGAAGATGGAGTTGATCCAGAAGGCCAAGCTGGCTGAGCTCCACAACACGGCCACCTGTATGAAGGCGGTGACTGAGCAAGGCACTGAGCTGGCCACTGAGGTGGAAAACCTGCTCTTGGTGGCCTGTAGGAACATGCTCAGGGGCCACGGGCCCATCTGGAGAGTCATCTCAAATATGGAACAGAAGACTGACATCTCCGACAAGAAGCTGCAGCTGATTAAAGACTACTGGGAGAAGGTAGAGTGGGAGCTGTGGTCCATGTGCACCATGGTCTTGGAATTGCTGGATAAATACTTGATAGCCAATGCAACTAATCTACAGAGTAAGGTCTTCTATCTGAGAATGAAGGGAGATTATATCCAGTACCTGGCTGAAGTTGCATGTGGTGATGATCGAAAACAAAGGATAGATAACTCCCAAAGAATCATTTGATATATGGAAGAAAGAGATGCAGCCCACACACCCAATCCACCGGCGGCTGGCTCTGAACTTCTCTGTATTTTACTATGAGATCTTTAATAATCCAGAGCTTGCCTGCACACTGGCTAAAATGGCTTTTGATGAAGCCATTGCAGAACTGGATACACTGAATGAAGACTCCTATAAAGACAGGACCCTCCTCATGCAGTTGCTTAGAGACAATTTAACATTATGGACATCAGATAGTGCAGGAGAAGCTTGTGATGCAGCAGTAGGGAAGGAAAACTAAATGGATACAGGTTGTCATTCTTCTTCCCACCAAGAAACCATTATATGTATCTTCATTCCTTACTCACTTTGGTTTCCTATAGCAAAGAACCCCATTCCTGCATATGGAATCTACTATTTATAGTCTCTTTTCCACACTGCAGCTTTGGGAAAACTCCATTCCTTGATTTGTGCTTGTCTTGGCCTTCCTGGTCTGCAGTGACTGGTGTATAAAAGTATTAATAGCTTAATTATATGTAAATATAAGTAATTTCCAAACATGTATATAGAGAACTAAAGATGTATCTGGTATTTAAGTAATCTGAATCAGTTGTAAGTGACTGTGTTTTGTATTACTGTGAAGATAGGAAAATATAGTTAATTACAATTTAGAGAATGTTCTACATAACTTCTTAATTTGCTTTACTCTTCTTCAGGGATTTTCTTTCAGCAAGAAACTTCTCCATGTTCTTAATGTATTCTTTTAAGTAGGAATCTCGAAGTATTACATTGTACAGAAAAGCATTTGACAGTTCTGGGCTTGGGAGAGGTCACAAATTGGAATGCCTCCCATATCTTGTATTACAGAGGTCACATATTGTTGACACTAGGAGTTTCCTTATTTACTCTTTGCTGATGTTTAACTTGACAGTTTCCCTCCCCTCAATAATTCACTTGTAGCTCCAAAAAGTCATATTCAGGTGCACATCAAATCCAGAGCTACACCAACAACCACATCTATAGACATATCTAGACCCATATCTACATCTGTAGCTATCTCCACAGCTATGTCTATATCCATATCCAAACGTATATCTACATCTATAGCTTTATCTATATCCATATCTACAGGCAGTTCTACATCTATATCCATATCTACTATCCAGAACAAAATCTACATCTATATCCATATCTAGAACTAAATTTTTCATCCATATTTATATCTACATCGAGATCCATACCTACATCTGCATTTGTATCTATATTCTTTTTTTTTTTTGACAGGCAGAGTGGACAGAGAGAGAGAGAGACAGAGAGAAAGGTCTTCCTTTTGCCGTGGGTTCACCCTCCAATGGCCTCTGCGGCCGGCGCATCATGCTGATCTGAAGCCAGGAGCCAGGTGCTTCTCCTGATCTCCCATGGGGTGCAGGGCCCAAGTACTTGAGCCATCCTCCACTGCCCTTCCGGGCCACAGCAGAGTGCTGGACTGGAAGAGGGGCAACTGGGACTAGAACCTGATGTGCCGGCGCCGCAGGTGGAGGATTAGCCTACTGAGCCGTGGCGCCGGCTCTGTATCTATCTTCTTCCATGAATTAGGTACCAGGCCACGTTCTGAGGCTATAACAGAGAATATTCAAACCTCATGCCTTAAAGCACAGAATATAAAAGGAGTACAAACAAAAGTTATGGATTTATAACATAAGGTGATTTATGATCAAAAAGTGTGTTTTGAGGAAGAGAGTCTAGCTGTCATTTCATAGAGAAGGGTACCAAAGCTACAGTCACTGATCTTTTCCAAGGTATCTTTGCTAATTGATAGCAGAGTTCATATCTGAACCCAGGATGTTTTGACTCTCTAATCAGTTTCTTTTCACTGTTTCACCTGCCTTAGGCTATATGCACCCTAACTTCCTTGGAGAAGTTTCCCTTGCACTTTCTACTGCATCTGAGAAATACTTTGAAGAGGAGTTCACTTGCCTTCCCTGGAATACTTGTGCTATCAAACTGGGTGGCTGGAGCTAAAGGCTGGAGATAATTCACTAGAGGTGTTCCCAAGCATAAATGTGATGACTTGAACAGAATATTATCTTCAACAAAGGCATGAAAAGGCAGAAGAAAAAGCTGGAATTGAAACAGACTATGTCTAGGTTATCGTAGGCTTGGATTCTCATTGAAGTCAATGGCAATTTTCTTTTAAGACTCAGTACAAATCTCTCCACAGGATATGCCACAAATCTTGAGCAGATTCTCCTAGGAAATCCATGAGGATGTTTCGTGAAAGCCAAGTGAGACTTAACCATTGCTAAGGGACTAGGCTTGGAGACCAGAGTTTTATTATTATCATGGCTCTCCATCTCAATAGTGGTGTGGCTCTCAACAAGCACTGACACTTGCTTTTGTCACTGAGAAAAAGAAAAGCAGTTCCTGACATCTGAGACTGCCATGTGATTCTCACTTGGCCTTGATTTTCTAGGAACTGTCCTGGCACAGTTACGGACTCAGGTCCTGCTGTGTGAATCACAAACCATTTCACACAGCACTAACAGACAAGATATCACCCCTCGGTGATGATCTATGGTAGATCAAAATAAAAACAAGACCACTCTGTAATCATGACTGAACAGAGACAAAAATATGAATAGTGTTTAAGTCACATATTTGACCAAATATCTCCCCGTCTAATATGGGTGTCTGCTGCTCTTCTATAAACTAAACCTTGGTTTTTGCTTCATTCTTAAACCCCAATAGACAAGATTTATTAAGAAAGCCAATCCTTTGTCTCGACTGTTGAGGAAGATTTTTTCATACTATATGTTGAACTCTTTATACACATATGAGTAACTTTGTTAAGTAAAGTTAATTTGAAAATAGGGAGCTTCTAAGATGGCAAAGTAGGGAGGGAGCTTACTGCTCTAGTCTAGGAGAAGACAGTTTGAAAAAAGTGGAGAGAGTGCAGTCTCAGGGAAGAGTTGCAGAGGAAACTCCATGCAAATTAGAGGGACACAGTGGACCTACATAGAGAGTGTGGACACTCACTACTCAGGACTCCAGAAGCTGAGAGCCTACACATCAGCATTGGAGAGTAAGGTAAGACCAAACTGCAGCAGCCCAAGCCACTGTTGATAAAGCTGCAGGAAGAGCCTTGTGGGAAACTGGCTTGGAGCCCCATGGAGGATAGTGTACCTGCCAAACTAGAGGAGGAAAAGAAGAGGAGGGACACATTTCTGTCTTCCTGATCATCTTACAATGGCATTCTGTAACAAGCCAATAAAGCATGTGCCATTTTGGACGTATGTAACAGCTGTGCCACCTCTTGTCTGCGCAGAGCAACCGCTGTGCCAGCTCTTGTCTGAGCACAGCAACCACCTGAGTGGAAACTCCTGACTCTGGTAGGGAGAACTAACAGGGGGCTGAGTGCTTGTGACTGTGGTAGGCTTGTGTGCCGGGACTGTGAAAAAAAATTAAAAACAGGGTGTGTGGGAGGACTAATGGTGTGGCTAGGACTTTGGGCAGTCATTGTGGGAGACTCCACATGCTCAGGGCTTCCTGATTACCTAAAGGACATTGCTGGGGAATCTGAGCTTACACTGTGGTCTGCACAGATCCTTTGTGTGATCCTTGGGGCAGAGCAGATGAATATTATACCCACTGGGGCTAGCACTCAGATACTGGACTTCTTTGAGGAGAGGAGCTCAGCTGAGCAGAATAAACTTCTCTTCTGATTAAAAAAAAAAACTAAAAGATTTTATTGAACCAAACCTGAGTGTGTCAACTTAGACACACCTTTCACCCTGGAGAACTGAGCAGAGCTCTCTGGCCACACCCACGACACTTGCCTCTAGATAATCAGACACTCCACTTACCTACAAAGGCATAGAACAAGCAAAAAAAAAAAAAAAACCATTGAAACCAATGAGTATCTCGACAAATGCCAAATAACAAATGTACCAATTCAAGAAACAAGAGTAAGGAAGACAACACGGTGCCCCCAAAAGAACACAACACTTCAGTAATGGATTGTGAAGATGATGAGATTGAAGAAATGCCAGATGGAATTCACAAAATTGATAAGATTACATACAAGTAATCAGAAGCAATTGCAGGAACTACTGAAATCCATACATGACATGAAAGAAAATTTCTGCCACAAAATTGAGAACTTGAAGAGAAATCAAAATGAAAATTTCAATAGAGCAAATAAAAAATGCAATGCAAAGCATTAACAACAGAATCAGTGAAGCTGATGAAAGAATATCTGACTTAGGCTGGCGCCGCGGCTCAACAGGCTAATCCTCCACCTGCGACACAGGACACCAGGTTCTAGTCCCAGTCGGGGTGCCGGTTTCTGTCCCACTTCCTCCTCTTCCAGTCTAGCTCTTTGTTATGGCCCGAGATTGCAGTGGAGGATGGCTCAAGTCCTTGGGCCCTGCACCCGCATGGGAGACCAGGAGAAGCACCTGGCTCCTGGCTTCGGATCAGCACAGTGCGCCAGCCGTGGCGCGCCGGCCACAGAGGCCATTGGAGGGTGAACCAACGGCAAAAGGAAGACCTTTCTCTCTCTCTCTCTCACTGTCCACTCTGCCTGTCAAAAAAAAAATAACATAAAAATAAGAATATCTGACTTCGAAGAAAAAGGAAAAGCACAGGAAATTATATAATCTGGCCAAAAATAAGAGGAGGAAATTAGAAAACTAAAATACACTGTTGGGAATCTACAAGATACTATCAAATGACCCAACATACAGGTTCTAGGGGTTTTTGAAGGCATGGAATGAAAGAAAGGACTGGAAGGCCTTCTTGGTGAAATAAAAACAGAAAGAAAGGGAAATCCAAGTACAGGAAGCACATAGAACTCCTAATAGACATGACCAGAAATGATCTTTACAATGACACATTGTAATAAAACCACAATAAAACATAAAGCAAAGATTTTTTTTAAAGATTTACTTATTTATTTGAAAGTCAGAGTTACACAGATAGAGAAGGAGAGGCAGAGAGAGAGAGAGAGAGAGAGAGAGAGAAAGAAGTCTTCCATCTGCTGGTTCACTCCCCAGATGGCCGCAATGACTGGAACTGTGCCAATCTGAAGCCAGGAGCCAGGAGCTTCTTCCAGGTCTCCCACGCGGGTGCAGGGGCCTAAAGACTTGGGCCATCTTCTACTGCTTTCCTAGGCCATAGCAGAGAGCTAGATCGGAAGTGAAGCAGCCAGATCTCGAACCGGCGCCCATATGGGATGCCGGTGCTTCAGGCCAGGGCTTTAACCTGCTGCACCACAGCGCTGGCCCCAAAGGAAAGATTTTAAAATGTTCACTAGAGAAACACCAGATTACTTTCAGACGATCTCCAATTAGATTCAGCAAATTTTTCACCAGAAACCCTACAGGCTAGGCGAAAATGGTGAGAGGGAAAAAAATGTCAACCCAAAATATGGTACCTTGCAAAGCTCTCATTTAAGAAGGAAAGTGAAATAAAGACCTTCCATAACAAACAGAAATTGAAAGAACGTCACCACCCATTCAGCCCTGCAAAATCTGCTTAGGGATGTGCTGTACACAGAAATGCAGTCATCACTACAAAAGATAAAGGAAGAAAATCTAACAGTAAAAGTTCAAATGAAATTCAAAGTAAATATAGGGATATTTTTGGAAAAATGGCAGGGCAAAGCTGTTAGTTATCAATGGTCATCTTGAATGTAAATGGGCTCAACTCTTGTAACTCTCAGTTATATCACACAGGCTGGCTGAATGGATTAAAAAACAAAACCTATCTATTTGCTGCCTACAAGAAACACATCTAACCAACAAAGATGCACACAGACTGAAAGTCAAAATATAGAGATATTATACACCAACAGAAACTAAAAAAGAGCTGGAGTAACCGTCCTAATATGAGACAAAATAGGCTTTAACACAAAAACTATTAAAAGAGACAAAGACAGGCACTATATAATAATTAAGGGATCAATCCAACAGGAAGAAGGAACTATTCTAAACGTATATGCACCTAATTACAGGGTACCTGACTCTTTAAAAGAAATGTTAAGGGATCTAAATAGAGACATAGACTTCAATACAATAGTCATGGGGGACTTCAATACTCCACTTTGAGCAATGGACAGATCAAACAGACAGAAAACCAGCAAGGAAACAGCAGATTTAATCAACACTATAGACCAAATGACCCTAATAGATAGCTTGAGAACTTTTCATCCTACAGCTGCAGAATACAAATTCTTATCACCAGTTCACGGAACTTTTTCTAGGATTGACCACATACAATGCCATAAAGTAAGTCTCAGCAAATTCAAAATAATCAAAATCATACCATGCATCTTCTCGGAACACAATGGAATGAAGCTGGAAATCAGCAATTCAGGAATCTTTAGAAAAATGCAAGGAACAGTTTTGTTATTTTTGTTTTTCATTTTTTTCTCTTCATACTATTTGTTGAATTCTTACTTAACATAGAGTTGATCGTGTGTGTAGGAAGTCAATTGAGGATAGATCTTAGTAAAAAATAAGCATGGAGGGGCGGAGCCAAGATGGCGGAATAGTGAGGGCGCGCACCGATAGTCCGGGAAAATTTAGTTTAATAAAAGGGGAGTTACGGTAGCCTCAGAAAAAAGAACCAGGAAAATATTGCAGACAAAACTCTTCTGGATCCAGTGGGCGTGAATCGGAGGACCTACTGGGAGAACAAGGTTGCCCACCGCGCGCGAAAGCGGAACCGCAGGACCGAGCCGCGGGACTGAGCCGCGGAAGCCGAGCCGAGGGACGGAGCTGCGCAAGCTGCAGGGTCTGCGCGCAAGTGCTCGAAGGGGAGTGCAACAGCGGGGAGACTTGGGAAGTCCAGGGCTCCGAGTCCACACATCGGCGCTGGAAGGGGAGCAGACCTGCGTGGAGAGCGTGGGAGCCCACAGTTCGGGACATCAGCGGCAGACTCAACACACCAGCGCTGGAACGCGAGGTGAGCCGAACCTCAATAACCCGAGACACCGGCAGGCAAGCGGAGAGAGGAGACTAGAGGGAACGACCCCCGGGGCGGGGGGGACTTCACCAAGCTAACTGGAAGAGAGAGAGAGGGAAAAAAAAAAAAGGTGACTGGTATGGACACGGGTTTCTCTCTCTCCGCTCACCTCTCAAGGGCGAGCAAGACAAAGAGCAGGCGCCATCTTGGACATACGTCATAAGCAGAGCGACCTCAGGTCTGCACCGGCCCTGAGCCTAGCAGTAAAACCTGACTCTGGGTGGGGCGAATTAACAGGAGATTAGGACTTAGTAAATTTATGGTGCTACTGAACTGAGACTGTGAAAAAAGAGACGGGGGGGGGGGGAGAGAACTCACGGAATTCACGTGAGCACTCTCCAGAGACGCTACAATTCCGTAACTTTGGCAACCCAGTGGGAGACTGAAGGAGAATTTGAGCCCACTCTAAGGGCCGAACAGATTCCCTGTGTAGTCCTTGGGAAAGAGCTTCTGATCTCTGGCTCCTGTGGGTATATCATTTGCCTGCTAACTACCTCCAACTTTGTTCAGCTGTGCAGAATAACTTCCCTGTTGAATCAAAAAAAAAAGAGAGAGAGAGAGAGAGGTTTACCACGCCTAACCTGGGAGTGTCACCTTTGGCACACCAAACAGAGCTCTCAGGCCACACCCATCTCAAGCCCTAAGGCTCCATCAAAAACAGATAGTCCACTTAATCTAGAGTCATAGTATAACAAGAAAAAGCACCACAGTGAAGAAACCAAATATCTCCAATATGACAAATAACAAACGCAAAAACCAAGGTAATAAAAACAAGGAAGTCACCATGAAGCCCTCAAATGAAAAAGACACCCCAATTCAAGATTATGAGGATGATGACATAGAAGAAATGCAAGAAGCAGATCTCAAAAAATTGATAAGAACATTAAGAAGTTCTCAAAAACAAATTCTTGAACTACAGAAATCCTTAATGGACAAGATAGAAAATCTCTCTCGTGAAAATGAAATATTAAGGAGGAATCAAAATGAAACGAAACAACTAGTACAACAGGAAACTGGGATAGTGACTGAAGTGAAGAATTCAATAGATCAAATGAAAAACACAATAGAGAGCCTTACAAACAGAATGGGAGAAGCAGAAGAGAGAATATCGGACTTAGAAGACAGAGAACAGGAAAGGATACAGTCAGACCAAAGAAAAGAAGAGGAAATTAGAAATCTGAAACATATTGTCGGGAATCTTCAGGATACTATTAAAAAACCCAACATTCGGGTTCTAGGAGTTCCTGAAGGCATGGAGAGGGAGAAAGGATTAGAAGGCCTTTTTAGTGAGATATTAGCAGAAAATTTCCCAGGTTTGGAGAAGGACAGAGAAATCCTAGTACAGGAAGCTCACAGAACCCCTAATAAACACGACCAAAAGAGACCCTCACCACGGCACGTTGTAATTAAACTCTCCACAGTGAAACATAAAGAAAAGATCCTAAAATGTGCAAGAGAGAAACGTCAGATTACTCTCAGAGGATCTCCAATCAGACTCACAGCTGACTTCTCATCAGAAACTCTACAAGCTAGGAGGGAATGGCAAGATACAGCCCAGGTACTAAGAGAGAACAACTGCCAGCCCAGAATATTATACCCTGCAAAGCTATCATTTGTGAATGAAGGTGAAATAAAGACTTTTCATAACAAACAGAAATTGAAAGAATTTGTTGCCACTCGTCCAGCCCTACAAAAGATGCTTAAAGATGTGTTACACACAGAAACAAAGAAACACAGTCATCAATATGAAAGAAGGTAAAGGAAGGAAACCAAGGAAGGAAAGCTCACAGCAAAAGATCACAGGGAATTCAAAGCATATATTAGAACTTATCTTTGGCAAATGGCAGGGCAAAGTTACCACTTATCATTAGTCACATTGAACGTGAATGGCCTGAACTGTCCAGTTAAAAGACACAGATTGGCTGATTGGGTTAAGGAACAAAACCCATCTATTTGCTGCTTACAAGAAACACATCTTTCCAACAAAGATCCATACAGACTGAAAGTGAAAGGCTGGAAAAAGATATACCATGCCAACAGAAATGAAAAAAGAGCAGGCGTAGCCATCTTAATATCAGACACCATAAACTTTACCACAAAAACCATTAAGAGAGACAAAGAGGGACACTACATAATGATTAAGGGATCAATTCAACAGGAAGATATAACAATTATCAATGTATATGCACCTAACTACAGGGCACCGGTTTATCTAAAAGATTTGTTAACGGACTTAAAGGGAGACTTAGACCCCAATACAATAGTACTGGGGGACTTCAATACTCCACTCTCAGAAATAGACAGATCAATAGGACAGAAGATCAACAAGGATACAGTAGATTTAAACGACACTATAGCCCAAATGGATCTAACAGATATATACAGAACTTTCAATCCTACAGCTAAAGATTATACATTCTTCTCAGCGGTACATGGAACCTTCTCTAGGATTGACCACATACTAGGCCATAAAGCAAGTCTCAGCAAATTCAAAAGAATTAGAATCATACCATGCAGCTTCTCAGACCATAAAGGAATGAAGTTGGAAATGAACAACTCAGGAATCCCTAGAGCATACGCAAACACATGGAGATTGAACAACATGCTCCTGAATGAACAATGGGTCATAGAAGAAATCAAAAGAGAAATCAAAAACTTTCTGGAAGTAAATGAGGATAACAGCACAACATACCAAAACTTATGGGACGCAGCAAAAGCAGTGTTAAGAGGAAAGTTTATATCAATAGGTGCCTACATCAAGAAATTGGAAAGGCACCAAATAGATGAGCTTTCTATTCACCTCAAGGATCTAGAAAACCTACAGCAAACCAGACCCAAATCTAGTAGGAGAAGAGAAATAATTAAAATCAGAGAAGAAATCAACAGGATTGAATCAAGAAAAACATTACAAAAAATCAGCCAAACGAGGAGCTGGTTTTTTGAAAAAATAAACAAAATTGACACCCCATTGGCCCAACTAACTAAAAAAAGAAGAGAAAAGACCCAAATCAATAAAATCAGAGATGAAAAAGGAAATGTAACAACAGACACCACAGAAATAAAAAGAATCATCAGAAATTACTACAAGGACTTGTATGCCAGCAAACAGGGAAACCTACCAGAAATGGATAGATTCCTGGACACATGCAACCTACCTAAATTGAACCAGGAAGACATCGAAAACCTAAACAGACCCATAACTGAGACAGAAATTGAAACAGTAATAAAGGCCCTCCCAACAAAGAAAAGCCCAGGACCAGATGGATTCACTGCTGAATTCTACCAGACATTTAAAGAAGAACTAACTCCAATTCTTCTCAAACTATTCAGAACAATTGAAGAAGAGGGAATCCTCCCAAATTCTTTCTATGAAGCCAGCATCACCTTAATTCCTAAGCCGGGAAAAGATGCAGCACTGAAAGAGAATTACAGACCAATATCCCTGATGAACATAGATGCAAAAATCCTCAATAAAATTCTCGCCAATAGAATGCAACAACACATCAGAAAGATCATCCACCCAGACCAAGTGGGATTTATCCCTGGTATGCAGGGATGGTTTAATGTGCGCAAGACAATCAATGTGATACACCACATTAACAGACTGCAGAAGAAAAACCATATGATTCTCTCAATAGATGCCGAGAAAGCATTTGATAAAATACAACACCCGTTCATGATGAAAACTCTAAGCAAACTGGGTTTGGAAGGAACATTCCTCAATACAATCAAAGCAATCTATGAAAAACCCACAGCCAACATCCTATTGAATGGGGAAAAGTTGGAAGCATTTCCACTGAGATCTGGGACCAGACAGGGATGTCCACTCTCACCACTGCTATTCAATATAGTTCTGGAGGTTCTAGCCAGAGCTATTAGGCAAGAAAAAGAAATTAAAGGGATACAAATTGGGAAGGAAGAACTCAAACTATCCCTCTTTGCAGATGACATGATTCTTTATTTAGGGGACCCAAAGAACTCTACCAAGAGACTATTGGAACTCATAGAAGAGTTTGGCAAAGTAGCAGGGTATAAAATCAATGCACAAAAATCAACAGCCTTTGTATACACAGACAATGCCATGGCTGAGGAAGAAATTCTAAGATCAATCCCATTCACAATAGCTACAAAAACAATCAAATACCTTGGAATAAACTTAACCAAGGATGTTAAAGATCTCTACGATGAAAATTACAAAACCTTAAAGAAAGAAATAGAAGAGGATACCAAGAAATGGAAAAATCTGCCATGCTCATGGATTGGAAGAATCAATATCATCAAAATGTCCATTCTCCCAAAAGCAATTTATAGATTCAATGCAATACCAATCAAGATACCGAAGACCTTCTTCTCAGATCTGGAAAAATTGGTGCTGAAATTTATATGGAGGCACAAGAGACCTCGAATAGCTAAAGCAATCTTGTACAACAAAAACAAAGCCGGAGGCATCACAATACCAGATTTCAGGACATACTACAGGGCAGTTGTAATCAAAACAGCATGGTACTGGTACAGAAACAGAAGGATAGACCAATGGAACAGAATTGAAATACCAGAAATCAACCCAAACATCTACAGCCAACTTATATTTGATCAAGGATCTAAAACTAATTCCTGGAGCAAGGACAGTCTATTCAATAAATGGTGCTGGGAAAATTGGATTTCCACGTGCAGAATCATGAAGCAAGACCCCTACCTTACACCTTACACAAAAATCCACTCAACATGGATTAAAGACCTAAATCTACGACCTGACACCATCAAGTTACTAGAGAACATTGGAGAAACCCTTCAAGATATTGGCACAGGCAAAGAGTTTCTGGAAAAGACCCGGGAGGCACAGGCAGTCAAAGCCAAAATTAACTATTGGGATTGCATCAAATTGAGAAGTTTCTGTACTGCAAAAGAAACAGTCAGGAGAGTGAAGAGACAACCGTCAGAATGGGAAAAAATATTTGCAAACTATGCAACAGATAAAGGGTTAATAACCAGAATCTACAAAGAGATCAAGAAACTCCACAAAAACAAAACCAACAACCCACTTAAGAGATGGGCCAAGGACCTCAATAGACATTTTTTTTTTTTTTTGACAGGCAGAGTGGACAGTGAGAGAGAGAGACAGAGAGAAAGGTCTTCCTTTGCCGTTGGTTCACCCTCCAATGGCCGCCGCGGCCGGCGCGCTGCGGCCGGCGCACCGCGCTGATCCGATGGCAGGAGCCAGGAGCCAGGTGCTTTTCCTGGTCTCCCATAGGGTGCAGGGCCCAAGCACCTGGGCCATCCTCCACTGCACTCCCTGGCCACAGCAGAGGGCTGGCCTGGAAGAGGGGCACCGGGACAGAATCCGGCGCCCCGACCGGGACTAGAACCCGGTGTGCCGGCGCCGCTAGGCGGAGGATTAGCCTAGTGAGCCGCGGCGCCGGCCAGACATTTTTCAAAAGAGGAAATCCAAATGGCCAACAGGCACATGAAAAAATGTTCAAGGTCATTAGCAATCAGAGAAATGCAAATCAAAACCACAATGAGGTTCCACCTCACCCCGGTTAGAATGGCTCACATACAGAAATCTACCAACAACAGATGCTGGCGAGGATGTGGGGAAAAAGGGACACTAACCCACTGTTGGTGGGAATGCAAACTGGTTAAGCCACTATGGAAATCAGTCTGGAGATTCCTCAGAAACCTGAAGATAACCCTACTGTTCGACCCAGCCATCCCACTCCTTGGAATTTACCCAAAGGAATTTAAATTGGCAAACAAAAAAGCAGTCTGCAGCCTAATGTTTATTGCAGCACAATTCACAATAGCTAAGACCTGGAACCAACCTAAATGCCCATCAACGGTAGACTGGATAAAGAAATTATGGGATATGTACTCTTTAGAATACTATACTGCAGTAAGAAACAACGAAATCCAGTCATTTGCAACAAAATGGAGGAATCTGGAACACATCATGCTGAGTGAAATAAGCCAGTCCCAAAGGGACAAATACCATATGTTCTCCCTGATCGGTGACAACTGACTGAACACCAAAATGGAAACTTGTTGAAGTGAAAGGGACACTATGAGAAACGGTGACTTGATCAGCATAGCCCTGACTGTTAATGAACAACTTAATACATTATCCCTCTTAGTAGTTTTTTTGTCTGTTCTACTTAATATGACTGATTCAATTCTGTAATTAATACACAGTTATTCTTAAGTGTTGAAAAGTAACTGAAATGTGATCCCTGTTAAACATAAGAGTAGGAATAAGAGAGGGAAGAGATATATAATTTGGGACATGCTCAAGCTGACTTGCCCCAAATGGTAGAGTTAGAAACATACCAGGGGACTCCAATTTAATCCCATCAAGGTGGCATGTACCAATGCCATCTCACTAGTCCAAGTGATCAATTTCAGTTCGCAATTGATCATAATGAAAGGACTAAGAGTCAAAGGGAGCACATAAGCAAGTCTAGTACCTGCTAACACTAACCGATAGAATAAATAAAGGGGAGAGTGATCCAACATGGGAAGTGAGATACTCAGCAGACTCATAGAATGGCAGATGCCCTAAATAGCACTCTGGCCTCAGAATCAGCCCTAAAGGCATTCGGATCTGGCTGAAAAGCCCATGAGAGTATTTCAGGCATGGAAAGCCAAGACACTCTGGCAAAAGATCTCTGTGAGTGAGATCTCAGTGGAAAGAACAGGTCTTCAAAGAAGGAGGTACCTTTCTCTGAAGGGAGGAGAGAACCTCCACTTTGACTATGACCTTGTCTAAACAAGATAAGAGTCGGAGAACTCAAGGGGCTTCCATAGCCTTGGAAACTCATGACTGGAGCATAGGGAGATTACTGATGCCATAGACAGGAGTGTCAATTGGTAAAGTCAACAACAGGAGTCACTGTGCACTTACTCCTCATGTAGGATCTCTGTCCTTAATGTGCTGTGCATTGAGATTTAATGCTATAATGAGTACTCAAATAATATATTTCACTTTGTGTTTCTATGGGGGTGCAAACTGTTGAAATCTTTACTTAATGCATACTAAACTGATCCTCTGTAAAAAAAAAAAAAAAAAAAAAAAGAAAAGAAAAGAAAAGAAACTATCAACTCCCAACTTGACTCTCACTGGGATTAAACATGACAATAGGTCTGATCTGATTTCATCATCATTAAAAAAAATCATCTATTATTTTTCACTTTATGTTTCTGTGTGGGAGCAAACTGTTGAAATCCTTACTTAATGTATACTAAACTGATCTTCTGTATATTAAGATAATCGAAAATGAATCTTGATGTGAATGGAAGGGGAGAGGGAGTGGGAAAGGGGAGGGATGTGGGTGGGACGGTATGGGGGGGAAGCCATAGTAATCCATTATTCGTACTTTGGAAACGTATATTCATTAAATAAAAGTTAAAAAAAAATAAAAAAATAAAAAAATAAAAAAAAATAAGCATGGAGATAACAGAGGGAGGAGGAGATTTGTAACTGTAAAGCTGTATAGTTCTACATATATTCCTATGGATTTACTTCTAAGGGTACAGTTTAAAAAACTTGCCATGGGACCTTAAATCCTCTTAAGCTGGGTGGTAAAAATACCATTTTAAGTGCTAAAGTGATTTATTGATAGGGTTAAGTTTTAAAGTGATCATATAGATAGGAATGTTTGGTAATAATAATAGATAGAATTAAAAAGGAGAGAATGTTCCAACATTGCAGTCCACACAGCAGACTCATAGAATGACAATCACTTTAAGTAACACTCTGACCTCAGAATCAGCCCTTAAGGCTTCCTGGTCTGGCTGAAAAGCCTGAGAGAGCATTTCAGGCATGGAAAGCCAAGACACTGTGGCAAAAATGTTCTACATGAAAGATCTCTTGAGTAAACCCAGCAGAACGAAATGGCCATCAAAGAAGGATGTACTTTGCTCAAAAGGGAGGAAAGAACTTCCACTTTGCTTATGGCCTTGTCTAAGTACTGACAGAATCTGTGGACTCAAAAGGCTTCCATAGCCTAGGCAGCTCACATCAAGAGCCTGAGGTGGTCACTGACATTATACATAAGAGTGTTAATTGTTAAATTAACAACAGGAGTCATTGTGCACTAACTTCCCATGCAGGACCTCTGTCTTCAAAGAGTTATATTATAAGAGTTAACAGCAAAACTTCTTCTCAAAGATTTACTTTGTTTTAGTGTATTAAGTGGAGGATATTCCTATGTCTCATAAGTTATAGTTATGTCTAAGTGCTCACCAAAGATGTATCATTCTTGGGTTCTTCTTTAAATGTTAATTAAGTTTCTCAACATATATGCTTAAAAAAGTGAAATTAACTTGAAATGCAATGATTTTGAATATACCTGGTCTTGACTGTTGAGAAAGTTATTTTTCATACAATTTGTTAAACTCTTTACTTAATATAGTTAATCTTCTATGTATAAAGTTAATTGAAAATAGAAGTTAGTAAAAAAAAATAAGACTGGGAATAGGAGAGAGAAGAGGAAGAGCTTGGGAGTGTGGGTGGGAAGGCGGGTATGGTGGAAAGAATCACTATGTTCCTAAGTTGTATTTATGAAATGCATAATGTTTGTATTCCTTAAATAAAATGTTTCTTCAGAAAAAAAAATTTTTAAAAACTATAAAAAGATAGAAAAAAATCACAGCCTTGCCCGTGCTACCTACTGGTATCCAACCCTGAGCAAAGCCCTGCTTCCTTAGGCCTATCCCTAAATCACCTAACACAAGCCTGAATCCCATCCTGAAACCTGCTTACCGACATGCCTCACAGTTTGCATGGTGTGCATTCTTCTGCATCATAACAAGAAATCTTTTTAGCGTACAGATTCCTGATGGTCTCCAGCTGGAGGCTGACATCACCTTATCCCTAATGGCTACGTCATAGATTTGTGAGGACAGACAGGTCAGGGTGGCAGCACTGACACTTGATGTATGTTCACCATTAATTATTATTATATCGTAAGTCACATTTTAAATGGAAGTACGAAGTATTCAATATTTCAAAGTTAGCCAGGCAGCAGAGCAGGACATTTAGAGGAAATGAACACAGGCAATCATGGCCTCTGTGGACAGGAACAAAGAAGGACTGCGCTTAGGGAAGAGATTTCACCTTTTAGAATCTAAGTCCAAATAATTCTACAGAGGACTTTTCACTGATTTCTTATCTTTCAGCCCCTGTATCTGTGTTATATCTCATTCTAGAATGTATCCCATCATAAACTTTAATCTCAGTATCTGATGGGTCAAATCTTCAAAATCTAATGGGAAAAAAAGGAAACATAAAATGCTTACTTAATGGCACCACAATTATGAGGGATGTTGCCTCCTTTAGGTGTGGTAGGAAGAGCACTGATGAACATTCTCAGCATGGATTATGCCCCAGACACTCCTCCAGTTCCATTTACTACCATCAAGGTACAGGTGGGAACTGTCTCTTTGTGCACCCTGTCTTAATCGTATTCAACTAATGATATTCTTAATTACTCCAAACAGACTTCATGTTCCTTTTTCCCTGTTGTGAACTTTATTCTGCTGTCTCTGGCCTCCTGTTGTTTGGCTACCTTACAGCTTTAGAAGCTGAAGGCAATTGCAGAAGGCAAGCCTTGCCCTCTAGAGATGTAAAGAGAATTAAACTTCCTCTGAGTATCATCTTCTGAATCTCAGAGTGACTGAAGCCCATTTCTAGCTACAAATATTTGGTTCTGGCTATTATTGAAGGTGGAAAAAATGAAGCTGGCCTTTGTTTTGCAGATTTATCACTGAAGCAAAAATTCAGGACAGATTTAGGAACAAACCTTGCTAAAATGTTGGCAGTGGGGAAATAAAAACAGAGAGGTGGGCTTCTGACCTGTTTCCACATCTAGATTATCAAAGGAAAAGTCGATTATCAGATACACCTATTGTCATCTGAGCAATGAGACAAACCTTGCCTGCCAGAGATCAGGCACAGGCCCTGCCCAGCCCCATCCAGCCTCCATGGCAGGCCATATAGTCACTGAACATCCTGATGTGCTGCCCTGGCATTTCAGTTCAACCTTACAGTTGATTGCTGCAGTCTGAAATAAGTTAAACTAATTGACTGAATATCCCAGATGCTTGAATAAAATCATCTTGAAAAACCTGGAGGTTTATCAGCTAACGATTATTTGGAAGAAAATGTAGAAAAAAGAATCTCTTCCTAAGTAGGCATAGTGTTACAGATGAATTCATAGAGTCAAGAGAGGCTTGAGGCCTCAACCAACTGCAATATCCTGCCAAGAAGCTGTAAAATTACTTAAGACTTGATTTATATCAGTGACTCCATTCTGTTCCCTGCATTAGGACATGAAATGTGACAGACTCTTAAGATTGCTTGGGCTTCATGTGATCTTAGAGATGCTATCAACCTAGTGCATGGGGAAAAATAACAATAAAAGGACTACTCATTTATTATACTGCACTCTGTGTGCCACGTACTGTTCTAAATGCTTTACATGTCTGCATTTTAAACCCCACAATAACCCGTAGTACAGTTACGGAAACTGTGGTCCAGAGAGATGAGGAGTCTTGTGCAAATGCAGAACCAGCAAGCAAGGAAGCTGGGTTTCCTGATGCTCAGAGACAAATTTAATATTTAGTTTTCATGTAGAATTATTTATAACATTGAAGCTCATGGAAGATTAGATGTTCCCTAGTGAGAAGCATATATCCTACTGTTTATGTGTGTGTGCTGTTTTTTCTATGCAGGTGTTAGGTTTCAAAACAAAGGAAGAATTAGGGGCACTAGAAGAGAATGAAGATTCCAACACATAGGCCTAGTAATATTTGAAAAGAAAGAGAAGATAATTACCCTAATTTTATCATTATACATTGTATACATGTAAATTACATTATACCCCATAAATATGTACAAATATTACATGTCAATTAAAACAGATTTTAAAAGAGAACTAGGGAAAACGTAACAGAAAATTTTTCCCATTATTTTATGAAAATCAGTGTAAGGTGGTTATCAAAGGGAATGGGCTGAGTAAATTAACAGGAGATCTTTTTTAGCTAGGGCATAGAGGCAGAGTAAAAGGGAGACAGGTTTGGTTTTGTGGGATTTATTGGTGACGCAGAAGCCAGAGCAGGCGTGTGATGGATGCTCTTGTCAGGAGAATGGTGGGAGGAGAGGCATTACCATCATTCTTTGTTGTAATTCAGAATAATTAATACAAGTTAGCCTAACCACAGCTCAATTCATCATTTACAGATGTCTAGTTTGTGGTTTTCATGATTTTTATAGAAATGTGAACAAGTATTTCTTTAATTTTCCTGACAAAGACAAAAGAACCTGTAACTGTGAGCAACTAACATGCATACAGTTAGCTGCTGATTTATATTCTGAGTTACTGCTGGAAATTTAATTACTAGGAGCTCTAACTTGATTTGGTTTCTGCCCTCAAGGTGAAATTTTTATTCCTGGGAATAAAAAAATAAAAAAATTGAATATCAGAAGCTGAAAGACAGTCTCTTGTTCAGAAATGTACTTACTCTCCTGCCCCTTCACTACCACAGTGGGTGGCTGATAAAACTTAACTTACTGATGTCTTATTTTTCACGTCTACCAAGTGGGAATAATAATGCTTGCTTGAAGGAACAATCGGCTTGAAGGGCAGATTGAAGAAACAGGAGAGAATGTAACTCTTGGAAGACAGCTAGCTCAACCTCATCAAAATTATGGACACTGAGGACCCCAATGGGAAAGTGACTTACAAGATCACAGAAGTCCTGGGTTCCATCACCCAATAAGTATATGCAAATAACATACATGGTTTATTTGTAGGATAGATGAAGAGCGTTGCTTTCTCTCTCTTGATCTTTATATATATATATATATATATATATATATATATATATATATATATATATATCTTTCAGAGAGAGACAGAGAGACAGAGAGAGAGACAGACAGGGAGGGAGGGAGGGAGAGAGAGGGAGGAAAGGAGGGAGGGAGGGAGAGGGCGAGAGGGAGGGAGGGAGGGAGAGAAAGCCATTCACTGGTGTAATCCCCAGTGCAATGATTCCATCAGGACCTAAACACAGGATCCAGGAACTCAACTCAGGCTTTACATGTTGGTAGCAGTAACCTAATTCCTTGAGCCATCACCCCTGCCTCCTAGGGTCTGCATTAGCAGGAATCTGGAGTCAAGAGACGGAGACTCCCTTCCTTTTCTTATTTTTACTGTAATCAATACTTCATTTTTACAAGAACCTAAAAACTCTCCAAAATATTCACTTGGCATCCCTGACTTCTGGTTATAAGGAATTCACAAAGCTATACCTTGGATTTATCTAGGATAAGGGAAAGCAATAGATAAAATCTTACAGAGTAACTGAAAATGTTAGTGGGAAGAATCTTAAATGAATGGGGCCCAAAAGTGGAATGGGATATAACAAATTGGAAACAGATTTCAGTTATTTTGGGGAGTGTTTTATCTGGCCTCTTTAGAAACTGAAATTTAAAAATTGAAAGTGGTCCCAAAATGTCACCATGACTCCTCCTGTCATTCCTGCCTTCTGTCTTCCTGTCTTCTTAGAGAACAATGAAGTTGAGATCATTTCAGTTGATTGTTTTTTGATCCCCTTATCGAACTCTTGCAAGGCTCCACTCTCTTTAGACAAAACATTGAACCAAATCTAAGTGACTATCTTCCTTTCAGGTTCATAAACTAAACATCTTACCCAACTTATGCACCAGGATGTTCACAGTAATGTGAATATTATCCATTTAGTTTCTTCTGATCCATGCAAAGAAAAAAGATTAAGAAAATTGGAATAGAGAAAATATTTTCCAAAAGAGAATTTAAAATGTGTAAATACTGTGCCACTTTTCTTTGCAACCCAGTCATCAAATACTGGGAGGAACAGGAAAGTAGATAGAAGCTAGCAAGTTTCCATTTGTAGTTTATGACTCAGAACATTTAGTCTTCAAAATCTACCTTGAGAGAGACCTTGAAATACAGAAATAAGCTGAAAATTTTCAGGGAAAAGGGAACACCTCTAGCACCAGAAACAATACATAAAAAATCCAGACCTGACCTGAAGAAGTTCCCTCTGCACTTCCTAGCTCATGTGCTTGGATCCCTGGGCACAAACCCCAGTAACGCCCTTGTATGGTTGTGAGAACTGAAAGTTTCATTTGTGCCTTGCAGACCCAGGACTGTTGATGTTGGTATTATAATCTTTGGAGTATCTCACACTCACTCATGGTATCTAAAGTGCTCTATCTCTATTGCTGTGCTTCATACAGGTGGCTCCAACACTGGGAGATCTGAGTGATGACCCCACTATATCCTGCAACACCAGGACTCCAACAATCATTACTAATTTCATCAAACACCCTGGAATCTACACAGTGGGACCTAGGGAAGAACTTGCTGGCTTTTCACCTCTCCAGAACCATATCTGCCAGTGAAAATCTCCTGTGCACCTTGTATTCACTTTGTAGGATTTTAGCATGGTTGATATCATATCGCTCAGTCCTGGCACTAGGACTGTTGGTGTTATAAGCCCTAGCACCAGTTGCACCTCCTGGCAGGACCCAAGGAAAGGCCCATCCATATCATACAATCCTAGAGCCACACCAGTGGTGCCATAGTCTCCAGAATCACTCAGTCTTGTCAGTGGGACAAAGGTGGAAATCCTTCTTTGTTTCCCTTAGCACCAAGAACAAGACCCTGACCGTAACAATCCCCAGTCTAACTGAAACAGAACTCTCTGGGCACTGAAGATACATACCCTAAGAAGCTCACATTCTTGTCATATTTACACTTCTAACCTTATGCACTGCAGCAGACTAGACCACTGTGTCACTTAGAGAAACAGTTGACACTGAAGCAAAAGGAATCATTTAGAGGCTCACCTACAACCAAAGTCAAAGAAACAAACCAGGTAATACCCTGCATTGCAGCTAGACCATAAATGCTTTCCCAATAATACATACTCCACAAAGAAGAAGGAACTATTACACCATATGCACAGACATCAGCACAGGGACACAGGAAACATGTGTAGCATGCCACCTCCAAAAGAGTGCAATAATTCTCCAGAATTAGATCCTGACTTGAAGGAAATCTATGAATTGTCAGAAATAGAATTCAAAATAATGACTGTAAGAAAACTCAATGTTATGCCAGAGAATACAGATGGGCAGCTTAAAGAAGTAAGGAAATCAATGAGTTACATGAACAGAAAATTCACCAAGGATATAGAAATCATAAAGAAGAACCAAACCCAATTTTAGAAATGAAATCTTCAATTAGTGAAATAAAAAATAAGATTGAGATGCTTAACAGAATAGATCGAGTGTAGGAAATAATTTCTGACATGGAAGACAAGATATCTGAAATTATCTCCCCCTACAAAAATATAAGGAGAAAATAACTTAAAATGAGTAAATTGTACATGATATATGGGGTACCATTAAACAATAAAATATTAATATTATAGGAATTCCTTAAGAAGAAAAGGAAAAGGACATTGAGAAACTGCTAAGTAAAATAATAGTTGAAAATTTCTTGTCTTGAAAGAGACATGGACATCCAGATACAGGAAGCTCAAAGAGCCCCAAGAAGACTCAACCAACAACAATCTTCTTTGAGGCATTTTGTAGTTAAATTGTTCAAAGATAAGGGCAAAGAGAAAATTCTAAAGACAGTAAGAGGAGAACATCAAATTACAAATAAAGGGAAAAAAAGCCGACTAGAAGCAGTCTGCTCAGTAGAAACTCTAGGCCACAAGAGAAAGGGGTGATATATTTAAGGTCTTTTGAAGAAATTTCAAACTAAGAATATTATACCCAGAAAAACTGACCTCTAGGAGTAAAGGAGAAATAAGGTATTTCCCAAATAAGCAAAAACTGAGAGAATTCAGTACTATCAAACCAGCCTTACAAAAAAAATTCTGAGGAGAGTCCTGCATTAGAAGTAAACATCATGAAAACACATGATACTGCCAAATTCACTAACAGAACAAGTGTTGAATCAACAAAATGACAGGTGTTTGTTCTGTCAATAATAACCTTGAATATAAATGGATTAAATTTCCCATCCAAAAGATTTAGGTTGGCAGAATGGATAAAAACCAAGACCCAACTATATGCAAACTACAAGACACTCACTTCATGAAGATACATTTAGACTGAAAGCCAAAGGCTCTGAAAAGATATACCAGGCACATGGAAACCGAAATGATGAGTAGCTAGCCTCATATCATATAAAGCACACTTTAAATAAACTGTAAAAAGACAAAGAACATTATATTTTGATAAAGGGATTGATTCAGCAAGAAGACATAGCAATCATAAATATATATGCATCCAACACAAAACCACCAAGGTATATACAACAAGTCCTAATAGACCGAAAGGGAAAGATGGACTCAAATACAATAATAGTGGAGGACTTCAACACTCCACTGTCAACGGACAGATCATCCAGATAGAAAATCAATGAAGATATGTCACAGTTAAACCATAATGGACCTAATAGATATCTGTAGCTATTCAACCAATAGCTACAAAATATACATTCTTATCAGCAGCACTTAGAACATTTTCTAGGAGAGACCACATAATAGGTCACAACTCAAGTCTTACTAAATTTAAAAAGATTGAAACCATACCATGTATGTTTTCATACTGCAAAGGAATAAAACTAGAAATTAACAACAACAACAATAGAACATTCACAAATACATGTGATTAAACAACATGCTAATGAATAATCAATGGGTCATTGAAAAAAAGAAAATAAAAAACTTTCTTGAAGTAAATGAAAATACAAAATGTCAAAACCGGTGGGATACACCAAACACAGTATTAAGAGGAAAGTATATAGATAGCATCAAGTGCTTACGTTAAAAAAAGAGAAATGTCTCAAATAATGACATAATGGTACATCTCAAAGACTTAGAAAAACAAGAAGGAACCAATCCCAATATCAGCAGGAGGCAAGAAAAAAAATAAGGATTAGAGTGGAAATAAATGCAATTGAAACTAAAATATACAAAAGATCAACAAAACAAAAAGTTGGTTGAGAAGATAAACAAAATACATAAACCTCTAGCCAGGCTAACAAAGAAACAGAGAAAAAACTCAAATATATAATATTAGAGGTGAAAAGGACACATTACAACCAAAACCATTGAAATACAAAGGATCATAAGAAACCACCATGATGATCTAGGCACTAATATACTGGAAAACCTTGAAGAAACAGATAAATTCCTGGGTACAAATAATCTCCCAAGATTAAACCAAGAAGATATAAAGAATCTAAACAGACCCACAAACAACAATGAGACTGAAGGAGTAATCAAAATTCTTAAATTAAGGAAATTCTGGAACCTTATGACTTTACTACTGAGTTCTACAAAACTTCCAAAGAGGAAGTAACTCCAATACTTTTCAAACTATTTCAAGATACTCTACAGAATGGATTTCTGTCAAAGTTTTTTATGATACACTCTGATACCAAAACCGAACAAAGACACACATGGAAAGAAAACTACAGACCTAAATGCTTAATGAACATAGATGCAAAAATTCTCAATAAAATACTAGCAAAACAAATCCAAGGCCACACCAAAAAATATCATACATCATGATCATGTGGGAACTATCCCAGGATACAATGGTGGTTCAACATCTGCAAATCAATGAATGTCATGACTCACATCAAAAGAATGAACAACAAAAATGAAATAGTCATCTCAGGAGATTTGTAGAAAGCATTTCATAAGATTCAACATCCCTTCATGATAAAAACTCTCCACACATTTGGTATAGAAGGAACATACCTCAAAATTATAAAGGCTATATATGACAAACAGCCAATATCATACTGAATATGAAAAAGCTGAAAGCATTTCCCCTCAGATTTGGATAAGACAAGGATGTTTACTTTCACCACTATTACTCAACATAGCTCTGGAAGTTTCAAAAAGAGCAGTTAGGGAGGAGAAAGAAATAATGGGCACCATAATTGAAAAGGAAAACCCCAAAATATCCATGTTTGCAGAGACATGATATTGTACATGGAGAAACAAATGCTCCACCAAAATGCTGTTAGAACTGATAAACCTGGGTGTAGCTTTATGGTGTAGGGGTAAAGCTGCTGTCTGCAATGCCAGCATTGCATATGGGCACCAGTTCATTCCCAGCTGCTCTACTTTAGATCCAGCTTCTTGCTAATGACCTTGGAAAAGCAGTGGAAGATGTCCCAAGTACCTGAGCCCCTGCCACCCACGTAGAAGACCAGATGAACTCCTCCCTAGCATTAGCCTGGCCTAGCCGTGAATGTTTGCAGCCATCTGGGGAGTGAACCAGTAGTTAGAAGATTGCTCTATGTCTCTCCTTCTCTGTAACTTTATCAAATAAATAAATAAATCTTTTTTTTTTAATGACAGGTAAACCCATTCAGTAAACTTGAATTTTGCAAAAATATAAACTTGGAAGATAGAAAGCATGTTTAAAAGCTATGATAAACTCATTGAAAGTGAAATCAAGAAGGAAATACCACTTATAATAGTCACAAAAATAACATATTTAGGAATAAATTTAAACAAAGATGTGCTCTACAATGAAATTATGCCATTGATGAAAGAAATCAGCAAGATCACAAAAGAAATGGAAAACTATTTATTGCTCAAAGATTGGAAGAATCAACACCATTAAAATGTCTTTAATTTCTAAAGCAACAGATTCAATGCAGTCCATATCAAAATACCAATGAAATTCTTTAAAGAATCAGAAAAAAACTATCCTAAAATTTATATGTAATCACAAAAGACCCAGAATATCCAAAGCTATCCTGGGGAAAAAAAACAAGCTGGAGGCATCACAATACCTAATTTCAAAGCATATAAACAGAAACATAGATAAATGGAACAGAAAAGAACACCCAGAAATTATTCCACTGATTTTTTTTTGTTTACTTAAGGTAAACACATTTCATGTATACAGATTTAGGAAAATAATGGTATTTTCAACCCTATCCTCCTTCCCATCCTTCCTCCTCCTTCCTCTTTTATTCCTTCTCTTAATTTTTATAGTTACCTATTTTCAGTCTACTGTTGCTGTGGATTCGTTCTGAGAGAAGTGCGGTGGGGGCAAGAGGTGCAGAGTCACCAAACAGACACCAGGAGTTGTGTGAAGTGGGCCAGAGGCGAGCAGCCCACAGACTTGTTTATTTCAGTTGGTACAGCAGCTTATATAGCCGAGGCAGCCAATCCGACTAAGGGGCAGTTTATGCCCTAACCAATCACAGCCTGTTGCCAGGCAGGCTCCTTTGCCAGGTGGGTTTTGAAGCCATTCCTGAGTAACTGATGCTCGCTTGCCAGCAGCCATCCTGGCATGGCCTTCTCATTCAACAACAGTCTACTTTATACTCAAAAGATAAACCCTGCACTAACTGAAAAGTTCAACAAATAGTAAGAAAAAATAAAACACTGTTCCTCAACAATAGAGAAAAGGGCTGTAAAGTTTCATCAGATTTCAAAATGTGAATTTCACTCCTATAATTACATTTTTTGTACTCTATAGTTACCACAGATCAAGGAAAATATATGGTATCTGTCTTTTGGGGACTGCCTTATTTCACTAAATATAATGGTTTCCCGTTGCCCAAAGGAAATTAAATCAGCATATGAGTTATGTGTACCTCATGTTTATTTCAACTCAATTCACAATAGCTAAGATATAGAATCCACACAGATGTCCATCAATTGATGACTGGATAAAGAAATTGTGGGGGGACAGTGCTGTGGCATAGCAGGTAAAGCTGCCACCTGCAGTGCCAGCATCTCAAATGGGGGCCAGTTCAAGTCCCGGCTGCTCCACTTCTGATACAGCTCTCTGCTATGGTCTGGAAAAGCAGAAGATGGCCTAAATCCTTGGGTCCCTGCACCCACGTGGGAGACACAGAGGTTCATGGCTCCTGGCTTTGGATCAGCACAGCTCTGGCTGTTGTGGCAGATTGGGGAGTGAACCCATGGATGGAAGACCTCTCTCTCTTTTTCTGCCTCTTCTACACTGTGTAACTCTTTCAAATAAATAAATATTTTAACAAATAGAGACTAGATTTGCTATATGATCCAGAAATCCCACTGCTGGATATACACCCAAAAGACACGAACACATTTTAACATAAAGATACCTGCACCATCATGCTAAAATATGAAATCAAGGTGACCATCATCAGATGAATGGATAAAGAAATGTGGTATGTGTAGATATACAATGGAATATTATCCAGGTATAAAAATGATGAAATTCTACCATTTGCATCAAAATGGATGCAACTGGAGGACATCATGTTGAATGAAATAAGCCAGACCTAGAAAGACAAATACCGTAAGTTCTTCCTTATATATGGGAGTTAAAATCAAAAAACAATTTAAAAAAATGCCTATGTGTATCAGTATTTCTATAAATATTGCTTTGTCAAGCTTTGTTTTATATGTTCATCTAACCAACTGTTAAGAATAATATACTACTATGGTTTTAATGATATGTGACTATTTTAAAATTTACTGCATGTGAGTGAAATTATTTTTTTCATTTGATGATGTTTTTATAGCCCTTGTCTGCTTAGACAGGGTCTTTTTGCTTTTTACTTGTTGCACTCTTTATTCAATAGACATATGAATATAATGTAAATTAAACATATGTTACCTAAAAATTAAGGAAGGAAGGAGAAGGGAAGGGAGTATTATACTCTTATAATTTTATTGAATCATACGATTATATTGAACCACTGAATCTGTTTTGTTTGTATATCACATTAGCATGAGAATTGTGTTGCAGTGATAATCATGCATTTGCTATGACCCTGAGAATCTAATATATTAATAAATCCCTTTTTAAAAAACTCTGGAAAATGCATATTATGAAAAAGCTATGCATGGATTTCAAAATTTGGGGCACCAAGAGAAAAATGAAAGAAAAGGGAATCCCAGAGCAATGTTTCACTTCTGCATGTCTCTCCTCACTTCTTCCTTCTTGAACATGGGCTTACAGGATGCCTTGTCAACAATTCCCTCAGAGCAGCTCCGCCTCCCCTCACTTATACTTCAGCCCTGGGGTAACAGGGCTTGGACTAACCTCCCCAAATGAAATGTTACATTCAGACTTCCAGCCCCATTTTTTCTCATCTCCTCACTGTCCCAGTAGCAATTATGAACATTTCTGTATGACTAAAGGCAACTGTACTTCTCCTCTGGTCTGGCGCACCACTGAGTGAGCCTACAACCCTGAGTGCAATTGCTGGCCAGTCAAGTTTATCTGCCTTAGTGGGAAGATCAAAAACTCAGGTTTGAATTGCAGCTTTACTGCTTTCTTGATTTTGTGCAAATTAATCTTTTGTGACTATACATGACAAATTCCTCAACCTTTTTATAAAGCGAGATGGTTATAATACTCATATGATTATTGTGATAATGAAACACACATGTATGTGTATATAAACATATATGTATATGTCTATACATGTATGTATATAATATTGGGACACTGCCTACCACATACCAGTTAAGAAGTGTTGGGTCTCATCATTGCCATTATCACAAACAACCACACATCAGAAGGAATTATGCTCAGATATAACAGCTGACTGTACACTTCTATCACAATACACTTACATCTCAGGAAAAGGCTCATGGAGAGGCAGTGACCTGCTACAACTTGCATATGAAAATTACAAATGCACTCGCCATGCTCTGCTGCTCCCTGACTCAACAGATTTCCCTTCCTGCCCTTCCTAATTTCAAGTAGGAAACTTGCCTGCCTACCTATTTTTCATTTTTCAGCTTATCACTATCGCATGCTAGTAAAATAGGAAACTCAGGAAGACTTTAATGCAGTTACAGGAAGAAAGATCCTGGAGGAGCAAAGTTATCCTTCTTTGTATTAGGAAGAGCTTCTGACATAAAAATAGATTGTAACTGTCAGAATCCAAGTCATACTTCATACTTGAACCTTAGTCCACAGGCTCCACAATGTAACTTTCTCCTCCTTGTCTCTATCATGACTTTGAGAACCAACTTCTCCATCTCCCAGGTTTCTTTCCTTGTCCAAAGGTAAGGGCTTCCACCTTTGTGGAAGTACTGAAAGCACAAATTCTATCTTCTACTTTTCTCCTGGCAGAAAGAGTGACTTCCAAGTGAGCCTGGAATGAATGCAGCATGCACAGCACAGCTTCCTCCTCTTATCAGAGCAGGCTGGTCTCCTGGCATTTCCCCCTGCCCTCTCTGAGGCATGTTTAAGAACAACACACAGACTTGCATTTGCTATGCCTGTAACTCCTGTAACTTGGGCAAGTTCAATTCTGGGGAAACTAGTAGGATGCCCAGCTGGACCACACATCTTAACATTTCCTGTTTTGCTTTCGTCAGTAATATGCTGATAGTTTGTGTTCAACATCTAAATGATTCCCACAGGTATTTCTAAAAAAAGGCCTGGAGCTCATCAGGATAAGAGAGGAGTGATATTTATAGGCTTCCCAGAATGAACTCCCACTTCTCACACTCTCAACCTCATTCTCCTATGACCATTCCCATGTATTGGAATCAGATATAAGAACTCCAAGCAATTTCCATTTTGCTTTCCATAAGTGACACATTCAGCTAGAATTTTAAAAAGGTGACATGGCTTTGTGTTATGTTATAACATAATATTAATTTACTGCTGTTTCTCATACATCTGTTGCATTATTCATTGTAGAGTTCACCGCTCCCACCCCCATTATTCTGCTTTGAACAGAGCAGTCACTTAAGGTGTTCTAACATTGTTGAAAACAACAATATCCCAAACTCAAAGAGAAAGCATGAGAAGGAGCCTGAAAATACAATTGGGAAAAACCAATTCCTTGTCGGATCCTTCAGTTAGTTCCTGTGGTTAACACACAAAGCACCCAGAGCACTACAGTGCTGAGGCTTTGATATCCTGTCTGTGTCCCTATGGTACACCTGATTCCTTTCGATACACTTCTAGACAACATCTCATTCAAGCTTGATCTGGGAATGCTAGAATAAATGTCAATAGCCAGAAATGGGAAAATTTGAAATCTGGGAAACACATCAAACAATTACCCACTGAAGGCATTAATGTATTCGCCAAGTGTTTGTAATCGATTTTTCAGCTCAGGCGGAAAAAGTCATCATGTTAAGCAGCATGGTTGAGGAGACTTTCCTGAAGGAGAGGGGAGGCAGCCCCACAGCTGCTTGGTAGTGTGCTGGTCAAAGGCTAACAGGGAACATGTCATTGAACTTGAACACGGTTAGGTGTGAAGGACTGTAAAAACCTACTGCCAATAATCTAATATTGCTTTTTCATCCTTATAACCAGCAAGAGAGCTACTCGAATTGTCAATATTCTTATATATAACATTTCTTTGCAATTTTCTGTTTTTTTTTTTTTAATATCTTGGTTCTAGCAGTTTGAATATGTTATGGCCAGTTTTTACTTGTTTAGTTTTTGCATTTATGATGCTTGATGTTCTTTCTCTAGGATTCTTAGATTTATAGTTTATGTCTATCATTAATTTCTCGAACATTCTTGGCTATTCAAAGGTATCTTCTGTCCTACTGTATCTCTTATCTCCTTCTGGTAATTCAAATACATTAGATGTTCAATTTTTTGAGCCTATTATTCTGTTTTTTAGGTCCTTTGAGTAATTTCTGTTTACCTATCTTCAAATACAATGATTTTTTTCTACAACTATGTCCAGTCTCTTAATAAGCCTGCTGATGGCATTCTTTATTCTCTAATTTCTAGCATTTCCATTTAATTCTCATTTCTCTTTCTTATTCTATTCTGCCTCTCTAATGAAATTAACAGCTGTTTTAGCATGTTGCCCAACTCTTCCACTAAAATCTTTATTATATTAATGATAATTTTTAAAGTTCCTTATCTGATTGTTTCAGTATTTTCTTTAATAACAGATCAGAGTGATTGCTTTCTCTGTTTTTCTCTTAATGTATGTGCCATAATTTTATTTTATTTTTTGTGAAGAAAGAAAGATATCTTGAGTAAGAGTACAGATTGTGGCAAATCATCTTTATGCTGATAGGTGACAGGCACATCTTTCTTTCTCCAAGGTGCTGGACATAGAATGGTTAAATCAATCTAGTGAGGATTTCACCTATTTTGGGATTTGTGGCTGCTATAATTACCATCAATAAACCAAGGGATTCAAACTCCACAAATATTTACCTTGTATATGGGGTGTATATGGGGACATGATTTTCTAGGAAGGTATTGTCAACGTCTACTCCACCCTTGGTTTAGGTCTCTAATTTTTTACTGTATCTCTGTGGTGGTTTCTCCATGTGTTTGTCCTTCTCCTAGCAAGAAAAATATTGACTTCTTGTAGGAAAGTCTTTGCTTTTGTAATTCAGTTTTAATATTAGACAGTAGTGACTGATATATAGTGACTGTGTGTGATTCTCTGAGGTGAGGCTTTTAAGTGATTCCCTTCCTACATCCAGTTGTAGGCCTATGCTCAGGAGGTATACTTTTCCTTACCACCCAGGGACAAAGGACTTTTTCAGTTCCCTTCCTCCAGTTTCAATGGGCTTTTACCAGTACCTTAAAGCCTTGACCTGGTAGTTCATTTTTTTTGTTGTTTGTTTTTTTTTTTTGTTTGTTTTGTTTTTTTCCCCCTATGAAATAAATGGGAAACAAGGATCCTGATGAGGTTTCATGCCTTTTCTGCAGAAGCTATTGTTTTTTCAACCACAAGCTTATGGCAACAGAGAGGCTTTCTCAGAGATCTTGTCAATCATGGTGCTATTTCTCCTTGTGTTTGCATTCCACAGGGACTCTATTCTCTTGGAAGACAGTGTCTTTTTTTTTTTTTTTTCAAAGTAATTCATCAAAAATTTCACCTCAATTCTCTTCCTCAGATGAGTAAGTGATTATGTCCTATCTTTTTGTCTGAATTTTTGGATAATTTTGTAGCTCTGCAACATTAACTCTATGATGTATTCAAGGAAAGTTATAAATTTATAAATTATCTGGTTTTCCTTTTTTTAAGGGCAGTGTTTTTTCTTGTGTATTCCATCCTAAGCAGAAGCTCCATGGGGTTTTAAAATCAGAAGTTTCCTTAGAAATAACTATTTGAAGGCTTTCTTTTTGAAGATCACACTCCCTACTCAGTGGTTACTGAGTTGTTCAGCATAGCATTCTTGAGCTAATAGGTACATGTTAGAAGAATGGAAGCAACCCATGGGTACTGAGATGCAGTTCAATAACTGGCAATGTGTCCATATAAGTGAATATACAATTAAGGCCTTCATAGTACCATAAATATGTGTTCACTGATACTACAAAATATTTTTTTCACTGTTAAAGTGCAAATAGCTAATTATAAAATACCAGATATAGCATGATTGCTTTTTATTGTAAGAAAAATGTAAACAATGGAAGTGCATGGGATTTATGGTATCTATTTTTAAAAAATGGTACAATATTTGTCATGTTTTAAATAAGAAAACACTTGAATATTTAATTTTGTACATTTTAGGTATATTTCTATTTACTGTTATTTAGAAGCAAGTGTGTCTTCCTGTGGACAATGATTGATAGGAACAGAAAAAAGAAAATGTTATTGAAGTGGTAGAATATGAGATGTCTTTTTTTTTTCAGTTTCCTACATTATAAAAATGAATGTAACTTTTGGAGGGGATAGTCACTGTGAGTAATTAAGATTCCTTCCTTAGAGTATATCCAAAGGTCCTGCATTGGATATGTAGGATGAGACCATCATGAACAATGCAGACAGAATTGTGCATGCTCAATCAGAACAGTTGATTCTTAGGAAGATCTCACCCTCCTTGTCTTCCTTTGCTCTCCTTGCTCATTTTCATGGTAAAGACCTCTTTGAGATATAATTTACATCAAGAAAGAAGAGACTATAGTTTTGGAGGAAGAGCAATTGGAGACATGTTTGGAGTCCATGATGATCTCTCAATCAAGACAAAGTACACTGAGGTACAACACATGGAAATGATGTATGCAGGCAGATAGGACAAAATCAATTAGATTTGTGAACTGGAAGACGATGTTCCCTGCATGGCCTCATGCCCCTTTCAGGCCCCACCTGCCAATCTGAATATGTAACCACTCCCCTTTGGAAGTGGATAAAAGGCTTGGACTACAGCAGGCCTGGCCCCTTGTTGCCCTCGTTGCCCCCGCACCTTCGGGTTGCATGGCCTGTTGGCCTGCTCTCTGCCTTTGCTCTGCTGCTGTGCTAAGCTACCTGTGGCTGCTCAAAACGATATGCTTGCTCCTAGCCTGTTCTCTACTTGGGATGGACCCAACTTAGCTTCTGGACCTCTCTCCTAAATAATGCCCTCATTTCCCCATGCATTCCTCTCATGGAATAAAATCCTTAAAAACTTACCATGTTGTCTGGTCTACTTGAACCAGTATTTGGAATTCTTCTCTGAATACATGGAAAGAATCCACAAGATATTAATATTGAAAACTATTAATAAGATGGCTGATGTCAGAGAGTTGGAGCTGCCATGACAAAGGAAAAGGAAATATTCTTGTTACAGTTTAGGCCATAAATCCTTGCAAACTGTACCTCTCAGGATAATATGCACAGCTGTTCAACCTTGGCAGCAAAACAAACATTGCCATGTTCTGCGTGTTTCAAGGGCCAGTTATTGCCTCCTTTGTTGGCAAAAATAAATATTTGCCATGGTTTTAAAAAATATATACAATGCACTGAATCAAGAATATGAGGACATTTATTCAACTAACAACTTGAGACTGAAAGTTAAATTCTCCTTTGAGTGGTACATAAAATTAAATTTCCTATTAAAATTTCTAAAGATTGACATCAGCGAATGAAAGAACTAGGAACGCTGGAAGCAGGAACCTTTGTGTTGTACTCAATAGGAAGGAGCATTTCTTTCTCCTCAGAAAACACTGGGTCCTTTTTTGCTGAGCCTTGTCACTACTGAAGTGCTTTTTCATTGCTGCACTTCATCAATCCTCTTCCCTTCCAAGGTACTAATTTGTCATCTGAAAAGCCACTAGGCAATGACTATAACCATTACCTAGGAAGCAGGTCAATATGGTTGTTGTCACTTGGTAACTGAGAAGCCTAACACACAAAGAAAACTGCCTAGCCCCAAATCCTCAGGAAGCCAGTGTCCTGTACTTATTTCTCAGGAATAGCTTGTTTGCTTTTCTGGGTTCTCTGTACAATTTGAATTTATTAAGAATTGTCCAGGGATAAGACTCTGGTGCTATGTTATCCAGAATGTTATTGCACTGCACATTTGTTTGAATATTTCTAGCACACATTTAGTTCTAGCTTGTCTTTTGGGATCAAGGTTGCAGTATTGAACAGCTACAAGGAGCTTTGTTCTGGCTCACTTAAAATAATAAGGCTTGAAAAATAGGTTTCTGCTAAATTATAAAGAGTAAACAGCTTAAGTCACATTGGAATCATGAAGCATGTACATTATTCTTAGGATAGAAATATTTGGTATGGAAGGGAGATGTGGCAGCATGGCCACAAAATACCTTCTAACCTAGCAAGATGAAGAAGGGGCATCTGCGGCCCCCATGCATGTTCTGAATGAAGAAAAAAGGTTTGTAGATTCAAAAGCTACACATTAGCAATAATTAATGTGACCCATCCCCAAAATAATAGAGACCCTGCAACTTTCTAACTCAGTCACTCCTAGTCCTGGTATCCAGTGATATTCATCAGATGTATTCGGGTTCTGGATGCCATAAACATTTTAGGATTATGCAAACAACAAAGAAATCCATAGGAATCCAAGCAAACAAAAGCAAAGGGGGAAGCACTTTTTTCAAGTCTTAGTTGTCACTAAGAAGACAGAAATCCTATGTGGACTTTATTTTAACTCAAAGAAAAGGGGAGGGGTTTGGAGGAGGGAGGGAAGAAGAACACCCAACGAACCTGTGAGAGAACTCCTTTCTTATAATTTTGAACCTGCACAATTTCATCAGTTACTCTCAGTGTGTACATAATGTGGAACCCATTCATTCTTTCTCCTAGCATTTTCCAGATCATTTTGATTCTCAAAAACTAGTGCTGGCTTGATTCTGCATTCTCCACACTCAGCAAAGGAGGGAGAAGAGAAAGTGAAAGAAGATGAAAGTAAGGAGGTGGAACAGAAGATGGCCAAAGAGCTGGAACAAAAGGGAGAGAACAGCATCAATTGTCTTCATTTGAAAACAAAATATCTTTTGCTCCATTACCTTTGGGAACACTAGTTGTAAACAAATTTCTTGCTATTTATATCAGTGATTTCATCCTTCAATTCCTTATGTTGCCAAAGTCTGAGGTTTCTTCAGGAGCTAATTTGAAAAACTATGTATCTACAGGGGATAAGTGTCTATTAATGGCATCATTATTTTTTAAAGAGGCATCTGGGTAATGTAAACCATGACCGTCTGAAAATAGAAAAGAAGAAATGCACAGTTACACGCAATTATGGAGACTACAGAAAAGCCATGTGTTTTTGGAAACCCCATTGGATATTGGAAACACAAGGGCATACATGTGGCACAGTGCTTAATTTGCTACTTGGGATGCCCACATTCCACTTCAGATTGCCTGGTGTGGGTCCTACTTGCTCTGCTTCTGATTCAGCTTCTTGCTACTGGACATCCTGGCTGACAGCATATGATGGCTCAAATACTTCAGTTCCTGCCACCCATGTGGGTGACCTGGATTGACTTCAGTCTCCTGGCCTTGGTCTGGCCCAGTCCTGGCTGTTGCAGGAACCTGGGAGTGAATTACCAGATGTCTGCCACTCTGTCTCTTTCTCTGTATCTCTGCCTTTAATATATAATTAAATGAAAAGAAACAAAACCCAAGTGAATATGGAGGAGGAAGTGAGCACTGACTAATGTGGCACATAAAAAATACCTGCATTCTTCAAGCAAAACTGTGAATGCCTCAAAGATGCTATTAAATTTTTCCATTGAGTTGTGAAATATTTTAAAATTTAAAAACTCTCTCCAGCATCATTCTTGAGGCATGAACACTCTCTAAATTAATTGATATCTTGCAAAATTGAGCAATGTTTGGATATTTCATTTGCAATGGAATTCAGGGCAGAAGAAACACACCAGCAGCAAAGAAAGGAAGTTTTAGAAATGTCTTTTTGGGGGCCTGTGTGGTGGTGCAGTAGGTTAATCCTCTGCCTGCAACACCGGCATCCCATATGGGTGCCGGTTCTAGTCCTGGCTGCTCCTCTTCCCATCCAGCTCTCTGCTACTGCCTGGGATAGCAGTGGAGGATGGCCCAAGTTCCCGGGCCCCTGCACCTGCATGGGAGACCAGGAAGAAGTTCCTGGCTCCTGGCTTTGGATTGGCGCAGCTCCGGCCATTGCGGCCATTTGGGGAATGAACCAATGGAAGGAAGACCTTTCTCTCTGTTTCACTTTCTCACTGTCTGTAAATCTACCTGTCAAATAAATAAATAAAATCTTTTAAAAAAATAAAAGAAATGTCTTTTTGGAAAACCCAAATTCAAATTCATTTGTTTTTAAATGTAAAAGTGGGGGCCATCATTGTGTGGCAGTAATTGCCTTCAATGCCAGCATTCCATATGGGTGCCAATTGGGAGTCCTGGTTGCTCAACTTCCCACCCAGCTCCCTGCTATTGAGATTGGGAAGGCAGTGGAAGATGACCCAAGTACTAGGGCCTCTGCCACTCATGTGGGAGACCTGAATGGAGTTCCAGGCTCCTGGGTTTGGCCTGGTCCCACTCAGGATATTGTGGCTATTTGGGGAGTGGACCTGTAGATGGAAGATAGATCTAACTCTGCCTTTCAAATAAATAAAACAAATATTTTTTTTAAAATGTAAAAGTGAATTAAGTACTCAGCGACTTATAAACTTATGTGACAGTTTTTCCTGGACTATCCATGCATGACCTCACTATTCCATCTGGAATCAACCTAAATACCCATCAACAGTAGACTGGATAAAGAAATTATGGGATATGCACCCTTTAGAATACTATAGAGGAGTCAAAAACAATGAAATCTGGTCATTTGCAACAAAATGGAGGAATCTGGAAAACATCATGCTGAGTGAAATAAGCCAGTCCCAAAGGCACAAATATCATATGTCCCTGATTGGTGACAACTAACCAAGCACCAAAAAGGAAACCTGTTGAAGTTAAATGGACACTATGAGAAATGGTGACTTGATCAGCTCTTGCCCTGACTGCTGATGAACAACTTAATATGTTATCCCTCTTAGTATTTTTTGTTCTACTTAATACTATTGGTTGAACTCTATAATTAATGCACAATTATCTTAAGTGTTGAACCTTAACTGAACAGTGATCCCTGTTAAATATAAGAGTGGGAATAAGAGAGGCAAGAGATGTACAATTTGGGACATGCTCAATCAGACTTGCCCCAAATAGTAGAGTTATAAACATGCCAGGGGATTCCAATTCAATCCCATCAAGGTGGCATGTACCAATGCCATCTCACTAGTCCAAGTGATCAATTTCTGTTCACAATTGATCACACTGATAGGTCAAAGAGTCAAAGGGATCACACAAACAAGAATAGTGTCTGTAAATACTAACTGATAGAATAAAAAAGGGAGAGATGGATCCAACATGGGAAGCGAGATACTCAGCAGACTCATAGAATGGCAGATGTCCTAAACAGCACTCTGGCCTCAGAATCAGCTCTTAAGGCATTTGGATCTGGCTGAAAACCCCATGAGACTATTTCAGGCATGGAAAGACAAGACACTCTGGTAAAAAAAAATGACCTAAATGAAAGATCTCTGTGAGTGAGATCCCAGTGGAAAGAACGGGCCATCAAAGAAGGAGGTACCTTTTTCTGAAGGGAGGAGAGAACTTCCACTTTGCCTATGACCTTGTCAAAATAAGATCAGAGTCGGTGAACTAAAAGGCCTCCATAGCCTTGGCAGCTCATGACAAGAGCCTAGGGTGATTTCTGACACCATAAATAAAAGTGTCAAGTGTTTTTTTTTTTTTTTTTTTTTTTTTTTTGACAGGCAGAGTGGACAGTGAGAGAGAGACAGAGAGTAAGGTCTTCCTTTGCCAGTGGTTCACCCTCCAATGGCCGTTGCGGCCTGCGCGCTGCGGCCGGCGCACCACGCTGATCCGAAGGTCTCCCATGGGGTGCAGGGCCCAAGGAATTGGGCCATCCTCCACTGCCCTCCCTGGCCACAGCAGATAGCTGGCCTGGAAGAGGGGCAACCGGGACAGAATCCGGCGCCCTGACTGGGGCTAGAACCCAGTGTGCCGGCACCGCAAGGCGGAGGATTAGCTTAATGAGCCGCGGCGCCGGCCAAAGAGTCTCAATTGTTAAATCAACAACAGGAGTCACTGTGCACTTACTCCTCATGTAGGATCTCTGTCCTTAATGTGCTGTACAGTGTGATTTAATGTTATAACTAGTACTCAAACAGTATTTTACACTTTATGTTTCTGTGTGGGTGCAAACTGTTGAAAGCTTTACTTAATATATGCTAAATTGATCTTCTGTATACAAAGAGAATTGAAAATGAGTCTTGATGTCAATGGAAGGGGAGCGGGAGAGGGGAGAGTTGCAGGTGGGAGGAAAGTTATGTGGGGGGAAGCCACTGTAATCTATAAGCTGTACTTTGGAAATTTATATTCATTAAATAAAAGTTAAAAAAAAGCAAGTAAATGAGGAAAATGAAAAAAAAAACTTACGCAACAGATATGAATGTTTGACAGATGTGGACTTAAATGTTCCTCTCACTTGTACATTGGTTCAGAACTGTTTTCACTTTCAAAACCTTCATTGCACTGCTTATGGAAAGCTTTATCTGAGGTATGTGTCACTTGAACTTCCAATTATTTCTGCAACTTAGAATATAGCTGCTTAGCACCCCTATGGTTGACTTATACATGATTAATTTTCAGGTATTTAGATGTTACTTGTAAATATTTAAAGGTCCTTTTATTTTATGCATTCCCTGCTGTTCTAACTAAATGCAAATTCTATGTATATCCTTCCATGGACCACATGTCTGTTTCCCCACCTGCAGAACCAACCCAGCCTTCAGAGAAAATTTATCATCCTACAAAGGGCTCTTCCATTAGGAGGAGGAAAACTTTGAGAGGGGAGCTTTTACCAGGAGAGAAAGGTGTTTTCCAGTTGAAATAGCTTCTCACCTCTCTTTCCACTCTTCTCTTGCCTTACATTCCTTTCTCACAAGCAAAATACTCCGAGAGAGCACAGACCAGGGATCAATCTTTCACTTAAACAAGAACGCCCAATGAACATGGTCTGAACTGTGGCAGCCAAAGCTCTATAACAAACTATTTTCAGTCTTTCGAGGTTTCAACAATCTTTTGCAAGAGCACATCTTCTCCTGTATAAGTTTTAACTATTATTTATGGAAAATTAAGAAAAGCCTTTTCATTCCCTCAGTCTGACAAACAGGTTGTGTGTGCCTTAAAGCAAATAAGTGTCTGCCAGCTACTAGCTGGAAATTGGTGAACAATTTTTAGATCCTTACCTGACTAATGCATGCAATGAAGGAAAAGACAAAAGCTAATGTCTCTCTGAAACACACTTACCTATGTTCACTCTTGTGTCTGTACATATGTGCACATACTCAGACACTCAGACCCTAATGGGCTGTTGAATAGCACTAGTCTTTTTTTATTTTTATTTTTATTTTTTATTTTTTGACATGCAGAGTTAGATAGTGAGAGAGAGAGAGACAGAGAGAAAGGTCTTCCTTTGCCACTGGTTCACCCCCCAGAACGGCAGCTACGGCTGGTGCGCTACGTTGATCCGAAGCCAGGAGCCAGGTGCTTCCTCCTGGTCTCCCGTGCGGGTATAGGGCCCAAGCACTTGGGCCATCCTCCACTGCCTTCCCGGGCCACAGCAGAGAGCTGGACTGGAAGAGGGGCAACCGGGACAGAATCCGGCACCGCAACCGGGACTAGAACCTGGGGTGCCGGCACCACAGGCAGAGGATTAGCCTAGTGAGCTGCAGTGCCGGCCAGCACTAGTCTTTTCTCTTTAGCACAGAAGCAGCATTAAATTCTCATCCCCACACCATTTCCAAGATTCATAAAAGTAAGCATGTCAGGGAAAAAATGATTTTATTCAGTAAGTGATTTTGTGCATCTTTAGGTGCTAATGGGTTTTTGAAATTATTTTCAAATAGAGAAAATTAGCAAGGACTACTTAAGCAATTGAGTATACCTTACAAGAAGTTATTGACTAAATAAGTATTGACTAGTAAGAGTTATTTAGAGAGGGATCCAACGATGGGAATTCAGAAGAGTTCAACCTTCTTTAAAATCCATAGACTACTGATATATTTTTTGAGTTACTATTGCCAGGTAGGCCATGCTTACACGTCTCATTGAGTTTTGAATTGTACGTGTGACTATTATCAACAACATGGAAAGACCAAAGACTAAAATGTACTTTGGCTTTATGAATTAGAGTGAACTTTGATTACCCCTACTATAAAATGAAAGTCACTCTCTTGCTTTGTGGTAACCTTTTGAGAATAAGGGGCAAAATAGTAGACGTGTAGCTCATTGGTTACAGCAGGGTTCAGTAAGAGTGGCATTCACAATGACTAATACTAATTACTAATATTTATTCAACTTTTAATAACCGTTTGATCTCAGTAAATTAAAAAAAAACTGAAATCATACCATGTATCTTTCCTGACAACAATTGAATGAAGCTGAAAATTCACAAGAATCTCTAGGAAATATGCAAATACATGGATACTACATAATATGCTCCTGAATGAACAGTGAATCATAGAAGAAATGAAAAGGGAAGTAAAAAATTCCTGGAAATGAATGAATATGACAGTACAACTAATCAAAGCTATGGGATACAGCAAAAGCAGTGTTAAGAGGGAAGTATATAGCATTTAGTGTCTGCATCAAGATATTGGAAAGGCATCAACAAAATGAGCTATTATTGCATCTCAAGGACCTAGAAAAACAACAATAAACCAAATCCAAAATTAGTAGGAAGAAATAATTAAAATTAGAGAAGAAAATTGAAAGAACAAAACAACAAATACAAAAGATCAGTGAAACAAAGTGCTGCTTTTTTTTTTTTGAAAAAATAAAACTGAATCAGCATTGGCTGAAGTCAAAAACAAGAGGGAGAAGACCACAATCAATAAAATCAGAGCTGTAACAACAGATACCACAGATAAAAAAGAATAATCGGGAATTACTACAAATAGCTACATTCCAACAAACTGGAAAATCCAGAAGAAACAAATAGATTCCCAAACACAACAATCTTCTAAAATTGAGTAAAGATGGCATTGAAAACCTAAAAAGACCAATAATCAAGACACAGATTCAATCAGTAATAAAGACCCTCCCAAAAAAGAAGATCCCAGGATGGGTGCAATGGGATGGACCCACTGGATGGGTCTAGTGTTGAATTGTACCAGACCTTTAAAAAGAACTAATTCTAATTCTTCTCAAACTACTCAAAACAATTGAAAGGGAGGGAATCTCTGAAACTCCTTTTATGAGGCCACCATTACATTACATTTTCAGATTTTCAGAAATCTGAAAATAGATCCACCATATGACCCAGCCATCCCACTCCTGGGAATTTATCTAAATGAAATGAAATCAGCATGTCAAAGAGTGATCTGTACTACCAGGTTTATTGCAGCCAAATTCACAATAGCAAAGTTATGGAATCAACTCAGATGCCCATCAACCAATGACTGGATTAAAAAAAATTGATACACACACACTCACACATACATACACAGAGACACACACACATTATGGAATGCCCCTCAGCCATAAAAAAGAATGAAATTCTGTCTTTTGCAACAAAATGTATGCAAGTGGACATCATATATACTTAGTGAAATAAGCCAGTCTCAAAAAGACAAATACCACGTTTTCCCTGATCTGTGGTAACTAATAAAGTATAAAATAATGTAATGTATATAAGTAAAATTGACATTTTGAGAACTGATTATTGCTATAGCCTTTGCGTCTATTGATGAGGAACAGTGATTTTACCTTCTACTAGTTGAATTCTTTACTTAGTGGAGGGGTTAGTCTTATAAAATACACTGGAAGTATGTCATTGTAAAAATTAAAAGAATAGGGGCCGGCACTATGGCATAGTGGGTTAAAGCCCTGGCCTGAAGTATCGGCATCCCATCTGGATGCCTGTTCTAGTCTGGCTGCTCCTCTTCCGATCCAGCTTTCTGCTCTGGCCTGGGAAAGCAGTGGAAGATGGCTCAAGTCCTTGGGCCCCTGCACCCAACTGGGAGACCTGGAAGAAGCTCCTGGGTCCTGGCTTCGGCTCGGCTCAGCTCTAGCCATTGTGGCCATCTGGGGAGTGAACCAGCGGATGGATAACTCTCTCTCTGTCTCCACCTCTCTCTGTAACTCTTTCAAATAAATAAACTAAAACTTTAAAAAAATTAAAAGAATAATAAAGGAAGAAGGGGGCAGGGTGGGAGGGAGGGTAGGGTGAAATATCACTTCTCTCCTAATTATTTATCTTTATTATACATGGAATTCATTCACTTTATATAAATTAAAAAGAAAAAAAAAACTACTTGGATGTCTGCACCCCTATTAGAGTACTTGAGTTTGAGTCTCCATTCCATTCCTGATTCCAGTTTCCTGCTAAAGTACTTTCTGCTAATGTTTATGCTGGGAGGCAGCAGATGACGGCTCAAGTAGTTGGGTTCCTGCCACCCACATGGGAGTCCTAGGTTGGGGTCTTAACTCTGGCATTTGGCAAGTGAACCAGTTGATGGGGTTCTTCTTCTCTCTCCTCCCTTCCTTCCCCCACTTCCTTTTCTTTCTCCCTCTCTCTCAAATAAAATAATGTAAAGCATAAAAATTGCATTAAGCAAAGTATGGTTAACTTTTAGTTCACCAGTATTTCTGATATTGAATTGTAGGTTATGTATGTATAAATATTGATTGTGCACTTATGTATTGTTTTGTAAGTTGCATATTTCACATATATCTTGGAGATTTTTCCTTATTTATACAATTGTCTATAGTTAATCATTTTTGACAATTGAACAATAGTACATTCTGTACAATGGAACTTAGTTTCTGTAACATCTTACTTATATAGTAGTTTATAGTAGTTGTTTATGTAACAAGTTTTTTGTTTTATACTACTTTGAAGGGTATTGTACTGAATATCTATATCTTTGCATATGTATTTATTTTGTTAGAACAGACTCCTTAGGCTGAAACTGCTGGGTTAAAAACAAATGCATTAAGACCTTTTGATTTTGAAAGTATCTTCTGGAATGGTAACTCTTTCAACTCTTGTGAACACAGTATGAAAACATTTCTTTCCCCTACAACCTCTAATCATTAGAATCTTTGTGGGGTAGGTGCTGTGGCATAGCAGGTAAAGCCGCCGCCTGCACTGCTAGCATCTCCTATGGGCACTGGTTCGAGTCTTGGTTGCTCCACTTCCAATCTAGCCCTCTGCTATGGCCTGGGAGAGCAGCAGAAGATGGACCAAGTCCTTGAGCCCCTGCAACCATGTGGGAGACCCAGAAGTTTCAGGCTACTGGCTTCAGATTGGCCCAGCTCTGGCCATTGAGGCCATCTGGGGAGTGAATCAGCAGTTAGAAGACCTCTCTGTCTCTGCCTCTGTCTCTCTGTAACTCTGCCTTTCAAATAAATAAATAAATAAAATATAAAAAACCACAATAGAATCTTTGCTGATTTTGTAGGTGAAAATGGTACTGTTTTTCTGCTCTGAAATTTTAGGAACAAATGTCTTTCCCATGCAGAAAAAAATATGGCCCAATAAGTTCTAAGTAATTGACATACGTGATCTGTTCAGATCATCACAAGAATACTAAGAATCAGGTACTGGTTTTTCATCCCCATTTCACAGATGAGGCAACTAAAACACAGGGCAGTGCAGAAGCTTCCCCCAAATCACATATCCAGCAAATACATCCATGGACATGGATTTCCTGTGTGAGAGCAATCTTGCCTTGGAAACATTCAGTAAGTATTTATCCAATCACTGTTGAGGATCAAGAGGGAAAATCCACAGTTTATGTTGCTACACATAAATGGTGACTGTTTGCTTGAGGAAGGGTTGGTTGTTCTCTAGGCTGCACAACAAAACACACTGGGCAAGCATTTTTAAAATTTAGCATGCTAAGGCACAACCCCAAATCCACGGGGCCAGAACATTCAGCATTTACAGAAACAAACACCCAGTAACAATGATGTGATTCTTAATTAAACAGCTAGCCTTTTAATAATTGTATAGATGCTTCTTTATCCATGTTATTATCATGGATAAATGAAACACCCTTTAAAGAAAGCCTTTGGTTGAACTCAAAGAATATATGAATATTAATTGGATCAACAAATCAACTATGAACGTCTTTATAATACCAGGGAAATAGGAACATGTTACTGATGAAAATAAATTTCAAGTTTTCGTTTTTCACTTAATGAAGTTTTTTGCTGCATGTATAGTGCAGTAACTATGCCCTTATTTTAAAAGATGGGAAGAAAAGTGCTTCAAAGTTGCAATAACTCTACTGTCTATACAGAGGCAAGATGACAGAAATGATCAGCCAAAATGAGAAATGAGAGCTTGTGTCAAGTCCAAGGTTATAACAAGTAGACTATATAGAGTAGTAAGCTCTTATTAATTTTAAAACCCACAAATTTAAGATTATGACAGCTTATAGTATACTTTTGCCCTATTTATGACAGGAGAGGATTTCAAAGGTTTTGGGGGTAAATCTTTAACCTAGTTAAATACACCATTGTATTACTACTACTGGTGGTATACAAACCACACTGGTTAAAAATGAGTTATTAGCTAATTAAAGCAGCAATCTACTGCTGAACATCTGCTTGAAAGTTGCATCTAAAACTGGTTTAATGTGGTATATGCTATGTGCCCTTAAAATAATCAAGTAGCATTTCATTAAGCGTACTCTATACTTCATATTTCATTCATTCATGCAGAAGTTATCCATAATAGTTTTGAGTTAGTGAAGCGTTACAATGAACTTCTGGACCTCTACTACTTATGAAGCCAACGAAAGGGGACAAAGGAAGAGAGCCTAATGAATTTGAACACAACCTGAGAAATAAAAGACCTCAAACCATTCCAGTTTCCTCATTAACAATGTAGACAAAAATTGGAAGGACGTTCTTAACATAAACCAAGGCTCCCTGTCTTTTTCAACCATTAAATCCTCCAAAAACACAGAAAATAATTCCAACTAGATGATTTTAAGTTGGAGCAGTTCAGCCAAATTAGTTTCTTCTTTTCAGTTTAGGGACTCTTGAGAATTTCACAATTTTCCATAAAATCTATGAAAAAATATTCTTTTTAAAAGACAGAGCCTTCTCCTATGGGATCCATATTCTGGTGGCTAAATAGGCCTTCAGAGAACTCCAAAGCCCATTGGAGGGATTTCTATTGATCCCTTTTAATGACTGACCCCCAAAATGCTTGGGCAGCAAGTTACCATGCAACCTTCAAGACACCTACAAATCCGTCCAGAAGACTCTCCAGGGACCAGCGGGGAGAGTAGTTCTTAAGATTCATTCTCTGACACAGAGACTTAGACAGGATCTAAATGGCTACCAGCCATTTACCACTGAGCTGGTGCCCACCTCTATAAATAGGTGTTAATCAAATGTTTGCATGTAGATAAAATGGATTAGTAGAGGACAAGTGAATCTCCTTAGCATTTTGGGTGCTAATTAATGCTTTGAACAACAACTGTGGGCTAAATCTTATCCAGCATGTACAACTGTCTTCATCTAGTCTCTACACACTGACATGATTTTGTGACTCCTCATTTCATAGACCTGTCATATATGTTCATTATAAATCATAATTAACTCCACTCTTGTATAGTATTAGTGCCCTAGCTAGCCCACAGTCCAACTTCCAATAGCCACCTGGAGGCTGAGCACAAATGCTCCTATTTATCACAACTCCATAAGTCCTAACACCACTCTCAATTTTTTTTAAAGAAAGCAAGAGAGAGAGAGAGAGAGAGAGAGAGGGAGGGAGGGAGGGAGGGAGGGAAGGAGAGGGGGAGGAAGGGAGGGAGGAAGAGAGAGAGGGAGAGGGAGAGTTAGAGGGAGGGAGACAGGGAAGCAGGATCTCCTGTTTTCTGGTTCACTCCACAAATGCCTGCAATAGCTAAGGCTTGGCCAGGCCAAAGCCAGGAACTCAGAACTCAATCCGACTCTCCCAAGTGAATAGCAAGGTTCCAACTTCTTGAGCCTTCCCCTACTGTTTCCCAGGGTGCATACTGGTAGGAAGCTGAAATTTGGAGAGGAGTCAGGATATACACCCAGGTACTCAGAAGTGGGATGCCAGCATCCCAAGTAGCATCTTAACCTGTGCCACCTATGTTGCTTTTATCTATGAGACCCATCGTTGTGTCTTAGAGAGAGATGGAAGGGCATTCTAGGGCCATCTTTTTCTTCCTACACACTTTCTAATTACTACTTTGGTATTAAATTTCTCAATATTTTCAAGCATAGTTTTTTTCCAAGGAAGACAAGATGGTGTCATTTCAATGATTCTCTGTTTAGAGTAGGATATTTAAATTGTGCTGTCAGCTACAAATGCATTAGTTAGCACTCAATAACAACATTTTTACAGAAGCACAGACTGTTGCCAAAATTCTGAATCTGTTATTATAGAATGAAACAAAAATGATGACTTACTTTAGAAAAGAACTAAATCAGTTGCCACTAACTTCTTATGTGTAGAAAGGACATATTCTATAAAAGAAAAAAAAAATGGCTTCCTTGGAGTCTTCACTCCAGTGAGTCAAATATTCTGCTATGGGACGTTAAAGATCTTTACAATGAGAATTACAAAATCTTAAAGAAAGAAATAGAAGAGGATACCAAAATATGGAAAAATCTTCCATGCTCATGGATTGGAAGAATCAATATCATCAAAATGTCCATTCTCCCAAAAGCAATTTATAAATTCAATGTGATACCAATCAAAATACCAAAGACATTCTTCACAGATCTAGAAAAAATGATGCTGAAATTCATATGGAGATGCAAGAGACCTCGAATAGCTAAAGCAATCTTGCCCAACAAAAACAAAGCTGGATGCATCACAATACCAGATTTCAGGACATACTACAGGGCAGTTGTTATCAGAACAGCATGGTACTGGTACAGAAACAAATGGATAGACCAATGGAACACAATAGGAACACCAGAAATCAATCAACCCAAACATCTACAGCCAACTTATATTTGATTAAGGATCCAAAACCAATCCCTGGAGCAAGGACAGTCTATTCAATAAATGGTGCTGGGAAAATTGGATTTCCACGTGCAGAAGCATGAAGCAAGACGCCTACCTTACACCTTACACAAAAATCCACTCAACATGGATTAAAGACCTAAATCTATGACCTGACACCATCAAATTATTGGAGAGCATTGTAGAAACCCTGCAAGATATTGGCACCAGCAAAGACTTCTTGGAAAAGACCCTGGAGGCACAGGCAGTCAAAGCTAAAATTAACTATTGGGATTGTATCAAATTGAGAGGTTTCTGTACTACAAAAGTGACAGTCAGGAAAGTGAAGAGGCAACCGACAAAATGGGAAAAAATATTTGCAAACTATTCTACAGATAAAGGATTAATAACCAGAATCTACAAAGAGATCAAGAAACTCCACAACATCAAAACAAAAAACCCACTTGAGAGATGGGCCAAGGACCTCAATAGACATTTTTCATTAGAGGAAATCCAAATGGCCAACAGACACATGAAAAAAATGTTCAAGATAACTAGCAATCAAGGAAATGAAAATCAAAACCACAATGAGATTTCACCTCACCCCAGTTAGAATGGCTCACATACAGAAATCTATCAAAAACAGATGCTGGCAAGGATGTGGGAAAAAGGGACACTAACCCACTGTTGGTGGGAATGCAAACTGGTTAAGCCTCTATGGAAGTCAGTCTGGAGATTCCTCAGAAACCTGAATATAACCCTACCATACAACCCAGCCATCCCACTCCTTGGAATTTACCCAAAGGAAATTAAATTCGCAAAGAAAAGAGCTGTCTGAACCTTAATGTTTATTGCAGCTCAATTCACAATAGCTAAGACCTGGAACCAACCCAAATGCCCATCAACGGTAGACTGGATAAAGAAATTATGGGACATGTACTCTATAGAATACTATACAGCAGTCAAAAACAATGAAATCTGGTCATTTGCAACAAGATGGAGGAATCTGGAACACATCATGCTGAGTGAATTAAGCCAGTCCCAAAGGGACAAATATCATATGTTCTCCCTGATCAGTGACAACTAACTGAGCACCAAAGGGGAAACCTGTTGAAGTGAAAGGGACAGTATGAAAAAGTGACTTGATCAGCCCCTGCCCTGACTGCTGATGAACAACTTAATACTTTATCCCTTTTAGTATTTTCTTTTGTTCTACTTAATACTATTGGCTGAACTCTGTAATTAACACACATTTATTCTTAGGTGTTGAAATTTAACTGAAAAGTGATCCCTGTTAAATATAAGAGTGGGAATAAGAGAGGGAGGAGATGTACAATTTGGAACATGCTCAATCAGACTTGCCCCAAATAGTGGAGATAGAAATGTGCCAGGGGATTACAATACAAGCCCATCAAAGTTACATGTACCAGTGTCATCTCTCTAGTTCAAGTGATGAATTTCTGTTCACAATTGATCACAGTGATAGGTCTAAGAGTCAAAGGGATCACGTAAACAAGACTATTGTCTGCTATTACTAACTGATAGAATAAAAAAGGGAGAGAACAATCCAACATGGGAATTGGGATACACAGCAGACTCATAGAATGGCAGATGTCCTAAAGCACTCTGGCCTCAGAATCAGCCCTTAAGGCATTCGTATCTGCCTGAAGAGCCCATGAGAGTATTTTAGGCATAGAAAAAAAAAGAGGACCTAAATGAAAGATCTCTGTGAGTGAGATCCCAGTGGAAAGAACAGGGCCATCAAAGAAGGAGGTACCTTTCTCTGAAGGGAGGAGAGAATTTCCACTTTGACTATGACCTTGTCTAAATAAGATTGAAGTCAGCGAACTCAAGAGGCTTCCATAGCCTTGGCAACTCATGACTGGAGCCTAGGGAGATTTCTGACGCCACAAACAAGGGTGTCAAATTGTTAAGTCAACAACAGGAGTCACTGTGTACTTACTCCAGGAGTCACTGTGTACTTACTCCTCATGTGGGATCTCTGTCCTTAATGTGTTGTCCAATGTGAATTAATGCTATAACTAGTACTCAAACAGTATTTTACACTTTATGTTCTGTGTGGGTGCAAACTGATGAAATCTTTACTTAATATATACTAAATTGATCTTCTATATATAAAGATTATTGAAAATGAAAAAAGTAGAATTTTTACAATAACTTATGTTGTTCTCATTATATGTCTACTAGTAGCACTGCTGTAGAGACCATTATTTTATCCTCTGCCTCCAGAGTCCAAGATTGTTCTTGAAGCAGTGCCAATGAAAGCCTCTAAAGTACCAATGACCACTTTCTGAGTGTCTCCTTCAGGCTGTTTTTCACTTCATCTCTCAGCATACTTTTTTAAAATAAGTCAAGGTCAAATCTTCAATGGCACCACACTGTTTAGCAGATAAACCTCAAAATTTTAAGTTTGGCCTTTGAGGCCATCCATTGTATATCCAATCTGCTTTTCCAAAGCAGATTATGTATAATTATGTATAATTGCTTTCTTAAAGACAAAACTCAAAAACATTTGCTGTTTGATTAGTGACAATTCTGAAAAGTATTGGGAAGGTGGATTTCTAAACAGCCTTGTCTAAATTCTGCCTTTTCAGGCTAAATTATCAGACAGGGTTAATGTGAGGATTTAGTGACATTATATACAAAAATGTCTAGTGAGTTTTCATTCTCCTGCCTGTGGTTTAAGAAGATAAACGCAGGCCCAGTTTTGACATGTAAGAGGGCCTGGAAGCAGTAGCTCATCTCTGCAGCCTCTTCCATGGTTGCTCCCTGTAGGTCAGGAAGCCGTATACTTCTGGGAGTTAATGCAGTGGCCCCGGTGGCATGTAACTTGCAGCTACTTCATTATACAGGTTATACTCAACAAGTTGAACTCTTTGATGCTGTGTCATAGGTATCTGTAATGCATTCAATTTCAAAAATGGGTGCAATTTTAAATATTTTGAAAAACTGTTGTCTTTTTAAAAAATGCTCAGATTGTTATCATCTATATCTATATGGTCTCTAAGGCTCATTCTTATGTGTATCCTTATATTACATGCCATTTCTATTTTTGATCATCTTTGATTCCAAACTCAGAAAAAGTAAAGGGCTAGGGGCCGGTGCTGTGGCATAGTGTGTAAAGCCAACGCCTGCAGGGCCAGCATCCCATATGAGCACTGGTTCAAATCCCGACTGCTCCACTTTCTGATCCAGCTCTCTGCTGTGGCCTGGGCAAGCAGTAGAAGATGGCCCAAGTCCTTGGGCCCATGCTCCCATGTGGGAGACCTGAAGAAGCTCCTGGCTCTAGGCTCCGAATTGGCGCAGCTCCAGCCATTGCAGCCAATTGTGGAGTGAAACAGTGGATTCAAGACCTCTCTCTCTCTCTCTCTCTCTCTGCCTCTCCTTCTCTCTGTAACTCTGAATTTCAAATAAGTAAATCTTAAAAAAAAAAATCAAGGGCTAAATGAATGCACACCATAGTACCACCTAAAGGGAAGAGGTGGTAGACATTTTATTGTATTTTACTTTCACTGGGATAAGAAACAGTAAAAGGAAATATGAATATTAATATAATACCAAGTAGCTTTATCTTTAACTCAAGTATTCACTTCTTAGACATATGGATGTGTGCTACATAATAATGTTTCAGCAACAAACTGCGTATGTGGCAGTGGTTCCACAAAATTATAATGGAGCTGAAAAATTTAGATCACTTGGTGTTATCATGGCCACCATAAAATCAGGGCACAATGAATTAGTAACATGTTAGTGGTGATGCTGGTGCAAACAAACCTGCTGTGCTGACAGTGGTATAGAAATACAACAATTATGCACATTGTCTAATACTTCATAATAATCATAATGGTGATGTTGGTTTTTATATTTACCATACTATATCTTTTATCATTATTTTGGAGTATACTTAATTATAAAAAAAATTGCTATAAGACAATGTGCTGTATTGTTGCCAGCAGCAGCCTCATAAATCTCGTCATCTTGAGTCCATTGAGAGGCTATGTGAAGAGACTGTCCTATACCATCGAGGTTTGCATTAAGTACGTTCCATGATATTTACACAGTGAAACTGCCAGACGTTGCATTCCTTACCACATATTCCAATTGGTAAGCAATGCATGAATGCAATTTTTAATCTTCCCCTAATGAGGACAGTTCACGAAAAACTATAATATGCTTTGCTTTACAGTTTAAGGATTTTATTAACACATCATTCCTCATTAAATATTTTTAATATGATCAAATGGCTATTTAGTTGGACTAAATTCTAGGCAGAGGTTCCTGAACTTTCTTGTATCATAGCACCCTTAGTGTCTCAATAGTTACATGGCACCCCTAACCAAAAGAAACACCTAAAATTTGATTTCTTAAGTAGTTGGGTCCAAATGACTCCATATTTATTTATATCCTAACAACTCAATACCTGTTTGAAAAAGTTGTACACATAAGTTAAAAAAATTTTTTTTCATTCCTAATTAATCACAATTTCACACTAATTGGAGGTATGCTTCTGTTGTGTACTTCACAACTTCTCAAATTCTGGCATCAGATTATACTGTCTTTGTCTCCACAAGTATCTTTGCCCAGCATCTGTGTTTTATCATAATGACCACCAATAGCCTATCTTCACAAAGAACATTAAAATTATGAACTACCTCAAGACAGGAGCCTTTGGGGTGAGCAGGGCAACAGATTTCACTGTGTTTGCTTTTCACATTTAAAGTATTCTGCATCCAGCCCTCTGGGCAGAGCAGGATAGTCTTTCTAAGGCCACTGTCATGCACCATAGGATAGATAGCAAGAGGAAATACTCATATCCATCTTGACGCCCATATGTCAGCTTTGAAGTAGCTACAGAAGACAGAACTCCATCCATGTATCCTAAAAAGAATTATGGGTATTTCTCTCTTGAGGAGAGAATGTTAGGTAGGAAGTCAGAAATGAGCTTATGTGTGTGTGACAAAGGCCTAAGGAATTGACATTTAGGTCCAGCATCTGCACCTCAAAGTCATCCCGATAACCTTCCAGGTGCAGCCCAGTATCTGCACTTCAAACATCCTTCCCCTAAGGCAGGGCGATGCCAGCCAGGCTTCCTCTGTCTGATAACTCAGGGGGAAAAACTCAGAAAGGAATTTTTCATATTTATATCCAAAAAGTCCTTTGTTCCAGGAGGAGAAGAGGCTGGAAGGCAAGACCGATCCCCTTAAAAACCCTGGCCTCAGTCAGACTGCGTGCTTAGCCCTCTGCTTCTCTGCCGAGCTGCCCACTTGGCCTGCCCAGGTGTATTCTCCACTCAACCATGTAACCTCACTCTCCCCCAGCCTGAGAGACTGGGCACTCTCTCTGAAGTTCTGTCTGGAGAGGTGCCCATCCGTTCTTATGGATGTCCCTACCCTAATAAACCTTGCTATTTTGCTTTCCACTTAAAAAATAAATAAAATATCCTGCATTCCCTCTATGAATCTTCAGCAGTGTCTCAGAATATCTCAGTGCAGAGTTTGGGAACCACAGCTCTGAGTTTTCTTCTGACCCTGAGATATTAAGATTCAAAAGATTTTTAAATTTGAAGCTTGAAACTCTGTATAGTTTACTGTTGAGATTCAAGACCCACGGCATTGTTAGAGAAAGTCAAGAGCATCAGAAAAGGGAGAGACTTGCATCATAGGGCAGGAAGTATGGGAGACTTTGCTATTCTTCCTCTGGTCAGGAGAAGTGACAATCAGGAGAGGCCTTCTAAGTGTCCAAACTATGCGGTGGACCTCCAGAGCTCCCTCAGTGAGCTCAAGTACACTCTCCCCAGTTCCCAGTTTTTCTTCTGCAGCTTGTAGCAAGCTTGCTAAGCAAAGTAGCCTGAATGACTCACTTAGAATTACACTGCATGCAACAATGATTGAAGACTTGGGCAATGGTGACTTATTAAGACAGCTGGCTGCCTATGTTTATGTCATTTGGAGTCCACCTGAGAACACAAACATTTGTCCCAGTGTGTTCCTGAAATGAATGAGGCTATATCCCAACTGGCCTCATGTCATCAAAGCAGCCCAGCCCCATATTGCTCATAATAAATTTGCTTCATTTTCCAAAAGCAATGGGATCCTACAACAGGCTGGGGTGCTTCCAAAGCTAAGGAACTGGAGAGAGCAAGGAAGAAAGTGCCTGGGTAGAAGCAACTATCAACACATCTGACTAGAAAATTCTAAAATGGAATGACAGATGCATGTATTATTTGAGAAAATTATGAATATTAATAAAATTGTGTCTTACTATAATAATTTTGATTTAGGGAAGGAGGACCAAAAATAACTATAGCAATTTTCTAGATGGCCACAAACAAAATTATATTTTATTTTCAGATAGGAGAAGGGCAAGGATAAGACAGTACCACAGAGCTTGTCTAGGGCATAGGAGATTATAGAAGAGAAACTTTGTCAGGAAAGCATATCCATGATTTCCTTAAGGATCTCTTCAATCCCTCCATTGGAACTTTAAGGCGTCTTTGGGTCTTCCTTTTCATTTCTTAATGTAATTTATACTGGCTCTGTTATTGAAATAAAATAAAGAGTGAGGTTCTCTGTTTATTTTTTTTGGTCAGGTCGGCATTTTATATTTAACTTGAGAGTTTACAGTGTATCTTGGAAAGAATGAAAACGACTCACAGCATGGGTGCTGACATTCTTCCAGAAGACCCCAGACCCCTGTGGCTTCCTGTGGCCTACTGTGGAGCCAGCATCTGTCAACACAACTCAGAATGATTCCCATTAAAAAGGGGCATGGCTGCCATCCCAGTTCATTACCCACCTTATAACCAGAGCGTGGGGAAGCAGCAATGTGATCAGTCTTTTTGGCAGTTATCCTGAGACAGATAATTCAGATTAAAAAAATAAAATGGCAATTCACTTTTAATATATTGATGGGTCACAAACTATAGGAATTATTCTGTATTATTTTTAAAATAAAAAGCTGAGAAATAAAAAAAAAAAAAACAGGGACAGCTGAAATAGAAGGCAAAAGAGAGGTAGCATGAAAAAGATGCAACATTTAATGAATTTTCAGAAGCAGAAGGGAAACCAGGTATTGAAATCTATTAAAGTCCTTTCTGTATTTTCTTATCTAATTTCACATAATCTTAACAAAAATAATGAAGTTTAGTCACAGACACACAAGAAATTTGAACTCATGGTTTTCCAACTCTAAAATTGAAATATTTTCTACATACTACTTCAAGTAAGCAAACAAGGAAATGAACAAACATCACTCACGTATTTTAAAAAAAGGTTTTACAGAGGAAGTGTCTTTGATGATGAAATATGAGGGAGAGATTGATACTTATACTCAATTTTTCATTAATATAAAAGTAACATGTGTATATTATTTTAGTGTCAAGGGTAATTAAAAATCAATCCTTAAGTTAATTCTTCAAGCACATTTACAATATGCTTGGTTGACTGGTTTCCCAGTGTTCAGGTACAACCCTTTCTTCCCAGCTAGGGACAGGGGGTTCCATGAGATGTAAGAGTACTAGGGGAACTCTCTTACCCAATAGAGTTGAACTTTCTGGTGAAATGGCTTTTCCCCTGCCTTTTCTGCCAGTGTTCTTACTGATGCTTGCTTCCTGGAACACAGATGCAAGAACTAAGGGGTTCTCGGTTACCTTTTGGCTATCACACAACAAACCTGAGGACTAAGGCAGAAAGACCCAAGGACCTCAACAGTACCATTGAGCCATGATGTCAGTCCTGCATGGTTTACTCATGGATTTCTGGTTGTATCAAACAACAAACTCTGACCTTTTTAAGTCAGTGATAGTTTTTGTTGTTGTCATTTTTAGGCAAACATATTCACAGCTGATGTTATACACTATTAATATTATACACAAAGATCCTTTGCATATAGAATTTTGAAACTTGCTCTCCTCTCTCCTTCCTTCTCCTCCTCTCTCCCCCTCTCCCCCATTCTCTCTCTCTCACTCTGACTTATTTCCAGAATAACACAGAGGGATCTTCAATTTCTTTTCCAAATGGCCACAAGGCAAAAAGCTTGGCCAGGAAGAAGCCAGGAGCCCAGAACTGCACTTGAGTCTCCAGTGGATGGTAGAGGCCCAAAGCAATTGGGCCATCCTCTGCTGCTTTCTGAGATGCATTAGCAGGGAACTGAATCAGAAGTGGAGGAAGTAGGACTTAAACTGACACTCTGATATGGGATGCCTGTCACAAGTAGTGGCCTAATTTCTATTCCACATACCAGCCCTTCATTAACTATTTCTAAAAGACATACTATTTAATGCTTAACACTGTATTTCACTAAATGCACATATCATAATTTATTGCACCACTCTCCTATTATATTCATAGGTTGCTCCTCTTTCTTTCCTTTTTAGTCATTCTAAATAAACCTTTGAACATATTTTACTGTTCATCTTTGAGTACATGAGTAAAAACGTTACCAGGTAGTATGAGAGAAGACAGCAGTGCATGTAAAGAGAGGAGTATGTGTAAAGACAGAGACACAGAGATGAGAAAAGCAAACCTTGCATTGGGAAGAGTCAGTAATGTGTTTGGCTGGTATAGGGGACTGTAAAAGTTACAGTTAGAAAGACAGGTAGGAGTGAAACCAAGGAGAGTTCTGAATATCAGGCTGAGGGGAGTCACTGGAAATTTCTGCACTGTGGAAGGGTCTGAGGGATTTAGGAACACAAATCTGTGTGTTCAGATCAGGATTAATGACAACAGGGAAAAACCAGAACAGGAAGATGTTAGTTCCAGGGTGGACTACTCAAGGCACTCTCTGACATACACTTTTTTTTTTTTGACAGGCAGAGTGGACAGAGAGAGAGAGAGAGAGAGAGAGAGAGAGAGAGAGAGAAAGGTCTTCTTTGCCGTTGGTTTACCCTCCAATGGCCGCCGCGGCTGGCACGCTGTGGCCAGCACACCACGCTAATCCGATGGCAGGAGCCTGGTGCTTCTCCTGGTCTCCCATGAGGTACAGGGCCCAAGCACTTGGGCCATCCTCCACTGCACTCCTGGGCCACAGCAGAGAGCTGGACTGGAAGAGGGGCAACTGGGACAGAATCCAGCGCCCTGACCGAGACTAGAACCTGGTGTGCTGGTGCTGCTAGGCAGAGGATTAGCCTGTTGAGCCATGGCGCCGGCCTGAAATACACTTTTTTTGTGAAAAGAGTTTGTGCAAAATGGAATGAAAAGATAAGTTTAAACTAAAAACAAAATTAAATGCAGTAGGTGTTTTTTATTATTTAAGATTTATTTTATTTGAAAGGTAGAGTTACAGAAAGAGGGAGAGACAGTAAGAGATCTTCAATCCATTGGTCTACTCCCCAAATGGCTTCAAAGGTTGGGACCAATCCAGGCCAGGAGCTTCAACTGGGTCTCCCATGTTGGGGCAGGGGCACAAGTACTTGGGCCATCCTCTGTTGCCTTCACAGGCTGTTAGCAAGAAGCTAGATCTGAAGTGGAGCAGCCATAACTCGAACTGGTGCCCATATGGGATGCCAGAGTTGCAGCTGGTGGCTTAACTCACTATACCACAATGCCAGCCCCCTTAAAGGGTATTTAAACTAGACATTAAGGTATCCATGGTTCATAGCAGAGTGCCTGCATTCATTTCCCAGCTCTGGCTCCTGACTCCAGCTTTCTGCTAATGAAGAACCTGAGAGACAGCAATGATGGCTCAAAGAATGGGATTCCTCTCATTAACGTGGGAGACCTGGATTGCTTTCCCAGATCCAGGCTTTGGTCCCAGCCTCAACCATCGCTATTTTGGGCATCTAGGGAATGAAAGAGCAGATGTGAAGTCTCTCACTCTCTGCCTCTCAAACAAATAAATAAATAAAAAGATAAGTTTATTTTGGTGTAAACATTTTTGAAATTGATGTATAGTTTTATTCTAATACACATTGTCCATGAACTTTTTGAAAAGGCTCAATGCATGGACCTTCATCAGTTCAATCCATGCATCTACAAGCAATTTATCTTTGATAAAGGAGCTCAAATCAATCCCTGGAGCAAGGACAGTCTCTTTAACAAAAGGTGCGAGGGAAACTTGATCTCTACATGCAGAAGGTTGAAACTAGATCTAAACCTTAAACCTTACACAAAAATCCACTCAAGGCCAGCGCCGCGGCTCACTAGGCTAATCCTCCGCCTTGCGGCGCCAGCACACGGGGTTCTAGTCCCGGTCGGGGCTCCGGATTCTGTCCCGGTTGCCCCTCTTCCAGGCCAGCTCTCTGCTGTGGCCAGGGAGTGCAGTGGAGGATGGCCCAAGGCCTTGGGCCCTGCACCCCATGGGAGACCAGGATAAATACCTGGCTCCTGCCATCGGATCAGCGTGGTGCGCCGGCCGCAGCACGCCAACCGTGGCGGCCATTGGAGGGTGAACCAATGGCAAAGGAAGACCTTTCTCTCTATCTCTCTCTCTCTCACTGTCCACTCTGCCTGTCAAAAAAATAAATTAAAAAAATAAAAAAAGAGAAAAAAATCCACTCAAAATGGATCAAAGACCTAAATCTATCACCTGATTCCATCAAATTACCAGAGAACATGAGAAGAAAGGGAAACTCTGCAAGACATTGACATAGGCAAAGACTTCTTGGAAAAAACCCCAGAACCACAGGCAGTCAAAGCCAAAATTGATAAATAGGATTATATCAAGCTGAGAAGCTTCTGCACTGTAAAAGAAACATAGCAAAGTGAAGAGGCAACTGACAGAATGGGAGAAAATATTTGCAAACCATGCAACTGTTAAAAGATTAACATCCAGAATCTACAAAGAGCTCAAGAAATTCAACATTAACAAAACAGTTAATAAAACAGTTAATAAAAGGGAAAGGGACTTCAACAAGCTTTTTTTTTTCAAGAGAGAGGAAATTTAAATGGCCAATAAATACTTAAGAAAATGCTCAGGATCACTAGCCATCAGGGAAATGCAAATCAAAACCATGATGAGGTTTCACTTCACTCCATTTAGAATGGCTCACATACAGAAATCAACAAATGACAAATGCTCATGAGGATGTGGCAAAAAAGGCACCCTGGTTCACTGTTGGTGGGAATGTAAACTGGTACAAGCACTGTGGAAGACATTATGGAGATACCTAGAATATGAAATATAGACCTACCATATGATCCTGCCATCCCACTTCTGAGAATTTACCAAACCCAAAGAAATCAGTATATAAAAGAGTTATCTCTATACCCCTGCCTTGTTCATTGCAGCAGAATTCACTATAGCTAAGCTATAAAATCAACCCAGATGTCCATTAACTGTTGACTAGTTAAAGAAATTATGGTATATATACACTATAGAGTACTACTCAGCTGTAAAAAAAAAAAAAAAAACCCAAATAAACAAACAAAAAAAACCCAAAAACCTGAAATCCTGTCTTTTGCACTAACATGGACACAACGGGAAACCATTATATTTAGTGAGATAAGCCAGTCCCCAAAAGACAGATACCATGTTTTCCCTGATCCAAAGTAACTAATAGAGCACCTGAAATGTAATGTATTGGAGTGAAATACACATTTTGAGATTCAATGATTATCTATAGCCCTTGTCTCTTCTATAGAAGAGCAGTGTTTTTTTCTTTTTCTCTCTTCATACTATTTATTAAAATCTTTTACTTAGTGTAAGGGTTAACTATACAATGATTAAGTAAACTGAAAATAGAGGTTTGTAAAAATGAAGAGTGGGAATGTGAGAGGGAGGAGGAAGGGTTGAAATATGGGCAGGAGGGAGGGTGTGTGTGTGTGTTGGGGGGAAGTGTCACTATGTTCCTAAATCTGTATATATGAAATACATGAAACTTATATAACTTAAATAATTTTTTTAAAAAAAGGAAATCAGTGGCTGGTTCTGTGGCATAGTAGGTTAATCCTCTGCCAGTGGTGCTGGCACCCTATATGGTAGCTGGTTCTAGTTCTGGCTGCTCCTCTTCTGATCTAGCTCTCTGCTATGGCCTGGGAAAGCAGTGGAAGATGCCCCAACTGTTAGGCAGGAAGTCAGAAATTTAGCTTCTGTGTGTGTGAGAAAGGCCTGAAGACTAGCACCTACTGGGGAAGCTCCAGAAGCCCAGCATTTTGCACTTCAAAGTCCTGCTCAGAGCCTGATAGCCTTCCAGGTGGCCCTAGCTCTTCCCCCAAGGAAAGCTCCCAAGAGAATTCTCATTCAGGACAAAAAGGGTTACCTGACCTGATATCATAGGGCACTAAAACCTTCACAAATACCCTAAAGGAAGCCCCTCTACTCTGCCCAGTGCCAGCAAAATTTTCACCCAACAAACCCTTCAGGTAGGACTCTCCATCCTTTGTCCTGGAGGAGAGGGGGATGTGAGTAAACAGACTCCCTTAAAAGCCTAGGGAGTCCAGACTGTGCTCTCGGCCCTCTGCTCCGCTGAGTTGCCCCCCTGACCTGCCCAGAAGTACTCTCTCCATTCAACCATGTAACCTCGCTCTCCCCCAGTCTGAGTGACTGCGCTCTATCTGTCCCTTCCATTCTGACAGATGTCCTTTCCCCAATAAAGCCTTATTGCTTCACTCTCTCACGTCTGAATTCCTTCTTGTGTGAAGACAAGAACCGCCCCATCACCAGCTTCCATGGCCTTTACTCTGGAGACACAACCACTTGGGCCCCTGCACTCACATGGGAGATCTGGAAGAAACTCCTGGCTCTTGGCTTCGGATCGGCTCAGCTCTGGCTATTGTGGCCATTTTGTTAGGCAGGAAGTCAGGTATGTGCTTATGTGCGTGTGACAAAGGCCTAAAGAGAAGAAGTCTATGTCCAGCATATGCATCTCAAAGTCATCCCAATAATGTTTTAGAGGCAGCCCAGTGTTCACATCCTGCTCTGCCCCCTCCTACCCCATAACCTGCCAAGTGGGGGTCCCCGCCCCTTTTGCCTGATAACCTTCCAGGTGCAGCCCAGCAACTCCCTGCCCTCCCTGCCCTTCCTCTAACGGCAGGGGTGGGGGAAGGGGGGAGATGGCGCCAGCCAGACTTCCCTCTGTCTGATAAACTCCTATCTGAGTTTTCTCCCTGAAGTTTTCTATTTACATCCATAAAGTCTTTTGTTGCAGGAGGAGATGTGTGAAGACAAAGACCCATCTCCTTAAAAACCCCTGGCCTCAACCGGATGGCGCATTCAGTCCTCTGCCTCTCTTCTGAGCTGCCCACCTGGCCTGGTCAGGTGTAATCTCTCCACTCTACCATGTAACCTCGCTTCCCCCCACCCCCACCCCAGTCCAAACGACTGGGTACTCTCTTTCAGGTTCTGTCTGGAGAGGTGCCCATCCGTTCCTATGGATGTCCCTTCCCTAATAAACATCGCTATTTTACTTGCCTCTACTCTCTCACGCCTGAATTCTTTCTTGCGCGAAGACATCTTGCCCTTCTCCGGTAACAATTTGAGAAGTGAACTAACAGGTGGGAGACCTTTCTCTCTGTCTCTCCCTCTCATTGTCTGTAACTCTACTTGTCAAATAAATAAATAAAATCTTTTTTAAAAAAAGTCAATGAACCTCTGTAAACTCCAGTTTCTTTAAAAAACAAAAAGAAATCAGTTGGATTCATGGGATGGGAAAAAGGAGGAAGGGAGGCACACAGCTCAAGAAGGGGATTGCAGTTTTGCGATGAAGTGGTTAAAGAACAAAGAGTCAATACACAGACAGTGAAGACAATTGGGTCAGGAGCTGTTAGGATAGAGAGGAAAGAAATTGCAGCAATGTTTAAGACAGAGATAAGGCTTTAACAGTAGAGGATGCAGAGGGTAGAAGTTTGTCTTCACAAATTGAATCTGGAGTTGGGAAAGAATTTGAACACAGAGATACTTATTTAAGACATCACTGATGTAGATTAGTTTTGAGGCAACATTGAAGGGAGAGAGAAGGCTCAAGACATAACCTGGGGAGCAGTGACAGGAGGACTGCTGGGCACTGCTGTCCACAGCTGGATGGTTCTGAAGCCTGGGGCCTGACAGAAGCCTTCAGAAGGCAATGTCTTGGCACCTACTGTGAATTGCTGTGTCAACTGTATCTGACTATTCTGATGTGGAGTTGTAGAAACAAATTTCAGCAGACTGAAGGTGCCAGTTTGAATTAGGAGAAGTTGTGAAGCGAGTACTGCTTTGCATATCTCAAGTGCATACAGATTCTGAAACTGGTTGTAGAGTATTTCCAAATGGAGATCTTGGTTAGACTGTTAAATTAAAAAAGAATGTACTTTAAAATAAAAAAAAAATCACTTGTGAAAATAATATTCTGTGCTGGGAAAGCAGCAAAAAAAATTAGATGTGACTATAGAAATTTAGAATTCTGTCTAGATTAGGGTAGAATGTTCATCAATCAATCAGAGTACTTATTGAGCACCTTCTGTATGCCACTGTTCTAGGTACTGGAGGCTATGCTTTTGGACAAGAGAAAGTCATTTAAGGAGTTTAATTCTAGAGGAGGAAGAATTAAACTGTAGCTGTTTGCTAGATGGCCATACACAAATCTTGTTGTATTTTCAGATAAGACAAGAATAATAGGAAGATAGCATCCCAAGGCTAGCCTGAGGCATAGAGAGATTATAGAGGCAAATGCATCCTCAAATAATCTAATCACACTCATGAACCCTCTAGGGTCTCTTAACTGCCCTAATTAGAGCCTTAATGGGCCTCTCTCTTCATTTTCTCCTGTACACTGCAAGGGCTGTATCACTGAAATAAAAGGAAATGGATAAGCCTTTTCCTATAGATGAGGAACACAGCAGTAAATGACTGCACAAGACAATTCAGGCACAGACACATATCGAGAAGATAAAATGAGGGAACATTACAGGGAATGACGGACTGAGCAACTGGGGAATCCAGAAGGCTGCTCTCAAGGGGAGGCACTAAGCACGGGACATAGGATGGACCCTACAGCTAGGAGAACAACATTAGCAGTAGCAAGGACAAATACTGGGCCCTGGCAAGTAGGGAGAGCTCGGGGGCACCACCCATCAGGAAGAAAGCCCATGTGGCAGGATCACAGTAAATGGGAAAGTTGTCAGGGAGGAGACTGAAGTCAAAGAGATCACAGTGGCCAGAAGCTGCAGGGACATGGTGTGCTGAAGTTCAACTCCAGACACAAATGCTGCCCCACTGTGAAGGCCTCTGTGACCTCCCTGGCATTTCATTCTTCACTGGGCTCTCTGGGACCTCATCTTCACTGCTGTTACTACACACACAGGTGCCCCACAGGCAGGCACCATGCTCCACTGAGGTGTGGGCTGGCAGCAAGCCACGTACCTCATAGCACAAACATTAACTCCACCTGCACCGAGGGAGACATTTCCAATTATTTAAAATTTAAAAGGCAAAAGATGGCCATTTCTGCTTGTGGTTCCAGAAGCCAGAGAAGGCTTTACTACAGGGAAGTCACATATCAACCGTGTTAATAGCTTAGGAATAAGACACCGTGGAACATTTTTCTCTGTTGGGTTTTCTCAGAGTGTACTCAGAGGCAGATCTGAAATGGCTTGGACGGATCTGGCTTAACCTGAAATTTGTAAACTCCCGAAGGAAGTGAAAAGGGGACAAGTGACAAAGCAAGGGGGAAATCCATGGGACAACAGATTTGAACACTGTGGACTAGCAACAGTGTAAGCAACACCCAATGATGCTGGCTAAGGGCTCTTCCCAATCAGCAGTCAGGGACCACTGTGCTAACTTTTCCCTTTAACTCACTCGCTCTTTCCAGTTAACACTAGGGAAATAAAACACCATTTGCCTAAATATTCTAGAAAGTCAAGGAGGGGTTTTGTTTTAGTTTATTCCTTTGTTTTTAAGGAGGAAAAAGGAGACACAGCTGTTGGAAAATGAACAAACTCTCAATGGGAGCGAGAAGGTTCAAGACAGATTAGGAAAGAGAAGAGAGAAAAAGGGTGATGGATTTAATGAGGAGAGAATGACAGCTTTAGGGGAAGAAGGTAGAGGGAGAAAGTGAGGTGTGAAAGCAAAGAGCCCTAGGGGAAATGAGACAGACTTCACAGAAACTACTGGAACGTCATGGTACCTTCCAGGAGGCAGACAGTGAAGGAACAATCAGCAAGGCTGTGTTCCTGGGAACCAGCTGCCCACCAGCCCGCTGAGGTGTGGATTTCATCTTAACACAAAGCTCACCTTGGAGCTCTAAATCTGTGTATTTGTCTGCCTGACATTTCCTCTTGGATTCTTATTTAAAAAATTTTTTTTTGACAGGCAGAGTTAGACAGTGAGAGAGATAGAGAGAAAGGTCTTTCTTTTCCATTGGTTCACCTCCCAAATGGCCACCACAGCCAGCAGGCTGCGTCGATCCGAAGCCAGGTGCTTCCTCCTGGACTCCCATGTGGGTGCAGGGCCCAAGCACTTGGGCCATCCTCCACTGCTCTCCCAGGCCACAGCAGAGAGCTGGACTGGAAGAAGAGCAAACAGGACACAATCCAGTGCCCCAACTGGGACTAGAACCCGGTGTGCCGGCGCCGCAGGAGGATTAGCCTAGTGAGCCGCGGTGCCAGTCTCCTCTTGGATTCTTTATGTGTATCCTAAAGTTAACAAGTCAAAACCTGTCTTATACCCAGCTTGTTCATCTGGGGATAACGTCTCCATCATGCGTGGTGGCTGCCTCTGCCAAGGCATGCAGGTTCAGCAGGTGCGGGGTAGGCTGCAAACCCATTCTCCTGCCCCATTCCCTGCGGGGAGGGTCTCCTCACTCCTCATACCTCATCCTCACTTGTGTCCCCTTCTCCACGCAGAGGCCAGAGTTAGCTCCTGGAAATGTGATTCAGATACTTCTTTACTCTGACATAAACTCTTAATTGTACTTCCAGTAAAAGCTCCAAGGCTGTCTTCAAGAGAGGAAACAAAATGAATACAGCCCTGCTGTGTCTGATCATAGCATGTTGAGCAGGAAAGTTCCTCTACAAGGTAGGCAAAGTTTCATCAGAAACTAGGCAAGTGAAGAAGGACGGCAGTTTCAACTCGAGGCTTTGGGACACAGTCAGAAATGGTTAGTGAAACATACAAGGGCAGCTGGGTGGGCTGCCTTTAGTCCTGAAGATGTTCAAGCCCTTCAGCAGGAAGGTGGGGCTAAGAGAAGAGCCCAAGACTCAAAAGGCGGTGGGATTCAGAAGATGAGGTGCTGGAGGTCTCGCAATGACTCTTCAGCATATCATGTTCGCTTATCACATGGGTCCTTTTTTTTTTAAACCTAGAAGCCTTTTATTTAAGGTATACAAATTTCATGTATTACATATATACAAATTTAGAAACATGGTGATTCTTCCCAACCTACCCTCCCTCCTGCCTGCATGTCCACCATTCTCCCTCCCCTCCCTCCTCCTCTCATTCCTATTTTATACAAAGATCTATTTACAATTAAATTTACACTCATAAGATTAACCCTACATTAAGTAAAGAGTTCAACAAATAGTATGAAAAAAACAAACACACCTGTTCCTCAACAGTCAAGACAAGGACTGTTCAAAATCATTGTATCTAAAAATGTAAATTTTACTCCTATAGATTATGTTAGGTACTCTATTATCACAGATCAGGCAAACATATGACATTTGTCTTTTGGGGACTGGCTTATTTCACTGAGTATGATGGTTTCCAGTTGCATACTTTTTGATGCAAACAGTAAGATTTCATTTTTTTACCACTATATAGTATTCTATGGTGTACATATAATTTCTTTATCCAGTCTTCAGTTGATGGACATCTGAGTTGATTCCATATCTTAGCTACTGTGAATTGAGCTGCAATAAACACACAGGTACAGATCACTCTTTCAAATGCTGATTTTATTTCCTTTGGATAAATTCTCAAGAGTGGGATGGCTGGGTCATATGGTAGATCTGTATTCAGATTTCTGAGGTATCTCCATACTATCTTCCGCCATGTCTGTACCAGCTCACATGGGCCTTTTCTCAGCTCCAGCATATACCAACTTACAAAAATTCTCTGGGGTAAGCCTTTGGCCTAGTGGTTAAAGTACAGATTAAGGCACCAGTGTCTTGCCTTGGAAGTATCTGGATTTTATGCTTCGCTCCAGCTTCCTGTCAATGCAGACAGGAAGGCATCAGTGATGGCACAAATACTTGGGTGCCTGCCACCCATGTGGGATATCTGGATTGAATTCCTGGCCGCTGGCTTTGGCCTCAGCCCAGCCCCAGCTGCTCAGGCATTTAGGGAGTAGATCAACAGATGGAAGATCTTTCTGTGACTCTCAAACAAATCACAAGAAGAAATGTACTCTGGGTCTTCCACAAGCCATTTATTCTTCCTGAAATCCTGTCCTCCACCCCTCCTCTTTCCTGATGCTTCTCATCATTTAGGTCTCAGGACCACATCCAGAGAAATCTTCAACTACCACAGCTATAAAATCAACCCCGATTCCTTGTTCCTCCCATCGCCATTTATCAATAATGCATTTTTTATTCCTCTTTATTCCTATCATTGGACTTGTCTGTGTGTGTGTGTGTTGTAGCCTGACTTCCCTCCAATCTATAAAATCACTGAAGGCAGGAGCTATTTTTTATTAGTTTAATTTTAGCTCCAATGTCTGGCATGGTCTAGATTAAGGGAGTACATTAACAGAAAGATAGAAATTATTTTTTACTGCTTCTCCCTTCTTGAAAATTTCCTAAAATATCCCATTGTTTGGGAAAAGATGGAACTCCAAAATAGGTGCTGGGGAATGAGACAAAGTCCCAGGGAAGAGGGTGACACAGCCAGGTCAATCTCCTTACTAACAGGCTCACTTTGCAAATATCACCCAGCCTGGTGCTGCTGCTGCACAGATTGACTGCTTTTGGGATTGGGACCAAATGAAGCATTTGCCTCATTGTTGATTCCTTGTAGATTACATGTCTGATGAACACATTAAGTCGTCAATCTAAGGATTCTTCTTTAGGGTGTCAGCTGTGTGAGCAATGCCATGGTCATCTTCCATCGAGAAGGTTGGAGCTGTCACCTAGGTTTAGACACTTCTTAGCACCACATATTTCAGCTGGCCATTTAGTTATTTCTAGATCTCAGCCCCATGTCTGTGATGCCAAGAGGACAATAAATACTGTGTTTTCTTTCACAAACCGTGGGAGGATCAGATAAATTCATGTGAAGGAAAAGTGTTTTATAAACTAAGTACAGGCAACTGACAGGAAAGATTATGCTTCCAAAGTCTTCATTGGCAGGATATTTGCTGTAAAAGCATTTTGCCCATAATTTGTCTTCAGAGATGCTAACAAGCTGTGGAACTACTTAGAGAAAAACAACACAAATCTCTTGAATATTTAACCAAGAAACAGCTCCTGTACTCATCTGCAGTGGGTTCTGCCCTCAGGGATACAAGCCATGCTCCATGGGCAATCTAGAGTATGGCACCACTAGACTGCCTCATGTTCCTGGCCTGGGGGCATTGCCCTGGGAAAGCAAGGCCCCAAGGACCCAGGGTGCTCACATTTCTGTTCTCTGAAAGCATGATGAACACCTGATGCTCACACGTTTGTCAGAGCCTATGAGCATCATTTCCACAGAGCCTGTAAGGATGCATGTTCTACAACTTGGATCAATGGATGGGTGATTTGGAAGGCAGATTTGGGATTAACATGGAAGAAGACAAATTCAGGAATAAGCTGCTTGGGTAGAGGTGAGACTCCTGCAGACACTCAGCCCTGCTGGGGGATGCTACATTTTCTTCCCCTTACCACTTCTGAGAGTTCAATGTGGGGTTCCTGGTCTAGAAGGCAAAGAGAGCTGAGCTCACCAGGGTGAATTTCTCTCTTCAGAAAATGTTCCAAGGCTTGAATCCCCTGTGCTGTTTCTCTGCTGGGTTTTAACCCATGAAACATGTCTTCCCTTTAGCAATCTCACGTTTTCCTTGGTGCTGGATATAAACGCAAGTGACACCAAGAAACTGACAATGCCAACTAAAAATAACTTGAAAATAAAAACATTCAAGCCTGCCATAAGTCTGGTGTTTCCCATCTGTTGTAGATGCAGTCTCCAAGACTGTCTGGCACCCAGTTTCAGAATGAGAGAAGGGTCCAGGGCCAGCTTCTCATTCCTTCCACGTCTGTTGCCTGAATCTCATGGAAGAGTCCATCTGGAGACCTCTGCCAGGAGGGGGACCTCAGGGACTCAGAGGAATCTGCTTTTCCCAGTCCCAAAAATGCCTCTGAGAAGATCATGTCATCTCATGATAAATTCTATCCTTTGCTCCAAGATTTAAGTTTAGAAATGGATAAATAAGGATCCAAAGGTAAGAGTTCAGCCATGGAACAAGGGATGCCAGGGCCTGAGAGAGGAGGAGCAGTAGAAATGTGTCTTATGTGAGGCAAGTGGACAGAAGTCAATTAAATGAGGGCCGGTCTTTGAGGTGCAGGATAATATGCCAGAGATTGTTGAAATGATCTGAGATATTTTTGCTGTTGTTTGGTGTGGGGTGATGGTAGGCAAAAGGCAAAAATGTCACCCAGACAGAACCAAGTCAATTCAAATTAATTTGACCCCCACACTAAAAAAAAATAGTTGAGGTGAATAAAACTGTTACATTTTTATTAGTAACTAAATCGAAATATTTCATGTTCATTTGAATACATGATGAAAACATGGCAAGGATTCGTATGAGATCTTGTCCTGTCAATAAATTACAGAGGGTCAGGAGCAGTGTCACAAGGAGTAGGAGGTTGGTCCCAAGTTGGATAACCAGTAGTGGGCTCTGGCAAGGGGTAGCATTATAGGAGCACCTATTACTTAGGAGGTCAGAAGATTACAAAGGTCTTTTTTTTTTAAATTACTTTTCCTTTTTAGTTTAAGAGCTTTTAATGAGGCTGGAAAATCCCAGGCTGGGTTTTTCATGAAGTCATTGGTCCATCTCTGGTAGAGCAAGAATTTACCCCTCCTCAGAGCACAGGTAGAGACTCAGACTCTCCTATAGCCAGATCTTTAGAGTGGAGAGGGGCTTCTTATAGGGTAGTGCCATGAGTCCCAACCCAGAGAGGACAACAAAGAGGGGAGCTCGGATCCAGCCCCATGCGCCAGGCCTGTGCGAGGAACTGTCAAGTGTTATCCTAGTTATTCCTCACAGCAAGCACATGAGGTAAGCATTCCCATTTTATAGACGAGGATCCAGTCTTAGAGAGGTCAATCAATTTGCCCATCATAAAGTCCACGTCTCAAAGCTAGGATGAAAATCCAAGTCTTCTGGCTTTCTCATTCTGCCACATTGTATTCTCCCTCTGATCCAGCCTCAGTCTCCCACAGAAAGTTCACTCTTAGCATCATGTGCTATGTTTTGTCCCTTCTCTCTGACTGTAGACACTCCAATCTTAACACCAGTTACTTGGGGTGCTCTTGGGTAGGGGTCAGCATAGGTTCCCCAATGCCCAGCCAGTCTCAGGCCATGTTCACTTTCCTAAAGGGAACCCCAGACTTAGTCGTCCCAAAAGACCCCAGGTTCATGCCCAGAAGAGCCTTCCTTGGGGTCTTGGCAGTATTAAGCTACGTAGTTACAGTGTGACTCCTGAAGAGCCAAAGTGACTCCATTTAAAGAAAATAAAATAAAAAGAAGCCTCTGTTTCCTGTAGCAGACCTGAGTCCTTGTAAAAGCAGGCATTCAGGCATTCTGGAGATCTCAAAGCTTACCAAGGACAGCTCAGCAGACCAAGGGCAGCTCAGTAGAGATTACCAAATGAGGTAACTCCCTGAACCCAAGCCAAACGGAGACATTCACCCCCCGCCCCGCCTCCCCGTTCAACTAAGAGCAACCCAGAACAGCCCCTTCCAATCACCAAAAGCCCTGTACTGTAAGCCCCCGCTGATGTAACCCTGTGGTTTTTTCCTTTGAAAATGCTCCCAAACAAAGGCCTGGGCTTTTCCTCTGACCTCCACTGCGTCGGCTGGTCAGACGAGGTCCCTGCTGCGGCTTGTACTTTTAAAATAAACCTTGCTTTTGTATTTCGGTGTGATTGGGTCACTGATAGCTTCTTGAGGATCTACTTATCTGGGCATAACAACTCCACATGTCCTCCTCTGGATTGTAGATGATACCTATGGGATCTGAAAACTGTAGTTGGCTCAACTTAGCACTGAGCTGAAGCTCCTCCTCCAGACACCCTTAGCCAAGCTTCCAGGGAAGGGCTGAGGTTCATCAGGGCACCTAGGGGTTCATGGAGAGATCCCAGCAGGAAAGCCTGGAGCAAGTCATGTTGCTGTTACCTGTTCTAGCTCCCCATCCTGTTTGCTCCAGTACTTTTTTGAGAGCGAGCGAGCACATGTGCTCCCATCTGCTGGTTCACTTCCCAGTGCCCCCAATAGCTGAGCTGGGTCTGGTTGAAGCCAAGAGGTATGAACTCAATTCAAGTCTTCCACTCAAGTGGTAGGAACTCAATTACTTGAGCCATCACTGTTGCCTCCCAGAGTCTGCATTAGCACAACGCTGGATTCAGGAGCCAGAACAGAAACCCAGGCATTTTAAGGTGACACACAAGTGTTGTAATTGTTAGGATAAATGCCTACCCCAACAAAAGTCTTTGATGAGCAGGATCAAAGTTCTAAATATTTCTTCTTGGGCAAATATCATAGTGTGACATACATATAAAACACACACATTGCACAACCCCTCAGATACCAAATGTTCTTTCATATATATTGAATTAAAATTGAATAAATGTCCAGTTATAGCTATGTTTCAACATATCTGCTTACTATAGGGGAATATTTTCAAACAATGTTTGGTATCTCCAAAGTAGGAAGAGAAAGCTCTGTGCTTCCTGTCTCTGCGCCTTGCTCCACAAATGATCACTGTGCAGTTTCCAGACTCATCTATGTGCATCTGTATGCATGCACAAACATGTGCTCCTAGGTATTGGGGGTTTTGTTTTCAGAAATGAGATGATATTGCACTCCTCCAAGGAGGCACGGGGGCTGATCTGACTCACAACACCCCAACTCAGAGTCTCGGGCTTCTTTTAGGAGATGTGGGACAAGAAGGAATAATGCTAAGACCAGGTAATGATCCATCCACCAACCTAGCTCAGGAGCTCAACTATACCCACCCCATTGTTGCAAAAGCTTCCCCATCATTTCCCCAACTCCAGTTTCAGTCTTTCCAATCCTTTTCCCCAAGGCTGTCTTTTTTTTTTTTTTTTTTTTTGCCTAAAATCTTTCAAGTTCATCCATGACCTTTAGACTAATTCCATGCTTCTTTGTATGACACCCAAGGCCCCAATTCTGTCTTCTCTCTCCACGCCTGCTGGCATCGCCTGTTCAGCTGCACAGGTGATGCCCTTTGCTCTGAACCAGCCTTGCCTCCTGACTTTGTGCAAAGCAAAACCTTTCTCACTTTTGTTCAGTCAGATCCTCTGCACAATTCTTTAAGCTCAGCTCAAGTATCTTCTTGAAGAACCCATGCCTGACTTTACCCTGGGTCTTTTGAATTACACTCTCTTCAAACTGTGTTATAATCATGTGCATGTTTGCCTGTTTTCTCAGTATAACTTGAGCTCTTTAAGGAAGAAAAACCAAGCTTCTGCATTATCATACCCCCAGGACTTTTTTGTGCCTAGAGCCTGGCACAAAGTAGATGCTAAACAAATCCTCGCTGAACAAGTAAATGGATGAACTGATTAAAGTAATAGGAAATTGACACTGGTTTACAGCAGGTCCAGTATGTTTTGGAGATATTTCCTGCTGAAATCTCTTAGCAGAAAAATACTGTACTGGACTTCTGAGAACTACATCGAAAATCATTTTAGAAGTGGCCAAGTCTAGCCCACAAATCTGAGTACAAATAAGCAGTTTATATCAGTGCCACGTGTTGAATTGCATGCAATGTTTTTGCAGCTTTCAAAGTCCTGAAACTCTTACAGAATTTTGGATAACCTGACTTCTGCAGTGAAAGTAATGCCCCAGGAAGCAGATCTTCCAACTGCAATTGATTTGTTTGCCTGATATTAAAAATTAGGTTTTCTGAGTAAAACCACAGCAACAACGACAAGAAAAGCCAAACAAAAGCCCTTGTCTGCTATTTGTGTGTTGAATCAGTAAAGAGAATATACTGCTTCCCAATAAGAAAAAGAAACTGACTTGAGATATCTGCTAATAAGACTGTCTCTAGTCACCTGTGAAAGGTGGCTAGTCTGAACTGAGATGTGCTGTGTGAAACACTCATGGGATTCAGAAAACTCATTATGAAAAAAAAAAAAGTAAAATGTCTCATTAGGTATTTTATATGGATGATGTTTTGAAATAATACTTAGGATACATTACATAAAATATCATTAAAATTATTTCACTTCTTTTTTGCATTTTTTGCATGGCTATGGAGAAATGTAAACTACATCATAGCTCACATTCATGGCTTGGAGCATATTTCTATTGGATGGAGGTGCTTCAGCATTGCAAATCACCCAGAGCTGACAGTAAACAGCTTTGCACACTAGACTTTCATGCCCTTTTGTGAACTACTCTCTATAATGTTTAAACCCATTCCTTATGTACTGAATGGGAAGTAGCAAGTGGGTGTAGACTTTTTCTTTGACCTAAAGGGTCAGTCACTGTCATTCTGAAGGCCTGGAGCACTTGGAGCGTGCTGTGAGGCATGAGGGGCTAGCAGATACTTACTTAAAGGTTCACCAATTCTGGAGTTCGAGAATTAGTGTGTTGGTTTCAGAAGTCAGAGTGGTTATACTTGCCCCGGGGACAGCTCTCATTTTTCTGGACTGTCACTGTTTTCTTCCTCTTTTACTGGTCATGAGCTTTGGTAAACCTATGAATAATCAGGCCTTGAATAGGGTCTGAGAGGGGCTTCAATAAGTACAAATAGTAGCTTTGAGGAGTCCTGGTCATGTGGGGTCTTTTTGGATCTTTTCAGTTTGGTTCTTTGTTGAATTCTAGTTTAAAAACACTGCTCCAATGTCTAGGTTCTGAAATTTCTGGATATTACTGTACATGGGATGTTACTTTATATGTGAATCACTGATTCAGCCAGTTAGAGAAACTACATGCTATAAGAAAATAAATGTTGCATAAACTAGAAGTTTCCATTCAATTCATAACTGTGTAGTTAACTTATTGAATATTCCAGCATGTTCTTCATCTAGCATCTAAGAGACTATCTCCTGATCTGTCCAATGATGGTTCTAAAGCTTGTCATGTGTATCTCAGAGCCTGTTGTGAAGTTTAAATGAAACAGTGTTCTTCAGAAATTTCTAAAAAGTATAAAATCCTTACTCAAAACCATGACCCTATTAACATGTGTTGGCTTCTCTTAATCTTGCTTTATCATGAAGCGAGATTTCTCCCACAAGTGTCTGAGAATGAAATCCAGACCCATCACTTCTAGAACAAACGTATCTAGCATTGCAGGCAACTCAGAAATGGAAGAGTATTTTTAGGTAGTTCTTAAGGTCCAAATATGGTACATTCAACTTTGATGAAAACAACACAGGCATAATTTAGCAATTTGTGGGTGGGGGTTAAGAAGGTCATATTAAAGTGGTGCAAAGCAACAGAGCTAATTTTCTACACACAGTTTGCTGAAGGAATTAAAGCTTCAGAAAGGCTTTTAAAAATATGACAGAATTGGTGTTGGTGAATTCAACAATAAAGGACTGAAGTGACAGCTAATTATAATAATAGATGCTTGAGCTGTAACACTTGAAGTATGCCGAATGATTTATGGGTCTAAGAGTAGTGTTCTTGCAAGTCATTGTATCAAGATAATGCACTCTAATTTTTTCCAATTAAACTATGAAAGCCATGAAGTAAGAAAAATGGGGCAATAAAATTCACCTAAGTGAATCTTTGTTAATATAGTTGTTAAAATAAATGCATTTCCTAGATCCCACTGAGCCCTCAAAGAAATCCAATGAAACATTTTTAATAAACATTTGTTGAAGGAAACAAAATTTGTGTGTAGGAATTCAACCAACTTTGCCATTAGAATTTTAGCTCATTTTTTAAAAACTTCGTTTAAAGTGGCATTTTTCTGCATTATCGTCATAATGAATAGCATATTCTTAGCCAGTTTGAGGACAATGTCAGGAGTATCAGTAAATTGGTGTGGACCAGCTTTTGGGGAAAGTCATTGCTCTGTCACCAAGCCCCACTTAAAGAATGAGTATCTGTGGCCAGGTTCTTGAGTGTGATGCATCTGTACTGCAAGTCAAGGTACAGTCAAGGTCAGTCAAGATCAGTGAAGGTCAGGAAGCAGAGGCGTCCTGATGCCTGCTGACTGTGCTGGCAGACTGTAAAAAATTGATGATGATGATGTTGCTGTTAGCTCAGATTTGGTAAGCTTACAACGTGTAAGCTTTAAGGAATACACCACACTGCCTTAATTCTTGCCATCTTTTCCTGCCCAGTAATATGGAAACATTTTTAGTACCCAGAAGAGTTACTGCGCTGAATCCCAGCCCATGCCTGTGATAGGGAACTAGCTTGCTAACAAATTCATGCTTACCTTGACACAACTCCTTTTTTTCACAATTTCTGATCTTTAATTCCAGTTTGCATAGGATACAGGAGAACTATGGGGTTATTGAACACACGCTTGTCAATTCATGCAATCATGCAATAAAATTGTCTGAGCATCTAATATGTGCCAGGCCTGGATTAGCTGCTGAGATTTCAGGTCATTAACCCATAGTTGGGTGACACTCCATTCTGGTTCCCCATAAGAGCTCCCAGAGACCTAGCAGGGATTCTAAAGTCAACCTGTGGGGAGGCAAACAGTGGGGATGTTCAAGAGAAGGGATTTTCTAACCCCTGAAAATTACAGGCAGAGAATAGTCAGACTGTATATATAAACAGAACTGTGGTTCACAACCTTCAACAACCAGCCCAGAAAGCCAACCTACTATCTTCAATAGTCATTCCAGGGAGTCAGACCATAGCCCTTATAGCAAACCAAACCATCCCAAATGGCCAGGACATAGTTAACAATTTCCAGTTTACAGCATTCTTCCCTCTGCTTCCAACAGAGGACCAGCCAGGGGAAAAATTTTCTTTTTTTTTTTCCCCACCACAAAGCATTCCCACACTTCTGCTTGCCTTTGAGTCTCTCCCAAGCTCAAATGACACTGGCTGACACCCATACTAATGTGAGCATGTTTGTTCTCATTTGAGTGGTCTTCATTTATTTCCACATCCCTGTTCAATTTCTTCTCTTTTATAAAAGATTTATTTATTTATCAGAGAGAGAGAATTATAGACAAAGAGAGGGAGAGACAGAGAGAGAGGTCTTCCATATGCTGGCTCACTTCCCCAAGTGGCTGCAACGGCTAGAGGTAGGCCGATCCGAAGCCAGGAGCTTCTTCCGAGTCCCCAACGTGGGTACAGGTGCCCAAGAACCTGGGCCATCTTCCACCACCTTCTCAGGCCATTAGCAGACAGCTAGATCAGAAGAGGAGCAGCTGAGACATGAACTGGCACCCATATGGGATGCCAGTGCTGCAGGCAGAAGCTTATCCTACTGCACCACAGTGCTGGTCCTCATTTTTTCTCTTTACCACTGGTCTGATGAATACTCAGAAATCTCCTTAAGTTGGGTTTCTAAACTCCAAGATTCTACTTGTATCCCTTAGATTTGTGCAATGTATACAGTCGGCCAATGTCTTCTGGGTATTACCCAGAACAGCAAGGTTTAGATACAGAATGGATGTAATATCTATAGAATGTAGAATGAAGCTCTATGGCAAGAAATTAAAGACCTCTTCAGAAATGCACACAGCACACCCTTGGATGCTGCTGTCTGCCTCACTGTACTGTTAACCAGATCATGTATTTGTGGGCAAACATGACATTTGCAAAATCTTTGCCAAAGACAATACATGCAAATCAGTATCTCTGATCTATTGACCTAGAGAACTCTTATCAAAGAAGGAAATAAATTTCCCTATCACATACTCTAATGGCTACAATGGACTGGGCAGTACCATGCTGTAATATATGGTGCTAGGTGCATTTTAGTATCTCATTTGGTGTCCTGAATAGTTGCTGGAGGAGAGCATTATTAACTCAATTGTAGAGACAAATAAATGGAAACTTAGAGAGGTGAAAGAACTTGCTCAGAGTTATACCACTTTAAGATGTAGGAAAAAAATCAATTTTAATCCTGACTCCACTTACCTCAGCGTTACATTGGCAAATACGCTTAGAAGCAGGCAATGAAAATAGTAAGACTGGCAAAACAGCAAACGTAGATTCAGCCTCTGCTTTCAGAAGTATGGAGTCAATAGAACTAGAAGCAAAAGCCCACAAATAGGCTACTTTAAAAATACTACTTAATTTTATTTATTTCAAAGGCAGAGAGTGACAGAGAAGGAGAGAGTTAGAAGAGAAATCTCCCATCCATTGGTTTACTCCTCAAATGCCCACAATAGCCAGGGCTGCACCAGGCCAAAGCCAGAAGCCAGGAACTCCATCCAGCTCTCTTCTGTGGGTGGCAAGGACCCCAAGTACTTGAGCCATCACCTCCCGAGGATGCTACTTTTGAAGTATCATATTTGATTTCTACGCATCATATTTTAAGACAGACTTAAAATAAATGGACTAGAAAGCTAGAAAAAAGTGACCAAGATCGAGATCTCAAGACATGCCATGCAAGGATATCTCAGACTACCACACGTTTTAGAACATATTCAGGAAGTAGTAGCTGAAGGGACGTATGAAGAAAAATTTTGAAAATAGATGTTTTACTTGGGAATGACCTACTTACTAAATCTCCTGTTAGGAAAGGCAAGTACAAGAGACCAAATGCGGCTCTTATTTTGTCATGTAATTACATAAATTGAGACTACAGCAAACAACAAGCTAAGTTTGCAAGAACGTCATGCCTGAGAGACTAGCAAAAAGGTTTCCCTATTTGTGTTTCTTATGAACAACATCGTTTGTCAAACTGTAATCTTAAAAATTGTACAAAATGTACAAGACTTAGTTATTAAAATGCAGTCTGCTAATACATATTTTATTAAAAATAGAGGCTTTCACCTCATTTATTTTTAAATGCATATGCAAACAAGAATGACCTTTCTGAGAAGCCTAAAGTAATCTTTTAAATCAATATGGGGAGAATTAATCATTTGTTTTCCCTCATTACACATTCCCTAAGGAATATTAATGATTCTCTGTTGTACTGGCAGCTGAATTGCCTTTACTTTGCTTCATTTTCATTTTTGGTTCTGGTATCTAGTTACCTGTGTTATCAATGCACCACTTCCCTAAGAGCTAAAACATGTCTTTCAAAACTAATCAGCTCTGAGGAAAACATCAGCCCAGATACAGCAAGAAACCAGATGACAGGATGGGCAATAACACAGTGAACTCCTCTTGCCCACAGACATGTACGCTGGGTCTTCAAAACTCTGTCTCAGCACTCTGATCTTTTAATTGAAAGAAAAAAGGACAAGGAGAGGGAATCGAAGACACTTTAAGCCTTGATGCTTTTTCCCATTGTTAACAACAGGCTACAACCTCAACCCACAGGAAGATTTGAAAGAAGTCACAGAGCTCTGTGAGGCATAGGGGGTGTGAATTGTGTTCATGTCCCTCTAAATGGTTACTGCAGATACAGCAGTTATGATCAGCAGCTTTAGGTTCAGTAAAGAACTATCATGATGAGGTGCTGAACTATTACATGACATGCCGCCATATTGGTCAATCTTTTTGCTGCTTCTCCATCTGCCTATTGGACACCAGGACTGCCCCTTTGTCCTGACAGTCTGCATTTCTGTTGACAGAATGGTCCTTCTCCAAGTGTGCCTAGCTCCAGATGCTGGAAACAATGTCCAGTCTGTGTTCCCTTTGGCTCACTCCTCACATCCCATCAGTCACAGTGACACAGCACTGCTGGTCTCCACGCCTCATCAACCTCCCAGTTCTCATAGCTACTATCCTCAGTACTACGGCTTCTCCAGAAAAGTAGACATAACACTGTCCCTTGCTCTACACAGGGGATTGGTTCCAGGAACTTCCCCCCACACCAAATCTAAGGATGCTCAATTCCCTTATATTAAGTGGTGTAGACTCACATATTATATATTCATTACATACATATATTTTATATTCATATACATACACATCCTCTGGTATAATTTATATCTCTAAATTGCTTATAATACCTAACACAATGTCTATGCAATATGAATAGCTATTGTGCTGTATTGTTCACAGAATAAGCAAGAATAAAGTTTGTATATGTTCAGAACAAACAATTTTTTCCCAAATTTTCTCTGTGGTTGGTTGAATTTGTAGATGGAGAACCCACAGAAACAGAGGGAACTGACCACACATACACACTCACACACGTACACACACAGGGTATATATGAGGGTTCTTCAAAAATTTTGTGAAAAAAGGAGTAAAAAGTACATTTATCTTGGTGCAAAAGTTTTTGAAATTCATGTGTAGTTTTTTCATAAAATATATTTTCCACAAACTTTTTGAAGTACTGTGTGTGGGGGTATACAGAGAGAGAAAGAGAAAGGTATTTATTTTAAGGAATTTTCTCACACACAACTGGGGCATTGGCAAGTCTGAAATCTATAGGACAGGCAGGAAGACTGCAAAGTCTGGCAGCGTTTCTATGCTGCAGTCCTTCATCTTTAGGACCCCTTCCCCCACTTTTTGTTCTTATGGCCTTCAACCTACTGGATGAAGCCATTAACACTCTAGAGAAAGATCTGCATCACATCTGGAAAACAGCTCCCTACCAACCCCCAGCCCTATGTTTGATTAAACAACTGGGCCCCACTGTCTCACATGTTGACACACAGAACCTACATTTACATGGCCATCATTCACTCCTTTAACAGTGGTCTGCTTCCTCTAGTCCCTGCTCCCTGTGCATTTTCTCTGGATGGATCCAGTAGAGGCATGCACTGATCATAGATCTTCAGTGGTTACCTCTGGGCCTGCAGGACTGAACCACATCCTACCCTGGGCACCTGCATCTTTCCACTGCTTATCCTTGCCTTTCCCAGTCTTAGGTTCCAAGGCCTTCCATCTGGGACACTTCGTTCCTGCAAGAAGCTGCTCCTGGATCTTCTAACACCCCATACTTGCTCCCAATTTTGTGTGTCCTTGCTCACTCTGTTCCACGTATAAGATCTTTCTTCTTCACCTCATTCACACAGGTGTGCTCACCAGCTGAAATCCCCTTCTCACTGTGGCCTTTGCTCTTTAGTCTGCAGGAATTTTCCTCTTCCCAAGCCCTATGGGGTTGTCTGTGTATTTATTGTGATCTTCCCTAATTACATACCAAGGCTGCCTTCAAGGGCAGGGCTGCAAGTTCAGAAGGCTCTGTGTTTGGCTTCATGCTTTCCTGTTACCATGTTTAAATATTTTATAAATTTTTAAAAAGAGGCTTCATTTTTCATTTTTGCCTGGGTCCCCAAATTATTTCTCTAATGCTGTAGGGCACATGTCTTGCCTGGTCATGTTCACTTTAAATAATGATTGAAAATTGTGTTTGCAAACAGGACTACATAATTTTTATGGGTTTATGCCTTTTTTTTTTTTTCAGTTCTCTGAGTATAGTAAATGTGCAATAAGTAGCTGTTAATTATCTTTACCACATGAGACTAAGCCTTGATTTGCCAGTTGTCCAGTTTGTCGCTAAGGAAACAGAGCCCTACTATTACCAGCTATGGACTCGCATGCTGAGGCACACCAAGAGCTGGCTTATTTTAATATTTAACTTTCAGCTCTTTTCACAATATAGGTAGGCTAAGATTAAAATACACATTAACAGGATTTAAATAGGCCTGTTCTTATTCATTCTAATTACATTGAAGTACACTATTTAAAAATCTCCTCACCCTAGAGATGTCGGATTCTTGTGACCAATGAACATATGGAACCTGACCTTCAACTCCAGCCCAATGGTTCACTTGAGTGAGTTTGTTCAAAACATTATAAATGTAACTTTTTTGAAAAACATGTTTTTCACCTTTTCTTTCCCAAGCTTCTCTTTATTGTGTCACACCTCCAGAGCCCTATGGTTGGAAGACTGCTGTGCCTTTTGCTTTCAGCTTCATACACTGCTTAGTCTTTTGTTTGCTTTGTTAAGAGCTGTGTTGTTCATTCCCCCATGCTGTTTTTAGGAGCTATTGAGAGTCAAAAATCCAAGCCCATGTAGAAGGCCTGTGGTGGTTCACTTTCTTCCTGCAGGACTCCCTGTGGCCAAGAATTCCAGGGGGAGCACCTTATGGATTGGAGGATGCAAGGGGTATGAAGGCAATACACATTGATTTCCTAGTCTTTGAGTCACTTAGAGATCAAGTGTGTTTGCAGAAATCAAGTATTAAGCAACAGTGGGTGTCATTCCACTGCCACCATATCATCCCGGGTTTGCAACTGGAAAGGTATAAACATTAGTTGTTCTTAAAGTTAAAAAGGAGAGAGAGGAAACCTGTAAGTTATCAAAAAAGCCAATGATTCTTCCTATATAATTCATTTCAAAAATTACTGGAAGTGGGTTTAGCCTGGGATTAGGATACCCATGTCCCACATCAGAATGTTGGATTCAGTCCCTGGCTCCTGACTCCATTTTCATGCTACTTCAGACCTTGGGAAGCAGCAGTGATGGCTCAAGTAGCGGGGCCCCTGCCACTCACGTGGGAGACCTGGACTGAGGTCCCAGCTCCTAATTTCAGCTCCCAGCTGTCACAGGTATTAGTTGAGGGAACTAGCAGATGGAAGATCTTTCTCTCTACCCCTCTATTTCTGTTTGCCTTTCTTATAAATAAATAGAAACTCGCATTGTGGCACAGCAGGTTGAGCTGTGCCTACACTGCTAGTCTCCCATGAGGGCACCTGTTTGGGTCCATGCTGCTCTGCTTTCAATACAGCTCCCTGTTGGTGTGCCTGAGAAGGAAGCAGAGGATGGTCCAGGTGCTTGAGCCCAATAGCCATGTAGGAAAACCAGATGCATTTGCAGGCTCCTTGCTTTAGCCTGTGGCCATTTGGGGAGCAAACCAGCAAAAGAGCAGAAGAAAGTTTTAACACTACCTTTTAAATAAACAAATAACTCTTAAAAGCAAAACAGATAAATAAAAATTTAAAATAGTGACAGTGAAATAAGAGTGAGGGATTGCGAACTAGATGGCCTGGGCTTGAATTCTAGCATCACTACTTCCTGGAAGGTGACCTTGGATACATAACTGAGCTGTGTCTATTTAGCATATTTCTTTGTTAAATAAAGTGACAGTACTGTTTACAAGAAAGGTTGTTGTGAGTTTTGAATAATTTATAGTTCAGGCTCTTTACATGCTTAGAGGAATGACCAGTATAAAGACCTCGTTCACTGGAGCTGTTATTATTACCAGTTTTATCTTTTTTCCTACTTACCATAGATTTGAGACAACAATTGACAGCAAGGATTGTGGATTTCACTGGAAAATCTTACAAAATATAAACCTGATGACACTGGCTCAATCTGTCACTTGGAAAATATAATTCTTCGTGTAATTGTTAGCTTTGCATACAACTTTGCACAAAGTCACACCAAGTCTCACGTAATCGAGTACACTTGAAAGGCACATTAATTTAAGGTGGGTGACTAATAACACGATCCCAAATACTCAGGGCTGTGGCAAAGGGGCTCCCGATAGCAGATAGTATTAGTGCACAAGAGTGTTGAGGCAGAGAAGGGGGGGGTGCTGCCCCCAGAGAGGTCCTGAGGAGGCCAGCAGCTGACATACAGAGGCAGGGAAGCCGATAGGGTGCTAAATGTACACAAACAAGAGTTTTCAATCCTGCCTACTCCCTAGCTTATTTCTCCCTCCACCTCTATCAAAGATCTCTCTTTCGAGAGGAAAGCTGAGAAGCATGGTAAGAGAACAAGAATGAGGCTGGTTTCAGTTTTTAAGAGTTTGGTTTAGCAGCAGAAACATGAGATACTGGTGACTTTGGAATGATTTACATCTAAATCTTGGATTGCTGGAATTATATCTGAGTCCCAAATCACTAGTCTAAAACATCTAGACTCCACCTACTTAACTGTCAATCTAAGGAATATGAGAACCACCTCTAAATGCTTGAGTCTTACACAGATTAAAGAGTTTTTTTTTTCCCCAGTAGCAATGAGATCTGTTTTGTTTTTACTCCTACCTTATTAGGAAAGTAGAGAAATAACATCTATCTTTAGATTGTTATGACAAATGAAAAAAATCTATACAAAGCCATTAGCATCACACCTGACACACAAATTGCACATAAAGGAACAGCCTTTCAGCAGGTACAGAGTTCTTCTACTACATGTCCCAGTTTCCTGACCCCAGGGAATTTAACCCGCTATTAAATTCACAACAGACAGTAGAATGCAGATTTCCACAAAAGAAGCCCAAAAGGCTAAAATCATTGAAACCCTAGAGTCCCACCAACTTACCCGTTTTATTTAAGCCTGATGCTTTTCTCTAAGCAGCCCAGATCTCTCTTCCTCCAGGGCAAAGGGTGAGCAGGATTCTCCATCTGCCTTCACTTCAAGAAGATGATCAGAGTATGCAGCGCTTTTTCATGTTTTCTTATGTGAATTTACATTGGATCATGAATTAAGTTTATTTTGAATCCCTGCATTACATGTGCTACAGACCTAAGAAATAGCATGTTCATCCATCTAGGTTTTTAAAGCATGACCTTGTAAGTATATTGGGGCTAAAGGAGGGAAACCTAAAATATACACCGTGTTTATTCTTTCTCACTGTGTGGCTTAGCACCTGAGAACAAACAAGCAGGAGACCAGATCAGCTCCTAGACAGATGAGATGCCCCTTCAGCGTCATAATGAAGAGGTTATAACTCTTCAGTTCCTACTGAGAGAGACATTAAAGGAATCACAAGGGGCTGACTGGTTTTAGGAAAGGAGCCTTAGTGTTGTGAAATCCAGGAAGGGTTCCCAGTGTTTTCCCACTTCACTGATTGTTGTACACCTCTGGGATTTTTATATGAAGGGAAGCTAGGCACATCATCTTTGGATGTCATCCTGAAAATTTAACTTTGAGGAGTGTGAATTACATATCAACTTGCTCTAAAGAATGTGGGAGCAGCATTTGAATTACAAAAGCATGGAAGCAAAGGCAGGTTTTTTTAGTTCTGTTTTGTCCTTTCCCTTTTGTTAAAAGGACAAGGAAAAGTTTATCATTTTAACATTAAACAAAAGGGAGTCACTTAAACCTACACACTTAAAATTAATAAATGTTGAAGATTTTCTTTCCCTCAACTGTAGCACAGGTGGCTGAGCCCCAGTTTTGATGCTAACCGAACTTGGAATTTAGACAACGTGGAAAGATTACCTGTCCCAGAGACTGCCAGTCCAAACCGGCACTGCCGATATAAACGTGCTGTTTGTCCACAATCCAGAAGGAGGACTGCAGCCGGCCCTTGTTGTATGCGGTCATGTTCATGTATGTCACCTCGGCCCCTAGGAGTTCAAGGAGAGCCCGTCAGCCTATGCTTCAAGTTCCTGCACTGACAACCAGTCATCCAGCAGCAGCAAAACTCATTGCTTGTTATCAACCCACAATCAGGACAGCCAAATACTTAATTTAGGTTGATGCAAGGAGTAGCCTCAAGGCACTGATCTGTTCCCCAAAAGAAAAAATACAAAGGAGACAAGAAGAGATTTTCTCTAGTTGTGGAAGGGATTGTGTACACAGTGACAAGACCAGGACTTCTCAAGTCACTCAGATCTACATTACAGCCCTGGCTGTCATTTATCACATAGATGGTGAGGCAGGGGCACCATACTCTTTTTCTTTTGGAATCATCTTAAAATAATTTTGCCATCAATGAAAAGGTCAACTTTGTTTTGCATTTTAACTTTCTGAAAAAATTAGACCCATGCTTTTTCAACTTTTATTAATAAATATAAATTTCCAAAGTACAACTTTCAGATTCTAGTGGCTTTGTTCCCCCATAACCTTCCTCCCACCCCCAACCATCCCATCTCCCACTCCCTCTCCCACCCCATTCTTCATCAAGATTCATTTTTAATTATCTTTATATACAGAAGATGAACTTAGTATATACTAAGTAAAGATTTCAACAGATTGCACCCACACAGGAACACAAAGTATATAGTACTGTCTGAATAGTTTTGCCATTAATTCACATAGTACAACACCTTAAGGACAGAGATCCTACATGTGGAGTAGGTGCACAGTGAATCCCATTGTTGATTTGACAATTGATACTCTTATTTATGGTGTCAGAAATCACACAAGGCTCTTGTCATGAGTTGCCAAGGCTACGGAAGCCTCTTGAGTTCACAAACTCTGATCTTCTTTAGACAAGGCCATAGTAAAAGTGGAAGTTGTCTCCTCCCTTCAGAGAAAGGTACCTCCTTCTTTGATGGCCTGTTCTTTCCACTGGGATCTCACTTGCAGAGATCTTTCATTTAGGTCCTCTTTTTTTTTTGCCAGAGTGTGTTGGTTTTCCATGCCTAAAATATTCTCATGGGCTCTTCAGCCAGATCCAAATGCCTTAAGGCTGATTCTGAGACCAGAGTGCTATTTAGGGCATTTGCCATTCTATGAGTCTGCTGTGTATCCTGCTTCCCATGTCAGATCATTCTCTTCTTTTTAATTCTATCAATTATTATTTGCAGACATTGGACTTATTTATGTAATCACTTTGACACTTAATCCTATCTTTTTGATCAATTATGAACTCAAAACTGATCACTTTAACGAGTAAGATGGCATTGGTACATGTCATCTTGATGGGATTGAATTGGAATTCCCTGGTATGTTTCTAGCTCTACCATTAGGGGTAAGTCCGAGTCAGCATGTGCCGAATTGTACATCTCCTCCCTTTCTTATTCCCACTCTTATATTTAACAGGGATCACTGTTCAGTTAATTTTAAATGCCTAAGAATAAATGTGTACTAATTAAAGAGTTCTATCAGTGGTATTAAGTAGAACAAAAAAATACTAAAAGGAATAAAATAGTAAGTTGTTCCTCAACAGTCAGGACAAGGGCTGATCAAGTCATTGTTTCTCATATTGTCCATTTCACTTCAACCAATATCCTTTTAGGTGCTCAGTTAGTTGGCACTGATCAGGGAGAACATGTGATATTTGCCCCTGTGGGACTGGCTTAATTCACTCAGTATGATGTTTTCCAGATTCCTCCATTGTGTTGCAAATGACCAGATTTCATTTTTTACTGCTGTATAGTATTCTATAGAGTACATATCCTATAATTTCTTTATCCAGTCTACTGTTGAAGGGCATTTGCGTTGGTTCTAGGTCTTAGCTATTGTGAATTGAGCTGCAATAAATATTGAGGTGCAGACAGCTCTTTTATTTCCCACTTTATTTTCCTTTGGGTAAATTCCAAGGAGTGGGATGTCTGGGTCATGTGGTAGGGCTATATTCAGGTTTCTGAGCAACCTCCATCTGTCTTCCATAGTGGCTTTACCAGTTTGCATTCCCACCAACAGTGGATCAGTGTCACATTTTCCCCACATCCTCACCAGCATCTGTTGTTAGTTGATTTTTGTATGTAAGCCATTCTAACCAGGGTGAGCTGAAACCTCATTGTGGTTTTGACTTGCATTTCCCTGATGGCTAGTAATTCTGAACATTTTTTCATATATCTGTTGGCCATTTGGATTTCCTCTTTTGAAAAATGTCTATTTAGGGCTGGCGCCACGGCTCACTAGGTTAATCTTCCACCTGCAGCGCCAGCACCCCAGGTTCTAGTCCCAGCTGGGGCACTGGATTCTGTCCCGGTTGCTCCTCTTCCAGTCCAGCTCTCTGCTGCGACCTGGGAGTGCAGTGGAGGATAGCCCAGGTCCTTGGGCCCTACACCCGCATGGGCGACCAGGAGGAAGCAACTGGCTCCTGGCTTCGGATCGCCACAGCACACCGGCTATAGCGGCCACTTGGGGGGTGAACCAACGGAAAAAGGAAGACCTTTCTCTCTGTCTCTAATTCTGCCTGTCAAAAAAAGAAAAAAAAATAAAAAGAAAAAATGTCTATTTAGGTCCTTGGCCCATCTCTTAAGTGGGTTATTTGTATTGTTGTTGTGGAGTTTCTTGAGCTCTTTGTAGATTCTGGTTATCAAACCTTTATCGGTTGCATAATTTGCAAATATTTTTTTCCCATTCTGTCGGTTGCCTCTTTACTTTCCTATTTCTTTTGTAGCATAGAAACTTCTCAATTTGATGTAATCCCAATTGTTAATTCTGGCTTTGATTGCTTGTGCCTTTGGTGACCCATGCTTTCTATTCATTCCTTCCCCCCTTTACAGGCCTTTACTTCTTCAATCCCTCCTTCATTACTTAATAAGGATTTAATATTTTCTTGGCTTTGCAAAATCAGATAGTTCTTTATTCAAGAAATGATTATTCTGGCTTTACTGAAATGCAACCTTGAGTGGTTAACTGTGTCCCTCAGACCAATGCTAACTCTAAAAACACATTTGAAGAGCTGAATTTGACCAATTGTTTTCAGCATAATGTAGCAGAATCCTCTGTGAAGCCTTCATTATTGCTGCCTCAAATGCATTTACAAACCATCAAAAGCAGCATATAGTCCATTCACTGCAAGGTTATTTGAATAAATTTCTGTCCAAAGTCCATTCTCTTTAAAATGACAGACTTATATGCACATATTTAATGAACTAAACTGTTCTGTCTTCAGATATTTAATGTTAATGATGAGACTATATTCCAGTGGCACACTTCCTTCTCAGAACCTATATTCCCAGAGGAACATATAACACTGTATGCATAAGCATTCCCTTCAGGATATTAGGAAAGAGGGGAAGTGATTTATACCACGGACTTAACCTCTAAGTCTTATGACAATGAAGCTATGCATCCGGGCTCCTTGCGGCTATGGATGGGGGAAGATCCGAGGGGACAGGAGATTCAGGCAGATTTTCTGAGAGTAGAGCAGTTTCTTTCTCCTAGAAGTGACACATATAAGTTCCTCAGCCTCCAGCCTTTCCAGCAAAGTCACATCCAGGGAAGAGTTACAGATCCCAGAAGAGGAATTCTTAGCTATAGCAGAATCTGAATGCCTTAAGTGGCTGCTTACCATGGCCAATACGGAGACTGCAATCTGCATGGAAGCTGCAGTAGGTCCAAGGGACACAGCCAGATCTCCCACATGCAGGAGCAGAGCCCTTCTCTTTAACACACCAAAGTCACTTTCTAGGGTTTCCACAACAAAGCATCAATAACTGGTGTTTGAATGCAACAGAAACTCATTCTCTCCCAGTTCTGGAGATCTGAAGTCCAACTCAGGGTCTGGCAGGACCATACTTGCTCTGAAAGCTTATAGCAGACGCTCTCCCCCGCCCCCTCTGATGGTGGTCATCAACCTTTGGCATTCCTTGGCTTATGTAGCAACACTCCAAGATCTGCCTTTCTTGTCACTTGGGATCTTCTTCCTATGTCTCTGTTTTCTCTTAGGAAGATACTAATCCTGTTGGGTGGTGTCTACCTCACTGCAGTATGGCCACATCTTAACTACATCTGCATCAACTCTATTTTCAGGGAAGATCACACTCTGTGGTCCTAGGGGTCAGGTCTCACATGTCTTTCTGGGGAACACAATTCAACTGATACTGAGACTCAGGTCACATAACTAACTGGCCATGATTTCTACAGCAGGAAGCATGTTCTCTTCTTCTCTTCAAGGAAGAGAAGGAAGGTGATCTTGGTGTTTGCCTCAGGAACCACATTAAGCATGCACCTCCAGCCAAGCCTTCTTTTGCTTTACTTTTCTGCCTAGAAATAAAGTGAACCCTACGTGAAGCCACCAGACCCTCATCTTCTGGCCTGGGACACTGCTGAGACTTGGCTCCCTGACTGGTTGCTGCATTGCAAGAGATGGCTTATTAGTTCTGAGAGTGCCCATCTATTCTCATTCATGTCACTTGCAGTCCCAACCCTCTGCCCCCCTGAAGCACAGCTGAGACTATCTGAAGGACCCACTGTGGACCCTTATGGGACCCCTCTATCACACAATGCATATACATCACTCCAAAAGTACCAAGTTATTTCACTGCAATTTAGCCTACAGAGTTTTATTTCACAGGCCAAAGGTTTCATGTTGAGCTCCACTCAAATTCTGCAGCTATGTACTGAGGCCTGCTTAACAAAGGAAATGATTTGCCTTTGGCAAACCTTTACTTAGTCTCTAATATATACCAAAATGCCATGCTATGTGAAATCAGGGATAAGAGGCCTAACATGCTTGATTACAATTTAGGCACACTGAAGTGTTGTTTTAACCCATTCAGGCTGCTGTACCAGCATACCACAAACTGAGTAGCTCATCAACAATGTGTATTTATTTCTCACAGTTCCAAAGCTTGAGAAGTCTAAGATCAAGGCACTGGCAGAATCAGTGCCTGCTAAGTGACTACTTTCTGTTTCATAGATGGTAACTTCTTGTTGCATCATCACACAGCGGAATGGACAAGAGGTCTCTCTGGGGCTTCTTTTATAAAGGCACTGATGCCATTCATCAGGGCTCCGTCCCATCCCCCAGCACCATCACCTTAGGGGTCAGGATTTCAATCAATGAATTTTGGAGGGACACAAACATTCACGCTCCAGAAGGGTAATCTTTAAAATAATCAGAATCTGCTCCATTCCTGCTGTTTGGCCAGCAAGGAGGGCACTGGATATCAGAGAGATCAGGAGGAAGAGTTTCCATTGCTGCATCAGGGAACCCAAAGTGAAAGCTAAGAATACAAAGGACAGTGAATGTCATCACAGTTCCCTCTAGGGCCAGAGGTAACTGTAGAGAGGCCAGCAGCACTGAGTGCATAAATCTAGCAATACGTAGGAACCGTAACTCCCAGTACTATAGTAACTCTGCGGTACTCTGTGTGTCTAGCACCAAGAAAAGTATGTTACAACAGTACCATGTGGTATGCCTAATTTTCTCTGTTTTACAATAAACTATTGTACTTGGCATAAGCAAATCCACTAAACACATTTGATGATACATTTGAAAAAATATATTTCTGTATATGGTTTGTATAATATCATTTCCCCATTAAAATTTTTTTCTATCCTCCCTATATCCCTGAAGGAATATACTCTTATACTCTTATCTTAATTTATACTTGGGTAGAAATAGTTAATAACCTATAAACTATCCCTCAGTTTACTACTAGCATATTAATTAGTATTTTACTTAAGAAAACGCATAGCTACATGTACTTTCAGAACTGCTTTGCTGGTTGGTTTTAGAAATTATCCTCTTCTTGCTAGTTTTTAAATATATATGGATATTGGAGATGTTTAAAATCCAATCTTTTCTTACTATAAAATATATTTAAATATGAATGTCTTTAAGATACAACTTACTGCATGCATAATCTAAACTGGAGTATATTTCAAAGTGTTGTGTTGTAATTTCAATCTGTAAAGATGATTACACGCATTTATATGAAGTTGTTCCTTTAAATAGTATAGACTTAAAATATTATAAAATATATTTAAATCTGGTTTGATTCAAATAAATACATTCTTTTAAACAGTTTTGAAAAGTAAGTTATGTTGATAGTTGATGAACCTATTTTCATGTTAATGGATTTCATTGTACCAGGAGAAATATGTCAGCTTTTCCATGTGCAGCTCTGTGACCCACTGGGCAGAGTCCCCAGGATGTCAAGTGAGAGATGACAGCAGAGCGACATGACACTAGTGGATCGCTGGCTTATGGCTGTGTGCAACCACCACTGGTGGTGAGTCCACATCTTTGTAAATCTCATTTTCAGCCTGACACTCATTTTTTTTTAAACTAATGTTTAATGGGAGTTATTAGCAACTCCAAGCAATAATTTTAAATTCAAACATGATAAAGCAAGAGTATGTACTTGTTTCTATAATTGCTTTATAAAATACTTAAATCTTTAACAAAAAATCATGTATCTTAATCGGAAATGCTAATCTACAAATGTGCTGACTTGATGGTGTAACAGTCAGTCCTAACCAGTCATACTAACTGAGGTAAAGTGTAGATAACTCCAAGTTTTAGGATGTCAAGTGTTAAAAATCAGGAAATTCCAAATTACCCAATACAACTCCTTTGAGCTTTAACAGAAATGTTCCTTTGAAATTTAAGAGACTGCTCCTGTGTTTGGAGGGACTCTACTTTTTGTACTAAGATATTTTTATGGTAGTAGTCAAAATATTGTACTTTATGTAATGCTTTGTAAAGTCGATGGAAATAATGCACTGTTGTAATACAGGAAATGGAAACATTAAGAGATTTTATTAAAAATTTAAAGAAATGGGCAAAGAATTTGAACAGGCATTTTTCAAAAGAGGAAATTCAAATAGTCAATATACACATGAAAAAGATGCACAGAGGATTGCAAGATAGAGGAACAGGGAGGGAGCTTACTGCTCTAGTCTAGGGGAAGATAGTTTTTTAAAAAAAGTGAAGAGAGTGCAATCTCAGGGAAGAGTTAGGGAGAAAACAGCAGAGGAAACTCCATGCAAATTACAGGGGCACTGTGGATCTATGTGGAAGGTTTGGGCACACACCATTCAGGACCCTGGCAGCTGAGAGCCTCAACAGCAGCTTTGGAGAGTGAGGTTGAGACAGGACTGCAGCAGCCCAAGGCACTGGTGATAAAGCTGTGGAAGAGCCTGGTGTGAGTCCCGCCTGCAGTTGCATGGGTGACAGTGTACTTGCCAACCTGGAGGAAAACAAAGGGGGCACATTCCTCTCTCCCTGACCAGCCAGCACCAGCATCCTATAACCAGTGGAGAGGGGGCAGGCACCATTTTGGATATACACAATAGCTATGCCAGCTTGTGTCAATGCACCCAACAACCAGCTGAGAGGAGATGCCCGATTGCTGGAAGAATTGGTAGGGGCTGGGTGCTCTTGACTACGGGTGCCTTGTGTGCCAGGACTGTGAGACAGTGTCGCTGGATGGGAGGGTGCAGTTTTCTGGATTATTGGGCAGTCACTATGGGCAGCTCCACATGCTTGGGGCCGACCGATTCCCTAGTGAGTGTCATTGCTACAGGATCCATGCTCACACAGAGAACTGCGCAGATCCTTTGTATGGTTCTTATGGTAGTGCCAATGGATAATGTTCCTAGTAGGGCTAGCATGCAAGCATTGGTCTCCTTGGAGGAGAGGAGGTGAGAGTAAGACTATGCCAACAGAGCTGATTAAACCTCCACTCTGATTTAAAAAAAAAAGACTCAGAGCTCCTTGACCATACCCAGAACAGGCCTCTAGATAGTCAAGGAAAGAGCAGACAATCCACTAAGACACAGAGGTGTAGTTCAAAGATAGAAGCTATCAAAGAAAAAAAAAAAAAAACAAAACAAGTATCTCCACAAATACCTAAAAATAAACACAGCAATTCAAGAATAAGAATAAAGAAGACAACATGATGACCCCAAAAGAAAACAAAAACACTTTACACTAGAATGTGAAGATGGAGAGATTGAAGAAATGCCAGACGTGGAATTCAAAAAACTGATCATGGGATTACTTAGAGGTTTAGAGGTCATCAGAAGCAAATCCATGAATTAAAGAATTCCATTCATGACATGAATGAAAACTTTCCCCAAGAAACTGAGATTTTTAAAGAGAAATCAAAGTGAAATATTAGAAATAAAAATTCAATAGATTAAATAAAAATTGCAGTGGAAAGCCTTAACAACAGACTTGGTGAGGCAGAAGAGAGAATATCCAAGTTAGAAGACAAATCTCTGAAAATTTTACAGTCAGACCAAAAAAAAAAAAAAAGAAGAAGAAGAAATTAGAAAACTATAAAACAGAGCTGGATATGTATGGGATACTATCAAACAACCTAACAAACATATGGATCGTAGGAGTTCCTGAAGGTATGGAAGGAGAAAATGGATTAGAAGGCCTTTTCAGTGAAGTAATTACAGAAAACTTCCCTAATGTGGAGAAGGAAATGGATGACCAAGTACAGGGAGCACATAGAACTCAGTCTCTTCAGCAAATGGTGATGGAAAAACTGGATCTCCACATGCATAAATATGAAGCAAGACCCCTACCTTACACCTTACACAAAAATTCACTCAAAATGGATTAAAGAACTAAGTCTCTAACCCAGTACCACCAAACTGTTAGAGAACATTGCAGAAACCCTGCACAACGTTGGCACAGGCAAAGAGTTCTTTGAAAAGACCCTAGAGGCACAGACAATCAAAGCAAAAATTGATAAACGGGAGAAGTTTCTGCACTGCAAAAGAAACACTCAGGAAAACGAAGAAGCACTATTAGCAAACAATGCAACAAATAAAGGATTAATAAATAGAATACATAAAGAGCTCAAGAAACTCAACAGCAGCAAAACAACGCAGTTAAGAGATAGGCCAAGGACTTAAACAGACATTTTTCAAAAGAGGAAATTCAAGTGGTCATCAGACACATGAAAAAATGTTCAGCATCATATAAATCAAAGCCATAATGAAGTTTCACCTCACCCCGGTTAGAATGGCTTTGATTCGGAAATCAACAAACAACAAATGCTGGAGAGGATGTGGGGAAAAAGGTATCCTAATCTACTGGTGGTGGGAATGTAAACTAGTACAACTACTGTAGAAGAAAGTATGTAGGTGCCTCAGAAATCTGAATATAGATCTACCATATGACCCAGCCATCTCCCTCCTGGGAATTTACCAAAGGGAAATGAAATCAGCATATGGAAGAGTTATCTGAACCCCCATGTATATTGTAGCTCAATTCACAATAGCTAAGATATGGAATCAACCTATAAGTTCGTCAGCTGAAGACTGGATATAGAAATTATGGGATATGTATACCACGCAATACTACACAGCAATAAAAAACAATGAAACATGGTCATTTGCAACCAATTGGATGTAACAGGAAATCATCATACTTAGTGAAATAAGCCAGTCCCAGGAGGACAAATACCATACGTTCTCCTTGATGTGTGATAACTAATATAGCACCTAAAAGGTAATCTATGAAAGTGAAAGTGAAATTTATACTTCGAGATGTGATGACTTTGAATAGCCCTTGTCTTGAATATTGAAGAACAGTTTTTATTTAATACAATTTGTTGAACCCTTTACTTAGTTCTAATCTTATGTGTATGAAGTTAATTGAAAATAAATTTTAGTAAAAATAAGAATGGGAATAGGAAAGGAAGGAGGAAGAGTGTGAAAGTTCATGTCGGGGGGGCAGGTACAGTGGGAAGAGTCACTATGTTTCTAAAGTTGTATTTGTGAAACGCATTACGTTTGTATACCTTAAATAAAAGGATTCTGGGGAAAAAGAGAAAAGATGCTCAGGATCACTAGCTATCAGGGAAGTGCAAATAAAAATCACAATGAGGTTTCAACTCACCACAGTTATAATAGGTCTCATACAAAAATCAAAAGACAATAAATGCTGGCAAGTATGTGGGGGATAAGGTACCCTAATGCATTGTTGGTGGGAATGCAAAGTAGTACAGAAATTGTGCAAGACAGTATGGATCTTCCTGAGAAATCTGAAAATAGGTCTACCATATGACTCTGTAATCTCACTCCTGGTAATTTACTCAAATTAAATATAATCAACATATGAAAGAGTTATCTATACCACCACCATGTTTTTTGCAACTCAATTCACAATAGCGAAGACATGGAAGCAACCTAGATGTCTAACAACCTATGAGTGGATAAGAAAATGTGGTGTGTGTGTGTGGGTGTATGTATATGTATGTATACACACACACACAATGGAATACTATTCAGCCATAAAAATGAATGAAAGACTGTCTTTTGCAACAAAATGAATACAACTGGAAATCATTATACTTGGTGAAATAAAGCAGTCCCCAAAAAAGACAAATATCATATTTTCTCTGACTTATGGTAGCTGATAGACTATAAAAATGTAATGTATATGACTGAAATTGACATTTTGAGAACTGATTATTGTTTATCACCCTTCTGTCTACTGTTGAGGAATAGTGTATTTTCTTACTATTTGTTGAATTCTTTACTTAATCAAGGGTTAACCTTATTATTACAAAATAAACTGAAAGTATATCATTTTAAAAATTAAAGGAACAAATAAGAAAGGAAGGTGGAGGGAGGGAGGGAGCATTGGTGAGAGGGATGTTAGGGTGGGAAGTATCACTACACTCCTAAATTTGTATATATGACATAGATGAAATTTGTTCACCTTATATAAATTTATCTCTTCTACAATTCAGCAAAAAAAAGGTAGAGTACACGTGTCCCAGCCCACAAGTGCAATGAAGATTTATGATTTGTGCATATTTCTCCATACACATTCATATAAATTATGATATTCATAAAATTGTGTTTCAAATCCTTGCGTGTGATGTTTAATAACAGCTAATTTTAAAAGTTAAAATTTTAAATAAAAAAGTATAATGCCACAATGAATTGGAAAGTAATGTTCCTATATTGTAGAACTGAGTTAACTAGAGAGACACATGTTCTAAACTGGGTGCATTCTTAGGAGCTCTCTGCTAATTTACATTTCCATCAACAGTGTACAAAAGCTCTCTTTTCTCCACATCCTTACCATCTCCTATCTTTTGTCTTTTTTATAATAGCCAATCATTTTTAAAAAAAAAATATTTGGACTGGCGCTGTGGCTCACTTGGTTAATCCTCCGCCTGCGACACCAGCATCTCATATAGGGGCTGGGTTCTAGTCCCGACTGCCCCTCTTCCAGTCCAGCTCTCTGCTGTGGCCCGGGAGGGCAGTGGAGGATGGCCCAAGTGTTTGGGCTCCTGCACCCACATGGAAGAGCAGGAAGAAGCACCTGGCTCCTGGCTTTGGATCAGCACAGCACTGGCCGTGGCGGCCATTTGGGGAGTGAACCAATGGAAGGAAGACCTTTCTGTCTCTAACTCTGTCAAATAAATTAAAAAAAATATTTGAAATGTATAGTGAGACACACACACACACACACACAGATCTTCCATCCAATGGCTCATTCCCCAAGTGACTGGTACCGAGCCAACAGCCTGGAACTCCATCTGGGTCACCCACATGGGTGGCTGGGCCCCAAACACTCGGTCCATCTTTGGGTGATCTCCTGCATACATTAGCAGGTAGTTGGATTATTAGCAAGGCAGCAGAGACTATAACTGACAACCCAACATGGGATGACGATGCCAAAAGCGAC